>NC_060144.1:355021879-355330879 GCF_021461385.2 Schistocerca piceifrons | reverse complement strand
GGAAAGACAAAAGGATATGGGTTTTAAGGGAGAGGGTAAGGAGTCATTCCAATCCCGGGAGCGGAAAGACTTACCTCAGGGGGAAAAAAGGACAGGTATACACTCGCACACACACACATATCCATCCACACATACACAGACACAAGCAGACATTTGTAAAGGCAAAGAGTTTGGGCAGAGATGTCAGTCGGGGCGGATGTACAGAGGCAAAGATGAAGTTGAAAGACAGGTGGGGTATGAGCGGCGGCAAATTGAAATTAGAAATTAGCGGAGATTGAGGCCTGGCGGATAGCGAGAAGAAAGGATATGCTGAAGGGCAAGTTCCCATCTCCGGAGTTCTGACAGGTTGGTGTTAGTGGGAAGTATCCAGATAACCCGGACGGTGTAACACTGTGCCAAGATGTGCTGGCCGTGCACCAAGGCATGTTTAGCCACAGGGTGATCCTCATTACCAACAAACACTGTCTGCCTGTGTCCATTCATGCGAATGGACAGTTTGTTGCTGGTCATTCCCACATAGAACGCTTCACAGTGTAGGCAGGTCAGTTGGTAAATCACGTGGGTGCTTTCACACGTGGCTCTGCCTTTGATCGTGTACACCTTCCGGGTTACAGGACTGGAATAGGTGGTGGTGGGAGGGTGCATGGGACAGGTTTTACACCGGGGGCGGTTACAGGGGTAGGAGCCAGAGGGTAGGGAAGGTGGTTTGGGGATTTCATAGGGATGAACTAAGAGGTTGCGAAGGTTAGGTGGATGGCGGAAAGACACTCTTGGTGGAGTGGGGAGGATTTCATGAAGGATGGATCTCATTTCAGGGCAGGATTTGAGGAAGTCGTATCCCTGCTGGAGAGCCACATTCAGAATCTGATCCAGTCCCGGAAAGTATCCTGTCACAAGTGGGGCACTTTTGGGGTTCTTCTGTGGAAGGTTCCGGGTTTGAGGAGATGAGGATGTGGCTCTGGTTATTTGCTTCTGTACCAGGTCGGGAGGGTAGTTACGGGATGCAAAAGCTGTTTTTAGGTTGTTGGTGTAATGGTTCAAGGATTCCGGACTGGAGCAGATTCGTTTGCCATGAAGACCAAACCACTCCTTTTAATACATCCTCACGTAGTTTTTTCGAAATTTTCCCGAATTTCTCCACCCTTTAACGTGTTTTGGCGGCAACACAACCACCTAACCTTTATGCACATCATTATCTACCTACACAAGTTCACCACAGGATCAACATAGCCCAGCCCTAACCAACCCTTTTTCGCCTTTTTTTCACACCAGATCTCCATTTGCTTTCTAATTTTACCTTTATCTCTCCCCATATATTTTTTCATATTTATTTTCATTTTCATTTCAGCCTCGTGTTCCACTTTCCACCTTCTAGTACCATGTCACCCTCACAACACCTTCACAACGACCCCATTAAGTTTTATTTACATTCCCTCCGCAAACATGCCTTCGCCCTAGCCAGATTACACTCCCATATTTTATTTTCTCAGGCTTGTCTGACATTTGGCATCACCCCCAAAGGCCTCACACTTAAAGTTCCCATCTCTGGCTGCAACCCTTCTTTCCATCAGTCCCTATACCAGTTCCAAACCAAACAATCCATTGCCCTCACCCACCTAATCCTTCACCTACACATCCACTCAGCCAATCAACACGCCCATCAACTCCTATCCTTTATAAAAATCCTCAATCTTTCCTCTCCCACATCCACACCTGTTGTTCAGAGCATCCTCCTACAGGCCAACCGCAAATTAGAGCAGCATGCCACCCTCCACCTTAAAAAACTATCCAATCTCCTGGTTTCCCACCTCCGGAAAGGCAACTCACTCACCCTTCACAACCTTTCCAGCAAACCTCAACCTCCTCTCATTGCACACAAACCCAGTCTCTCCCATCTACTCAATCTCCCACTTCCAGCTCCACTCCCTCCAAAACCTCAAAATTCCAATCAACGCAATCTGGAACCACAACACCCCAATTCAGTAGTTAACCTTTCCTCCAAACCTCTCTCCCAATCCGAAACCTCTGTCCTATCCAAAGGCCTCACCTTCAGCCCCACTCCCAGATTTAACCAAACAGCCCTCGTCAAAGATTTACTGTCCTACACCCGTACTCTCTGCTGGAAATATCACTTTGCCACGAAGAAAAATGATCCTAATCATACTCCTAATGATCCAACTCCCCAAGACACTATCCAAATTGAACCATGCCTGGAACAGTTCCGTCCTCCGTCACAGCGGGACCCACCTCCTCTTCCTCAAAATCACCCTCTCCTAACCTTCCAGGAATTTCTGACTTCCAGCCTTGCCTCTCAATCCTTCTTAAAAAACCTTAATCCTACTCCCAACATCACCACTGCTGAAGCCCAGGCTATCCGTGATCTGAAGGCTGACCGATCCATCGTCATTCTTCCGGCGGACAAGGGTTCCACAACTGTGGTACTTGATCGTCGGGAGTATGTGGCTGAGGGACTGCGTCAGCTTTCAGACAACACTACTTACAAAGTTTGAAAAGGCAATCCCATTCCTGATGTCCAGGCAGAGCTTCAAGGAATCCTCAGAACCTTAGGCCCCCTACAAAACCTTTCACCCGACTCCATCAACCTCCTGACCCCACCAACACCCCGCACCCCTACCTTCTACCTTCTTCCCAAAATTCACAAACCCAATCATCCCGGCCGTCCCATTGTAGCTGGTTACCAAGCCCCCACCGAACGCATCTCTGCCTACGTAGATCAACACCTTCAACCCATTACATGCAGTCTCCCATCCTTCATCAAAGACACCAACCACTTTCTCAAACGCCTGGAATCCCTACCCAGTCTGTTACCCCCGGAAACCATCCTTGTAACCATTGATGCCACTTCCTTATACACAAATATTCCGCATGTCCAGGGCCTCGCTGCGATGGAGCACTTCCTTTCACGCCGATCACCTGCCGCCCTACCTAAAACCTCTTTCCTCATTACCTTAGCCAGCTTCATCCTGACCCACAACTTCTTCACTTTTGAAGGCCAGACATACCAACAATTAAAGGGAACAGCCATGGGTACCAGGATGGCCCCCTCGTATGCCAACCTATTCATGGGTCGCTTAGAGGAAGCCTTCCTGGTTACCCAGGCCTGCCAACCCGAAGTTTGGTACAGATTTATTGATGACATTTTCGTGATCTGGACTCACAGTGAAGAAGAACTCCAGAATTTCCTCTCCAACCTCAACTCCTTTGGTTCCATCAGATTCACCTGGTCCTACTCCAAATCCCATGCCACTTTCCTTGACGTTGACCTCCACCTGTCCAATGGCCAGCTTCACACGTCCGTCCACATTAAACCCACCAACAAGCAACAGTACCTCCATTATGACAGCTGCCACCCATTCCACATCAAACGGTCCCTTCCCTACAGCCTAGGTCTTCGTGGCAAACGAATCTGCTCCAGTCCGGAATCCTTGAACCATTACACCAACAACCTAAAAACAGCTTTTGCATCCCGTAACTACCCTCCCGACCTGGTACAGAAGCAAATAACCAGAGCCACATCCTCATCTCCTCAAACCCGGAACCTTCCACAGAAGAACCCCAAAAGTGCCCCACTTGTGACAGGATACTTTCCGGGACTGGATCAGATTCTGAATGTGGCTCTCCAGCAGGGATACGACTTCCTCAAATCCTGCCCTGAAATGAGATCCATCCTTCATGAAATCCTCCCCACTCCACCAAGAGTGTCTTTCCGCCATCCACCTAACCTTCGCAACCTCTTAGTTCATCCCTATGAAATCCCCAAACCACCTTCCCTACCCTCTGGCTCCTACCCCTGTAACCGCCCCCGGTGTAAAACCTGTCCCATGCACCCTCCCACCACCACCTATTCCAGTCCTGTAACCCGGAAGGTGTACACGATCAAAGGCAGAGCCACGTGTGAAAGCACCCACGTGATTTACCAACTGACCTGCCTACACTGTGAAGCGTTCTATGTGGGAATGACCAGCAACAAACTGTCCATTCGCATGAATGGACACAGGCAGACAGTGTTTGTTGGTAATGAGGATCACCCTGTGGCTAAACATGCCTTGGTGCACGGCCAGCACATCTTGGCACAGTGTTACACCGTCCGGGTTATCTGGATACTTCCCACTAACACCAACCTGTCAGAACTCCGGAGATGGGAACTTGCCCTTCAGCATATCCTTTCTTCTCGCTATCCGCCAGGCCTCAATCTCCGCTAATTTCTAATTTCAATTTGCCGCCGCTCATACCCCACCTGTCTTTCAACTTCATCTTTGCCTCTGTACATCCGCCCCGACTGACATCTCTGCCCAAACTCTTTGCCTTTACAAATGTCTGCTTGTGTCTGTGTATGTGTGGATGGATATGTGTGTGTGTGCGAGTGTATACCTGTCCTTTTTTCCCCCTAAGGTAAGTCTTTCCGCTCCCGGGATTGGAATGACTCCTTACCCTCTCCCTTAAAACCCATATCCTTTTGTCTTTCCTTCTCCTTCCCTCTTTCCTGACGAGGCAACCATTGGTTGCGAAAGCTAGAATTTTGTGTGTATGTTTGTGTTTGTTTGTGTGTCTATCGACCTGCCAGCGCTTTTGTTTGGTAAGTTTTATCATCTTTCTTTTTAGATATATTTTTCCCACGTGGAATGTTTCCCTCTATTTTTTTTTATATATATATATATATATATATATATATATATATATATATATATATATATATATATATATATATATATATATATATATATATATATATATATATATAACATAACTGATACCATAATGGAAAACACAAATAACAATATCTGCAAATATATTGCTGGCCGAATACCAAAGGGGTAAAGGAGTAACTTTGTCATGTTCAGACTGCAGATAAAACAAGTGACTGTTATATCAGTGCAAAGTCCAGACAGCAATCCATGCGGAAGCATTATTTAAATTCAATAAAGCTGGAAAGTTCAGACAATGAAATCTACACAGAAAATTACCACAACCATGTTTTCAGATTCAAATAGTTCAAATGGCTCTAAGCACTATGGGACTTAACATCTGAGGTCATCAGTCCCCTAGACGTAGAACTACTTAAACCTAACTAACCTAAGGACA
The DNA here is from genome assembly GCF_021461385.2 of Schistocerca piceifrons. Taxonomy (NCBI): domain Eukaryota; kingdom Metazoa; phylum Arthropoda; class Insecta; order Orthoptera; family Acrididae; genus Schistocerca; species Schistocerca piceifrons. The sequence continues at coordinate 355,325,776 of NC_060144.1, read as the reverse complement.
TCACACACAACCATGCCTGAGACAGGATTTGAACCTGCAACCATAGTAGTCGCGCAGTTCCGGACTGAAGCACCTAAACCGCTCGGCCACAGCGGCCGCCCATATTTTCAGACTGAATTGTTGTGTACTCTTGGTCAATTTAAAGAAACTGTCAGTATTAGTAACATCTGAAGTGCACTGTCAAATACTTTTGAAACTCTGATATGCTGTTCAAAACTCACACATTTTGTGCATACCATGAAAGCTAATGTAACTAATTTCTGTTACCTGATGATGATCGTACCTAATGGCAATCAATTGATTGTAACTGGCGCTGAATAAAGGTTTACAAGCCTGTGTCCAGGAAGTAAAGTGAATTACTTTTTCCTGCCAATCCAGAAGGTTGCAGCACTGTGACTGGTGAGTGGAAAGATGGTGGATGGTATTGGGAAGGCAACATATTCCTTGCCAGTTGCCCACTGGCTGTTTCCCAGTATGGATTACTCATAGTGTGTACCCATGTTTAAGTGATGCGTTGGGAGATTAAAATGCCACAAATCATTGAACAGTGATAGGCCATTAAATTTTGTGTGAAGTTAGGGAAATCAAGCAGAGTGGCACATGAAGGCTCCTCCAAAGCCAAAAAAGGCAAAGATGATGAAATCGCAGTTGAAGATGATGCTCATCATCTGTTTTGATTCCAAAGACACTGTCTACTCAGAGTCTGTGAGATGCGAAAAAACTGTCAACAGCAAATTTGAAAGGCTCTGAAATTGGGGACTTTGCATTGGGAAGGAGGTAAGTGGAAATTGGCGACTCAATCGAGACAATAACCATCTCATATGGTCTTCATTGTTAGTATGTTCCTGGCCAGGAATGGTGTCACAACACTGACCCAGCTATGATACAGTCCCAATCAGGCACCAGCAGATTTCGTTTTGTTTCCTCGAATAAAAAGAACCTTAAAGGGCCATTATTTAGGGATGGTAAATGATGTGAAAGCCACTGCGATGAGATGTTCCAGAAAGCCTATCAGAGTTGACCGACTCACTGGTAAACATGTATTGATGCCAAAGGGTGCTATTTCAAAGAATATCAACCATCTGTACTTTTATTTTCAAAGAATTGTTCTTTATGGATTTATTCAACTTAATTTCCAGACACACCCCGTGTTTCAACTTCAGCTATTGGTAGCTCTTACATATGACTTACTACAATTATTCTTAGCTGATGATGTGGATAAAATAAAGAAAAAAAAGAGAGATTTCTGTCCACTACAAAGATGACATGTTGAGTTGCAGAGCCAGGCACAATGAAAAGACTGATACACTAAAGCTTTCGTGGACGCCCCCCCCCCCCCCCCCCCCCCTCCCCAACCACACACTGAGGAGGAGATTAGTGTTTAACATCCTATCAACAACGAGGTCATTAGAGGCAGGGCACAAACTTGGATTGGGGAAGGATGGAGAAAGAAATTGGCTATGCCCTTCCAAAGGAACTATCCTGGCACTTTCCTCGAGGGATCTTGGGAAACCACGGAAAACCTAAATCTGGATGGCTGGACACAGGCTTGAATTGTCATCCTCCCAAATGTGAGTCCATTATGCTAACCACTGCACTACCTTACTTGTTCATACAAGCAATCACACCTCATACACACATGACTGTCATCTCTGGCAGATCAAATGATGGAAAGTCCACATTGGAATATCAACAATATTATGAAAAGGATTGATTCTGGCTGGAGTGGCAGGAAATAGGCATCAGGTGTGCATGAGGTGTTCTTGCTGTGTGAATGTGTGTGTGAGGTTTTTTTTCCTTTTCAAAAGGCTTTGGCTGAAAACTAAACGTGCAACAGTCTTTTATCATGAGTAGCACTCATCTTTTTCCTTACATTGTTGATATTCCAATTGCAGTTTCTATTGTTTGATGATGCGGATAGCTGATTCCCCTCCCCCCCCCCCCCCCCTCTTTCAGCTTAAAGCACTTATCTCCCATCAATTGACTATCACCTCTCCAACACCCCAAGAAATGGCTTGCCTCTCAGTGTTCTGAAGAAAATGAAGTGCTGTGAAGTTCAGATCCGGACTGTCTGAACTCCCATATGATGATGTGTATTTTTTTAATTTCTTGTGGCATAATGAATAATCCATTAAATTCTGGGCAAGCAGTCATGCAAATACTACTTATGATACTTGGGCCACAGACTGTCTTGCCATCCTCTGAGCCAGTAGCTGCAATCACTCTTCACAAATCGAATGAGTCCTTAAGACCATGTACAAAGGGCACACTGTATATCCAATTATGATAATTTGCAAGAAGAGCTCACACACCTCAAGAGCATTTTTAAAGTGAATGGATATTTCCGGAAAAAAAAAAGAAAAATAATTAAAAAAAACAAACAAACTGCAGAGCATTCAATATATATCCTAGAATGCAAGTACATGACCTGAAAGAAGAAAAGTAGTACTTTCAGATCAAGAGTGTTTTTGCCTTATGTGGGTGCTCTTTCTTTGAAAATAAGCCATATTCTAAACAAACACTGTGTTAAGGTGATCTTCCAGCTCATATGAAGATTGCAGCCTTATTGTGTTATGTGAGGGATGATTTATTGCTTCGTAAAGTGGGCGTGTATCAGATTCCTTGTGGAAATTGTGATGTTTTGAATATGTCAGACAACATGCACCGTTCATGGGAGAGGCATGGAACACTGAAAATACACATGCTTACCACAGCCAGCCAAGTCAGCTATGACAGAACATTGAATGAAAGTGCTGGCAGGTCGACAGACACACAAACAAACACAAACATACACACAAAATTCAAGCTTTCGCAACAAACTGTTGCCTCATCAGGAAAGAGGGAAGGAGAGGGAAAGACGAAAGGATGTGGGTTTTAAGGGAGAGGGTAAGGAGTCATTCCAATCCCGGGAGCGGAAAGACTTACCTTTCCCCCTAAGGTAAGTCTTTCCGCTCCGGGGATTGGAATGACTCCTTACCCTCTCCCTTAAAACCCACATCCTTTCGTCTTTCCCTCTCCTTCCCTCTTTCCTGATGAGGCAACAGTTTGTTGCGAAAGCTTGAATTTTGTGTGTATGTTTGTGTTTGTTTGTGTGTCTGTCGACCTGCCAGCACTTTCATTTGGTAAGTCACATCATCTTTGTTTTCAAATATATTTTTCCTATGTGGAATGTTTCCCTCTATTATAACCATGACAGAACATTGTATAGATATGGGTCATTCAATGAAGTACAGTGACATGAAGATTTTAACACACACTTCCTCCTTTTGGAATTCTGTTTTCAAGGATCCCATAGAAATTAGATTAACCAATAGCTCAACAAATAGAGATAATGGTTTTAATTTGGATAAGGCATGGAATCCAGCTCTTCATGTAATTCAATTGCATAAAGGTTGTCAAGGTGTTGCTGCCGCTAAATACACATCGATAAGTGAATCGAATGTCTGAACGCTTTCACGACAGGCAGCGTATGTGTAAGTGTATCTCTTTGCCACTGACCAGCATCAGTGACACTCCTGCACCATATCACTGTGGTGGAGTATATAAGGCCACACCTGGCACCTTGTTGTCAGTCTTGTGACTCACTTTGAGGACGGCTGCACAATATGCAGCTGAAATATCAAAGTAAGTAGTAGTAATTGCACGGCTGCATGCCTAAAATTTAATGGATTACCCATATGATGAAACTTTATGTGCAGCATTTAAAAAACCAGTTCTTTGACACCAAAAGTGTAGGAGCTGAATGAAAAATGTGTAAAGGTTTTACATGGCACTTTTCAAAACCTTTGGTAATTTATCTTGGACCACCTTCCACTGTCCCTCCAATATGGTTCCATTCAATGTAAAAATCAGCTGTGTCATATTTGGAGTCACTAGGATAAGAGGAAAGGGTGGAGTCATGCATTCAGCTTTGTAAAATAAAGGGACAAAAACAAACTTCACAAAGCATTACTTCTGCTTAATAAATTCACTAATTATCTAATGTATACAGGTTGCTTGCTTCCATTTCCTTAACTGAATATGTCCTCATTCCATTCATATGGGTTGGGTGATTTGATGGCTCAGTGACTCTAAAATAGGTAGACAGTTCAGTGCAAGTGGAGACATTCCTTTCTATAACCCAACTTGACCACCCTAGAAGTATTTCAATACTGAGAGATGGTAGGGATAGGAACCATCACAAGTCTTTGGTTTGCTTATGGAACAGAATACATTTATTTGGGAATTGTTGTTGTCTTCATTTTGAAAAGAGATTGGATGCAGCTCACTGCAGTCCAGTCCACACTGTGCAAGTCTCTTCATCTCTGCGTAACTACTGCAGTTTACATCCATTTGAGCCTGCTTACTGTGATCAAACCCTGGTTTCCTTCTACAATTTTTACTCCTTGCACCTCCCTCCATTACCAAACTGATGATGCCTTGGGATGTGTCCTGTCAACGAATCCCTTTTTTAGTCAAGCTGTGCCACAAATGTTTTCCACACAGTTAGGTTTGGTACCTTTCCATTAGTCATTCCTCCAATCTGTCTATTTTTTGGCATTATTCAGTACCATAACAGTTCAAAAATTTCTATTTTTGTCTTATCTCAACCATTTAACATCCACATCTCACATCTAACAAGGCTAAAATTTAGACCCTAAAATTTATAGTTGATGTTAAAAAAAAATCTTCTTTTATTAGACTTTTCTTGTCTTAACTGCTTAACATCACATTCCTCTTCCAAGCAAGTGTATAAACATAGATATGTATTTCTTCAATCTATATTGTGAGATAAGTCACAAGTTTGGTACTATCTAACAGGTTCTTTCATTTCTCCGTTACCCAAACTGATCTCCTCTGAGAATGAGGTCAATTTCTACCAGTCTTTCCATTTTTCTGTAAATAATTTCTAGCATTATATTGCAACCATGAGATATTAAACTGGTGATTCAGCAAAATTCATACCTCTTAGCACCTGCCTTCCAAAGAACAAGAATTATTACATTTTTCTTGATTTTGCATACCAGGCATTTTTCTTCAAAGATTTCCTTAATTTTTCTTAAGAGTCATCTGTGTTCCACATAGGCATGTATGATTCTACAGTTTTGCACTTCTCCTCTAATCATTCCTGTATTGCAATATTGCACTTTCTCTCAACATTATTTTTAGGCCTTCCTTACTCTCTTTTGCCTGCTTCATTTGCTACAGTTTCTCATTTTGCCAGTTAAATGAAATATCATGTGGGCTGTCCAAGGATATCTGCCAGGCCTTGTTCTTTGCCTATTCGATACTCCACTACCTTCCCTGTTTCATTTCTCAAAGCTGACCATGAGCAACAAAAACTTTTCTCACCTTTTATTAGTACAGTCTGTGGTCAGTTTGGGTTCTGTATGTACTGTAAAACAAAGTTGTTCCAAAATTTTTTTTTCTAATTTTTACCTTTGTGATTAAGTGGTTTTGCATGATACCACTGGTTATTGGTTATTTGTGTAGGGATGTATTTCATTGAATCAATAAAGATGTGACTGGTTTACCAGACAGACGTGATGATGGAATGCATATTCTGAAATACTTCTGAGATGCCGTCACTACTTTCCCTCTTTCATTTCTCAAAGCTGACCATGAGCAACAAAAACTTTTCTCACTTTTGGTTGGTATGGTCAGTAGTCAGTTTGGGTTCAGTATGTGCTATAAAACAAAGTAGCTGTAAAAAATTTATCTGATTTCACCTATGTGGTTAAGTGGTTTTTAATTATACCACTGGTTATTGGTTATTTATGCATGGGCATATTTCACTGAATCAATATAGATGTGACTGTTTTACCACACACACCTGATGATGGAATGCATGTTCGGAAATACTTCTGAGACGCCATCTTTTATTTATTTCCAGTTTTTGTGACTTCCTTCCTTTTTACATTGAGATGACCTTGTAAAAGATATGGACTAGCTACTACATTAATTACAATTATAATGCTCTTCCAAATGAGTACCTGACAAGATTAGGAGAAGTTTTTTCTCTACTCTAGTTATAAACTTCGCATAATTTTTGGGCAAGTAATTCAGAAGTAAAGCTGGTCTTTTATAATTATCCTCTGAAAGGAGATAAGCATGGCAAAAACAAACGAGGTAAGAGAATAGAGTTCCATGTCTTAACAAAAACAAAAATATCTCTCAGAGTCCACATTTTGTGAAGATGTTTCAGAAGCTAATTAACGTATTACACCTCCAGTTAAGGGGAGTTCCTTTACAGATCATGATCAGATGTCATTTCTTTTACTTCTGTTCAGCAGGTGTAGATTATGTAGTTACAAAGCTCACAACAAGAAATTCGTATCAAATAAGATCCCAAATATTTTAAAAAGCCAGATCTGGACTGTACAATTACATTTACCAAATTTATCAATTTTAAATTCTCAAATAAACATGTGTTTTCATTATAACTTTTCTGTAGCCATCGTTGAATGGTGTAGTGAAGAGTTGAAACAGTTAGAATGTAGTGCCAAGAACAAATGAAGTTGTAACTGTGCTTTGTTTTTCATATTAAATGCTGATAATGTATGGTCATATGATGCCCAATATGGATATGGGTTTATAACGTAACAAACATTTCTGCTCGATGACACTCAAGAGTGTCACAGGCAAAATACATATATGAAGCAAAACTACATACCTGAACTTCGATGGTGATCCAATTAAGCAACAAATATGAAGTGTAATGGTATTTGTACACACATAATGGATTTCTAAGATATAAACTTTATCTTAAGCATAACAGTATAATACTGTAAATACCTTCTTCTTGAATGGGATCTGTACCCATAAGATCAGGAGCCAAGGTCTGAGCTGCATTAGAGGGTGTCCCAGAATCCGGAAATTTTGGTGATGTATACATATTTAAACGATATATTGCTTCACACTCACTGCATAGGATGTAATTTGTACCTAAAATTAAATAAATGAATTGAGTCAGGTGTAAAAAAGTTAAAGTTTTCAGTTTCAACTCATATTACTGTTTGAAATGCATAATTTCGGAAAATGAATACACATTTTCTCAACATTTATCTCATTTCTAATAGGTAAAAAAATCTGTGCATCACATATGTCACTACTCAAGTTCAACAAGTGATGACAAAAGATTTTATTATATTTTTCCTTAATTTCTATCCTTAATTTCTGATTTCCTTTTCTCAAAAATATCCTGATCATTACTGTCATTACATCTTTATCTATAAAAAAGGTTGTCAATTGAACTCTTTACACACACAAATTTCTCCAATTTGCACTTGTAATACGTTTCTTGAAAAATGTCATCTTACCTTTGTTTTATGAACCTGATGATTGTCACACAAGTGAAACTGGCTGTGTAAATAAAGTATTTTACTAGCAGCTCAAGGTGGTAATACAACATTTTTTCAAATATATAAGGGCTGTGGGGTATCACCTCCTGAAAATGTTTCTCGAGCTGTATTGGAATGTTGGTTCTCATAATTTTTAGAGTAAGATTTGTGAAATGTACAGTAGATTCATTGCTGTGTTTTCCAGTGGAGTATGATGAGAATTTCTGTGACATTCTTGTTCTGAGTTAAAATACCCATGAAGAAGTTCATAGCTAACCTGCTGAGCCTACTTGGTAATGGCCCCAGACTAACATACAGCACTCAAGAATCGAACAATAATTTTGCTAATAGCTTCCTTTGTAGGCTAATAACAATTCTTTAAGGTTCTTTGGATAAATCACAGTATGACTCTAGCTTTCTTTGTACTAAAATTATATCAGGCATTTTCCTTTATTTATATATAATGCTGTTCTTAACAGGAAGATGTAAACATAACGTAATAATAATTAGATAGGATCTTTTTATTAATGAATTTTATAAGTGACATATCAGAAAAATGGTCAGTTCTTTAATTCAGTTTGCAGGCAAGCAACTGTACACAATAGAGTCATGCTGTTAGAAAATGGTTACTTATGTGAAAAGAGTGGAATATGATCCGCATGTGATGAAAATACATAAAGGATTTTGCAGGAGGAACAGTAAATATTTTAGATGGTAATACAAATTAATTGAAATGAAACATTCCAAATAATATATGTCCAATAATTTTGGTTACAGACATACAGCCGTTAGAATGCAATCCAAACAAATACTCAGAGGAGATGTTAAGCAAAGACAAATGATTAAGCTCAAAGTCAATTTTCATAAATTCTCCCTACCACTTCAATCCACTTTCAAATTTATTGTAATCTGCCCAGCTGTATCAATGAATCACTGAATATATGTCTCTGGTAAGGTCACTAGGTACGGCACAGAAGAATACATCCACCGGTAAGGTCATGTGGCAAAATGTCCGTGGCAGATTTAAGGGTTGCTGCAGACCACCATGGTCTCACTTATCAAGCAGCTAATGTTTACAGCTAGCTCTCCAGTGTATTTATTGACAGCATCCATGTGGTATGTGGTTTTTTCCAGGACTGTGATTTGAACTTTGTTGTTAGCTACTGATGATGTTTGGCTAGTGCACAGATTTGCCTGTCTGCCTAATGTCAGGCTCTTTTTCACTCTCTGTTTGACTGATGGTTGTGTTTTTCATGAAAGAAATGATGGCATGCGGGTGCATCAAGAGTGTGGTTCATACTAAGACTTCCCATCAAACATACAAACAGCACTTATGTGTCAGTTATTCAACAAGCATTCAAAATACAATACCAATCACAACGTAATCCACTCCAGAAGTCCTCTGTTTTCAGTTTTTCCAGAAGAGGGGAACTACTAGTTTATGTGATTTAATTGTAAGTAAGTTGTGCTTTGTAAAAGCTGTGTTGCTGAAGAATCAGACTTGCAACAGAATTCTACTGACACTGCCATGTGCAACTCCTTGGATGTAATCTTAGAGTTCTTTTATGAGGGCAGCACTATTCATAGTCCAATAGATAAATATGTCTCCTGTGTTTATTTTTTAGTGGTAAAATTTTCTGTTAAACCATATGCATGTGCAAAAACATAAAGAGGTAATTCACAGGGATCTTGGTGACCAAGAAACATGACCATTTCTGTCTGTCCATCTTCCATAGAAGATTATATTTAGGACTTGCCACCTGACAACTTGTATGTGCAGAGGCCCATCATGCTGACAGAACATAGCCATCCTTGTAGTCAAAGGAATTTTTTTTTTCAATAATGCTGCTAGCTTGTTTTCAAGTATGCCTAGATAGCAGGGCCCTGTACAACAATGTCGTAATTCAAGAGACTCAATCAACTGTTTGTCTATCCTATCACATCATACTTTCACATAGAAGCATTCTTGAAAATATATGTTCATGACGTGAGTTACAAGTGCTATTGAGTTTGCTCAGGAAGTGTACAAAAATTTACACATGAAGCTTGTCAATGCTGTGTGAAGGCTAAGCAGCATTGCAACATCAACATGAAATACAACAGTCTGTAAATGAAAAATACTGAAGCAGTATGTTTTGAATGAGGAAACAGCAAATGAAAATGAGTGCTTGACGTTGGTTTCCAGGACAGGAAAATAACCTCATGTTTCAAATATTCCAACTTATGGTATTGTGGTTCAAGTTAAAGAAACATATTTGCCACAAAAGTTGGACTTGCAGATTTCAAAGTATCCAATTTTTGGATAAAAAAGTCAACGAATAGACACAATTTACGGTATAAATGTGTTCAAGGTGAGGCTGGAAACAAACATTGACACTCTTCACTCATAGGAAAACTCTCTTCCATCAATCATAGAAAAGTGCAGTCCCAATTATGTTTTTAATGCAGGTGAAACGGGCTTATTTTTTCACCTACTGCCTGACAAAACTCTCGAGTTCAGAGGATAAAAATGCCATGGCAGAAAAACTAGTAAAGAGAGGCTAACTGTTTTATTATGTTGCAATAAAAGCAAAACACAAACGTTTATGGCACTATTAAGTAGAAAGGCGAAGAGTCCACAATGCTTTAAAAATGTGTGGGCATTACTATGAAAGTATACATCTAATGCAAATGTATGGGTAACAACTATCACACCTGAAAAATTCTTGCATGCCTGGGATGCAAGGATGGGTGTTAGTAATAGGACAGTCCTCCTGTTTACTGACATGTATGCACCACACTCTCAAGATATGTTATATGTACATTATGTAAATGTAGTGTTTTTTTCCTCCCAGTTATACAATCCAACTTCAGCCACTTGACCAAGGCATTATACAAGGTCTGAAACAGAAAAACAGGAATATTTTTGTACAGAAGAGACTGGTCTGTCTTGATACTGTAATCCAAAATGATCCATCTTAGTTGCTATGCATTTCATAAGAAGTGCCTGCAATCTGTGCACAAAAACACAGTCTCAATCTGTTTCAAGAAAGCTGGCTTTCATTGGATACTTACAGAAGATACACCAGAGAATAAAGGGATTTCAGCTGAGCAATGGCAGCAAATAATGGAGCAAGAAGAAAACACTGACTACCTTAGCTTCAAGAAAATGTTGAATGTGAGAATGTGATGAAGGTGTTGCCATCTGTCAGGGTATGACAACTAATGAAGCCTTGCAGGATCAGACAACAGAAAAACAAGACAAAATTGTAGACAAGGATGAACCAGAAACTTTGCCAGTTCCTACAACATCAAAAGCTAGTGAAGCAATGAACACAGTTAACTGTTATGTTTTGAGTTCTGAAGTCAATGAGGAGGTAGTGAACACATTAACCCTCACATTAGGAAGCATGGTATTCCAACTACCCCATGTTGAATTTTTCGCTATTATAATTTTATCGGAAGAGCTACATACTTGCTGTGTCAGTCTTTGTCTTAAAATGGTTGAAAATGTATTCACACTCTTGACTGATCCATTTTTTTTATCGTTATGGTTTCTTATTTGTTATAAATGAAGGTTTTAGGAAATATTTCTCTCATTTTCTTTGTTATTTAATTTTTCCATTGTAGAGTTCCAATAAGAAATAAATTCTGAATGAATGTTTGCCCAACAGGAACGAAAAAGTTCGTTCTTTAATTTTTAACATCACGAATCACTTTACTGCAGTTTCCTATGTTTCAAAAATGGGCAATTCGGTAATCTTACTCTATACACAACATCATTAGAGGCAAGTGATTGTTGAAGTACGTGAATACAAACCAAATACACTCCATTACAATAAAACTTGAAGAGTCATAGACAATGGAGAAAAAAATGACAAGAGAGGACAGATGTGATAAAGGAACACGGCAGTGCCTGCTAAGAATTTCCATGGAGACAGTAGAAACTGCAACACTAATTGCTTATATTACATACATACAAAGATTTTCTGAATGACAGGACAATAATCGGGACAGACAAAAACTCTTCATGTTTGTGCTGGCATTTTGAAAAGGTAACTTGGAGGAACGAGCTAGAAATATCAACATTCTCCATAAGGATGTATAAGATACACTGAAAGCATTTGGTTTTGAAATTCTGACAGCAGTGGTCCACACTCCAACACCAGTGTTCCAAGTTACCAGCACCATGGCGATGTCAAGACTGCAAGAGGTACGAAGATTGGAAAACAAGATTCTGTTGTGGAATGCACAAGAAATCTCTTTGTAATATCCACAGAACAGGAACTGTAACTGTGAAGGGCACGTTGTGCAAAAATGTACTTGAATGAACAGTTCAAAAATGCCATTTGTTATTCTGAGGTCATGTACTAGTTTACTACACTGGCAGTGAAAGCGTGTTCATTTTTAATTTTACAGGGGTCCAATATTGAATGATGCTAAATTTATTGTACCTTGCATCTCTGCTCAGTTTAAAGACTAATAATAATTTGAAAAACTGTATTTAAATAAAAAAATAAAGCTATTCATTCAAAATAACAGAATCTAAAAACAAATATCTTTTCTTAACAGCTTCAATGTCTTCCTTTAATCTGCCCAGGTGTGGATCCCAAACGCTCTAACTATATTCAACAATGAGTCACACTAGAATCCTATGTGCGGTCTCCTTTACAGATGAGCCACACACTTCCATAAAATTCTCCCAATAAACTTAAGTCGACAATTTGCCTTCCTTACTACAATCCTTGCATGCCCACTGCATTTCATATCACTTTGCAATAAAAAAAAAAAAGTGGGGGGGGGGGGGGGGAGTGATGGCAATAAATGTGAAGTGTTTCACAATCACGTGAGGGAGCGTTTTACCAAATTTATAACTTCCTCAAACATGAATTTGAAAGAACCATGTGATGGTAGCAAGAGAATTGTAAACAAAAGTGTCAGAGCTGTAATAACCATAGAAAAGGTTGGTTTCATGTTGTCTGGAAAGCATCGAAATCGCAATGAACCTGTAACGTAAATGGACGGTTTTAACAATGATGTTTTACAGTGCCCCATGTGAATGATGAATGCCCGACATCACAAAAATGTGTTACAGTTATGTAGGAGAAAATTAGCTTCAATGGTAAGCACTTCGTCAATGTAAGGAATTTTGAAGGTAATTGGTTCCTGATATGTTAAGAAGAGAGTTTTTAGTTCAAAGAAGTGACTTAGGTGCAGCACGAACTGCATCCCATATAAAGATTCATGATACAAGATGATGAGGTAGTTCAACATTGTATTAGCTTGATGACACACAGGCCAACTAGAATCATTCCAGAAGGATCTGCTGGAAAATGAGTGATGGTACTGGCGGTTTTTAGTTTTCATAGAAGTAGGTTCTCGGATGATTATTCTGCATGCTGACTCTTCTTCTGGTTTTGTTTCTGAGAGTAAACTTGTATTTATGTGTAAGAAAAACAGCAGTGACTACCATTCGGAAATGAACTCTGTCAATTTTGTGACGTGATTCACAATACTTGTCATACCTTGCTTCGAAGTCGGTCATTGCCAGTTACAATTCAACTGTTACAGAGAAAAAACCAAGTATAAACAAAAGAAAAGTGGATATTTTTTCCCTGGATTAAAAAATAAAAATTTTAAGTATAGTATAAACTAGACTTGTGCCGACCTCCTGCAGCTTGTTAATTTATACAAGTATGTGACAAAAAATGCAAACTTGACTTCCTTGCACATGAATGGGGCCACACAGTTTTCCGTTTACCCATGTGTCACTGTCAGTGTAGTCCTATGGAATTAATTTGGGGAAAGGATAAGGCTATATTGGAGGGGGGAAAAACCATTCAAGATAAGATTTACTGCATCGCTTGTGCATGAGGCAATAGACAACATGCCACCTGTAGCATGTGCACAGTCTGTGTGGCATGCTGACAAGTTTGACAGCGAAGTGATGATGGATATAAGCCTTAAACCTGTCATCTTAAATTCACAATCAGATTGTTCAGCAACAGACTCAAATAGAAGTGATGGTGGTATTATGATACAGACTTTGAAACAATGTAATAATATGTCTTAGTTTTAAAGACTCATGGTGTTGTCAACATAACAGTTACATACATAATACTGAGAACTTCCTAGCCTTTTTGATTAGGACTTCGTATCCTTTGAATTATGCAGAGTATAATGTTCAACATATTGCCCAAGGAGAAGTTGAGCTTCCCCCACCATGTTGTAACCTCTAATAACAAGTGAGAATTCAGCTGGATAAAGTCATCAAAAGACCAATATTTCCACATGTAGACCCCTGTCAATTTCAAGACATGAACTAAATAAGGCTCTAAAATGACAGTAACTGTTACTGGTCGAGATATCGGTGGTTTTCGATGTTATCGGTCATCATTCCCTGGAGTTATTCACAGATGATGGTTAATTGTGTTTGCTTGTTCAATAGACTATAAATGCTGTCTCTCAATGTAATGTCAAACAAGTTAGTTTACACTCACAATGCCCATTAACAGCGAAAAATATGACAACTTACTGACCATTTTTATGGTAGTCTTTTCATTAGTCTTTTCTACCACTAATTCTTTTTAATGCACAGAAATTGCAGCTAACTACAGTCAAACACATCAACACACACACCTTGAACACATTTTTAAAAATTCTATTGAGCAGAAGCAGTTGCCAAGCAAATGTAATGATTTTGGTTTGTGCTTGAAGTTAATTTTATTGTGTATTAAATTTTTACTTATAATACAGATCGCAATAAATGATAATTACTGCAAGCAGTTTCAATGATACTGTCATTAGACAATTGTCATTTTGAGAAAAATTGTACTTCACATCTTCACAATGCTGTGTCAGCTGTTCTCGCCTCCCGACATCATGCAGAGCAAATCTGTGGAGCAATGGACACAATGTCATCAAGACATGAATTAATATTTCTCTCCTGAATTTCTCTCATAGATTTGAATTATAATATGATGTACCAAAGGCAAATGAGACTGACTGTTGTCCGCAGCAACACAGTTTGGCAACGTGGACTTTGTTTGCCCACTCTCTGCTGCCATGCACACGCAGTTCTCATCCCTCCAATGCTTCGTCTCTAGGCATTGAAACGCTGTCTTACATGACACGAGCTTTAATGTTGTACGTGAACATTTTGGTTTATTTTTCCTACTCATCTGCATTAACTTACTTTTTTTTTTACATTTAGAGCTACTGCCATTCATCACATCAATTAGACATTTTGTCTAAGTCATCATGTATGCTCCTACAGTCACCCAACAATTACACCTTCCCAATACACCACAGCATCATCAGAAAACAGCTGGAGACTGAAATAACAGAGCTGCTTTCGCACCTCCCTGCGGCACCCCTGATGATACCCTCGTCTCTGACGAACACCCGCTGTCAAGGACAACAGACTACGTTCTGTTATTTAAGAAGTCTTCGAGCCGCTCACATACCTGGGAACCTATTCCAAATGCTTGTACCTTGTTTAACAGTTGGCAGTATGTGCTTTACAGAAATCTAGGAGTATGGAATCCACCTGTTGCCTTCATCCATGGTTCACAGGATCTCATGTGAGGAAAGGGCAGGCTGAGTTTCGCGTGAGTGATGCTTCTGAAAACTGTCCTGGTTCATGGACAGAAACTTTTCTGTCATGGAAATTTATCATATTCAAACTGATAATATGCTCACGGATTCTGCAGCAAACCAATGTTAAAGATATTGGTCCATAGTTTTGTGGGCCTATTCTGTTACCTTTCATAGATACAGGAGTCACCTGTGCTTTTTCCAGTCACTTGGGAGTTTGAGATGGGTGAGAGATTCACAATAAACGCAAGCTAAGAAAGGGGTCAGTGCTGTATAGTACTCATTGAAAAACTGGTTGGGATTCAATCATGACCTGCTGACTTATTTGCTTTCAACTCTCTCAATTATCTCAACTAAATCTCCAAAATGTACTGGGCTAATCAAAATACCTTGCTTTGTAAAATCAAGCTGTCAAAAATCTTGGCAAGGAGAGTTAACTAAGATAGACAACACATTATTAAAATCAGGACAAAAGAAACAGTCGACTACTGGTATATTTTTCAAACCTTTGTGAAGACGGGACTGCACATTATACCCTACTGTGTGATAGCGTAGTTACTCTAACAAGATGTATGATATACTGATAGCTTGGAAAAGTGGTAACCCTTATTCAATTACCAGCGGTGATTCACTAATGGAGAGACATTTTATACCCAACATTCTTTAGTTTTTAGAAGGGCAGTTAAATCACAATTTTAGTGTCTTTTATTTCTTCTACATCATTGCAAGGTACATATTTTGGATGCTAGAGATTATGCTCTCACGTCACATGACATTCCTGCATCCCAATTGGCAGATAGTAGTAGTTTACATATTCAATAAAAAGGATTTACCCAGTGACACTGTATGTAACACATTTTTGCTTCTTGTACACTAACATGTAATGTTGAGAGTTCCTGGGTGTGATATTCTGAACACATTCTCGAGAAGGCGCATTATGAATTACAATTTATAGAAATAGCATGTCAGGAACGGTGGCATTATGAAATCACATGTTACCCCAATTATGGTACCCTTAATTCTGCATTTTCATTGATGAAAAAAATCATATCAATAGCAAATTAGATATTTTTCAGTAGTATGTTTTCCCGCTTATGATGTTCAAAATTCTTAGTCCTTTCAAAAATGGGCTAACAAGATTCTACTGTAGCTAGTTTTGTATCTGTGGATACTAGATGACAGTAGAAGCGTGTGTTAAAAGCTATGTGCAGGCACCCTCAGCGGTGACTCATCAAACACAGAGTGAGATATTTCATCAACAGTACCCCATGGCCCATGCTCAGTGTATGGATGCTTTGGCAATGTCACTCCTTATAGTTCCTTGTAGTGATTGACCAGCAGGTTCATTACCACTGAGCAGTGGCTAAGAAGGTCCCCTATGGGGCATTTAAATGGTTAATGAAGTAAGTTTTCTGGGCTAGTTCCTGAGGCAGTTGATGGAGATGGTGGTGTTGCCTGCCTACAAATTGACTGGTTAGGCAGAATTTGAGCCCCCCTTCTCCCAAATTCGAGTCCTGCACCTTAGCTACTGCAGCAGCTTGCCCAGTTGTACCAATCTGCACACCCCCACTGTGTCAATGGGAACCCTATGACAGAGAACAGTTATTCAGTGACTAATTACTCTTTAACATCATTTGACCTACCAATTATGTACCTGAAGAATCAAATTATAAATTTTTTCAGTTATGAATTCAATACAAGGAGTTTTTTCTCTGTTTTCACTTTTCTTCCCCTATCGTGAGCATAATGTTTCTGTCATCAGTAAAGAGAATTTTTTCTTTCATATGTAACACTATTGGGAAAGTTATCAATACATATAAGAAACAACATTGGACCTAATATGTCACCTTAAGGATCTATTCCATCAATGCATCTTGGTTCTTATTAACATTTCACTAAAAGCTTAGCCTTATCATAGGTTTTAATTACTTAGATTCTTTTCAACTTATGATCAAAACTAGCTGTATGTTATGAATTGTTTAAAGAGCTTAAGTGCCAAACAAAAATTATTTTATGGTCCTATAGAACATAAATGAGTTTGTGAGACTATAGCATAAATATACACACCTACAATGTTGCCACAATATCCAGCACCCCATAGGAAGCCACAGCCTGGATGCGCTGATAACATATGTCCTGCAAGATGAGGTGGTGTTGAATGGCAAATACTGCAGGTTGAATAGAAAGATCCTGATGTACCTGAGGTAACAGGAAACTGGAAAAAAAGAACAAACCTCAATGAATAACATGATGTTAACAATGAACATATGGATTCCTACAGACCTCATTAATGATAGCTGGAAATGAATAGCATATACTAACAAAAGTCGAAGTTGCATAATCTCTTTCATAAATAAGATTCTTCAAAAAATGTGTGTGTGTGTGTGTGTGTGTGTGAGAGAGAGAGAGAGAGAGAGAGAGAGAGAGAGAGAGAGAGAGAGAGAGTGAAGGGGAGGCTGGGATTGAGGAAGGAAGGGAGAGAGAGGGGAAGAAAGGGAAAGTAGACCACGAAAGTCTTGCAAAGAAGGGAAAGACACAATCTGTTTATTTCCATCTCACATAGAAGGTAAAAGGTAATCTGCACTTTCTAGATGATGTACTTTTACTCAGGGTCTTCAATTTTAATGACTGTCACAATGAAGACCTATTATATGAAGTGACAGTGCAATTTAAGCTATGGAGACTAGGTTATGAGTGATTCACTTATAGATTTAACAATAGGTTATAATATTTGCCTAGTAGTACAGTAATGTGAAGTTACACATTAGCCATAGGTCTCAAAGAGAATAATGTCTTGCAGACCAGGATTATTTGTAGTACCTTTTGAAAAGGGAAGGTGATGTAAAAAGATGAAAATACAAATAAACCACTGGCACTTTGACCAACTTTAACAGTGTCCCTTTAGACATTTTATAGTCATATTGCAGATGACTGTTATGATGTAACATACCTGACAATGCTGAGGTATACAATACTGCATCTTATCTTACACAAGTTTGCCCACTGACCCATTGTGTTCTATAGATGTCATAATAACGTAGAAACTTCATTGATATGAAATGCTTTATTAAGTGCAATAGTACAGTGTAGCAGTTTAGTATTATTGACAGTCTGCTCACATTATTGACAGAAGGAATTACCTATTCTCACTATGTGCTTAAAAGGTTGTTACAAAAATTCTGATCTGCAGAGAAGCCTCATTCTGAAGAAAAATGCAATGCTACATTGTGAGAAGCAGACACTTTCTAAGTACATTGAAGGTAGTGTCACAGCCTTTGCTGACATGATTATCCTTCACATCTCACCCCCCCACCCCCCCCACCCCCTCCACCTAATAACCAATGCTATATGACTCTTTTCCACTGACACTCTTATTTCATCCTTGTGTTAGTTAATTAGTTAGTCATGTGTTCCACCGATCAATCTCACAGTAACCATTATGCTGTGGAAAGTGTCAAGTGCATAAGAAATGCACACATGAATATTTTTTATTACTTACCACATTCCCTTAAATGGCACAAAATGCATATATTACACCTATATATTTATTTCTTCATATTCAAGAATTCATATTTGGTATAGGAGTTGTCAAGGAGATATGATTTCAATTTATTTTTAAAACTGTTACTGCCAACTGTCAGACATTTTATTTCATCTGGGAATTTATTGGAACGTTTTACCCCTTTTTGTGCCAAAGATAGATTAAGTAGAGGCTGGTCTAAGTCTTTTTTCCTTCTGGTATTATAATCATGAATGTCACTTTTGTTTTTAAACTGGTCCATGTTATTGACAACAAATTTCATTACTGAGTTAATGTACTGTGAGGCTGTTGTAAGAATTCCTGACCTTTTAAAGATATGCCTACAAGATGTGTGACTATGAGCCCCACACATTACCGGTACTCTAACCACTTTCTTTTGAACAGTGAATACTTTTTGCCTAAGTGTTGACTTACCCCAAAATATTATTCCGTATGATATCAGAGAGTGAAAGTATGTTAGACTGCTAATTTCTATAGCCTCAAAATTGGCAATTATTCTGATTGCACAAATTGCTGAACCTATTTGCTTTAGGAGATACTAAATATGAATTTTCCATGTAAGATTCTCATCTATATGTACGCCCAAAACTTTAGTATGCTCTGCCCTGGTTACTGACATCTGCTGATGTGTTGTTCTTGTTGAACAAACTGTACTCCTTGTAGTAGGAAATTGGATGTACTGCATTTTTTCAAAGTTCAGAGCACGCCCATTCTCAGAAAACCACTCAACAACTCTTCCAAAGACATTATTTATATAATTTTCTATTGGAGTTTCTTTTACTGGATTAATAATGAGGCTTGTATCATCAGCATACAGTGTCAGTTTAGCTTCTTGCTTCAGAAAAGAAGGGAGGGCATTCACATATATCAAGAATAGAAGGGGAACCATGATTGAACCCTGTGGAACACCTAATGTAATTTCCCTGCTCTATAGCTACTAGGTCACATCCTTGTAAATCACCCAGTGCAAAAACAGTTATATGTACCAAATTACCAGCTCCTGTATCAATATTTTAAGAAACGTGTTTCATCCAAATGGAGTAGGACTTTTGCCATGCCAAAATAAGATGCTGTTTAAGAACAGCAAACCACAACTCTTGTGTAGCATTTTATGGGGGTATGACAATATATCAATTACCCTAAAGAAATGAAAATTCCAGCACTGGAAAATCTGATAAAAATCATGAAAGATCACCAATCACCAGATAAAGATGTGGGGCACATGACCAAACACAAAAGTTCAGAAAATCAAACAATCTCTAACACAGTCATCCTTTATTTAATGTAAGTACTCTCTCTCTCTCTCTCTCTCTCTCTCTCTCTCTCTCTCTCTCTCTCTCACACACACACACACACACACACACACACACACACTTGTAACTGCATAAACAGTTGTCATTTATGTGTCACCAATTTACACAACACAGTCTCTCTCCACACACACACACACACACACACACACACACTACCACACACACGCACACACACACACACACACACACACACACTTGTAACTGCATAAACAGTTGTCGTTTATGTGTCACCCTCACACAACATAGATTTGGGAAAATGCAGGAAACAAGGTAGGAAAAGACAGACTGCAACTTACCATAAAGAAGATCCATCAAGTTGCAAGCAGGCACAATTAAAATACACTTATATAAAGCTTTCGGCCACAGATTTCATCAGTAAGAAGAGAGATTCACACACACACACACACACACACACACACACACACACACACACACACACAAACCACCAACTCCAGCATCTTGGGCTGGAATGCCTTTGTGTGTGTGTGTGTGTGTGTGTGTGTGTGTGTGTGTGTGATTTTTACCCTCCACGCTGCCCTCCAATACTAAATCGGTGATCCCTTGATGCCTCAGAACATGTCCTACCAACCGATCCCTTCTTCTGGTCAAGTTGTGCCACAAACTTCTCTTCTCCCCAATCCTATTCAATACTTCCTCATTAGTTATGTGATCTACCCATCTAATCTTCAGCATTCTTCTGTAGCACCACATTTCGAAAGCTTCTATTCTCTTCTTGTCCAAACTATTTATCGTCCATGTTTCACTTCCATACATGGCTACACTCCATACGAATACTTTCAGAAATGACTTCCTGACACTTAAATCTATACTGGATGTTAACAAATTTCTCTTCTTCAGAAACGCTTTCCTTGCCATTGCCAGTCTACATTTTATATCCTCTCTACTTCGTCCATCATCAGTTATTTTGCTCCCCAAATAGCAAAACTCCTTTACTACTTCAAGTGTCTCATTTCCTAATCTAATACCCTCAGCATCACCCGACTTAACTCGACTACATTCCATTATCCTCGTTTTGCTTTTGTTGATGTTCATCTTATATCCTCCCTTCAAGACACCATCCATTCCGTTCAACTGCTCTTCCAAGTCCTTTGCTGTCTCTGACAGAATTACAATGTCATCGGCGAACCTCAAAGTTTTTATTTCTTCTCCATGGATTTTAATACCTACTCCAAATTTTTCTTTTGTTTCCTTTACTGCTTGCTCAATATAGAGACTGAATAACATCGGGGAGAGGCTACAACCCTGTCTTATTCCCTTCCCAACCACTGCTTCCCTTTCATGTCCCTCAACTCTTATAACTGCCATCTGGTTTCTGTACAAGTTGTAAATAGCCTTTCGCTCCCTGTATTTTACCCCTGCCACCTTTAGAATTTGAAAGAGAGTATTCCAGTCAACATTGTCAAAAGCTTTCTCTAAGTCTACAAATGCTAGAAACGTAGGTTTGCCTTTCCTTAATCTTTCTTCTAAGGTAAGTCGTAAGGTCAGTATTGCCTCACGTGTTCCAGTATTTCTATGGAATCCAAACTGATCTTCCCCAAGGTCAGCTTCTACTAGTTTTTCCATTCGTCTGTAAAGAATTCGTGTTAGTACTTTGCAGCTGTGGCTTATTAAACTGATTGTTCGGTAATTTTCACATCTGTCAACACCTGCTTTCTTTGGGATTGGAATTATTATATTCTTCTTGAAGTCTGAGGGTATTTCGCCTGTTTCATACATCTTGCTCACCAGATGGTAGAGTTTTGTCAGGACTGGCTCTCCCAAGGCCATCAGTAGTTCCAATGGAATGTTGTCTACTCCGGGGGCCTTGTTTCGAATCAGGTCCTTCAGTGCTCTGTCAAACTCTTCACGCAGTATCGTATCTCCCATTTCATCTTCATCTACATCCTCTTCCATTTCCATAATATTGTCCTCAAGTACATCGCCCTTGTATAGACCCTCTATATACTCCTTCCACCTTTCTGCTTTCCCTTCTTTGCTTAGAACTGGGTTTCCATCTGAGCTCTTGATGTTCATACATGTGGTTCTCTTATCTCCAAAGGTCTCTTTAATTTTCCTGTAGGCAGTATCTATCTTACCCCTAGTGAGATAAGCCTCTACATCCTTACATTTGTCCTCTAGTCATCCCTGCTTAGCCATTTTGCACTTCCTGTCGATATCATTTTTGAGACGTTTGTATTCCTTTTTGCCTGTTTCGTTTACTGCATTTTTATATTTTCTCCTTTCACCAATTAAATTCAATATTTCTTCTGTTACCCAAGGATTTCTACTAACCCTCTTCTTTTTACCTACTTGATCCTCTGCTGCTTTCACTACTTCATCCCTCAGAGCTACCCATTCTTCTTCTACTGTATTTCTTTCCCCCATTCCTCCCATTTCATCTTCATCTACATCCTCTTCCATTTTCATAATATTGTCCTCAAGTGCATCGCCCTTGTATAGACCCTCTATATACTCCTTCCACCTTTCTGCTTTCCCTTCTTTGCTTAGAACTGGGTTTCCATGTATACAACGTTCTATCATGATTCTTAAACCAAGTGTTAGCTATGATTAAGTTGTGCTCTGTGCAAAATTCTATCAGGCGGCTTCCACTTTCATTTCTTAGCCCCAATCCATATTCACCTACTACGTTTCCTTCTCTCCCTTTTCCTACACTTGAATTCCAGTCACCCATGACTATTAAATTTTCGTCTCCCTTCACTATCTGAATAATTTCTTTTATTTCATCATACATTTCTTCAATTTCTTCGTCATCTGCAGAGCTAGTTGGCATATAAACTTGTACTACTGTCGTAGGTGTGGGCTTCGTATCTATCTTGGCCACAATAATGCGTTCACTATGCTGTTTGTAGTAGCTTACCCGCATTCCTATTTTCCTATTCATTATTAAACCTACTCCTGCATTACCCCTATTTGACTTTGTGTTTATAACCCTGTAGTCACCTGACCAGAAGTCTTGTTCCTCCTGCCACCGAACTTCACTAATTCCCACTATATCTAACTTTAACCTATCCATTTCCCTTTTTAAATTTTCTAACCTACCTGCCCGATTAAGGGATCTGACATTCCACGCTCCGATCCGTAGAACGCCAGTTTTCTTTCTCCTGATAACGACATCCTCTTGAGTAGTCCCCGCCTGGAGGATGCAGAAGATACGCGATGAATTTTCCAGCACTTCTAGTAACCTTCCCACAGCGTCCACACTTCACCTACACGCGAAATCTAAAAGATCGACTCCGAAGGATACCAGCGTAAACGAACCATTCTGCGTCTTTTGCGAATCTTGTGGTCATTGGGCGCAAAACTGTAAGAAGATCGTATGCGTTAATGATCGAATAGATAAATTGAAACTAGGAAACAGATGCTTTCTTTGTCTTCAACGTGGGCACAAAATCTCAAATTGCAAAAAGAAAGAAAAGGCTCAGTGTGTTAACTGTAAAAGACTGCATCATAAGTCCATTTGTGAGGAATGAAAGGATATTAGGAGTCCTGCGGGTCAGGCATACATTACTTCCATGGGAAAGGTATCTGTCGCTCCCCATGGATACATGTACCTTCAGACAGCTCAAGTATGCGTCTCAGGACCTACAGGATTGAGCAGGACAACGCAATGTCTACTGGACGCAGGTAGTCAGTCCAGCTTCATAGCAAAATCACTGATTGATGATCTGAAACTGCAAACAGTAGACCGACAAGAACTAACCGTTTGTTCCTCTGAATCAAACCCTACATGCCCACGCCACCGCAGGCTTGTTCAGTTTAATATGAAGGGGCTTTGGCAGAATTCTAAATTGCCACTTACTGCCTTCGAAAGTACTCACGTTATTTCTCACCAGCCTTCGGTTCCACAACAAATAACGATCTTACCAGATGCCCATAAGATTACACTAGCAGATCCGAAAAACAATTCAACAGAAGATCTTCCCGTGGAGATTCTTGTAGGAGGCGATTTTTATTGGAAGATAGTGAAGCACAATTCGCCCATACGCATCTCTGAACCCTTAGTGTTAGTTCCTTCTCTGTTTGGCTGGATACTTAGTGGTAACATGTCACAAGCCTGTGTGCATGCAACCGTGGTAAATTTTACTCAGACTGACCGATCTCCTTTGCACTCGGACAATGATTTCAGGCGCTTTTGGGACTTGGAAACTATAGGGATTACTGCCGATCAGGGTCTACCTGTGAACAACAAGGATACGAGACTTCTTGAAGAGTTTTGAGCATCTTTCTCTATAAAAGATCATTGTGCAGTGGTTACACTTCCCAAAAGGCAACATACAGTGCTTTCGAGTAACAGACCGATCACGGAAAAATGATTCAAGCACCTTAGGGAAAGATTTCAATGTCAAGAGACCTTTAAGCAAATGTATTTCGATCTTATGGTAGACTACATTACAGGGGAGCAAGTAGAGGTCGCTTCTACCCCACTCTCAGGAAAGGAGCTATTTTATCTTCCTCATCATGCAGTGAGGATGGAGAAATATGGAACCACAAGTGGAGAATAGTCTTTGATGCTTCCTCTCATGAAAACAATGCTCCTTCTCTGAATGAGGTATTAGAAGTAGGACCGAACCTATTACCAGAGATTCTGGAAATTTTACTGGGTTTCACACTATATTCTATGGCTATCATCACAGACACCACACAAGCTTTCCTTCAATTAATCTTGAACGAAAAGGACCAATACTTGACCAGATTCTTCTGGTTCAAAATTAGCCAGGATCAAACAGGAAATCTTGAAAACGACAGACGAACTAACAGAATACTGTTTTAACAGACATCCTTGGAAACAAAGACAACGTTGATGCACATAGGCCTTACTGCGAAGGGATGGATAGCGTTCTGTAGTCGTGGTGAAGACGAGCTGTGGAAACCAGTCTCAGAACGGATAATAATCGCATGCTTTAAAACAAATGTGTGATGTGTCACTGTAATTCAATGCTATGCACCTACTGAAATAGCTAAAGGAGAATTAAAAGATGCATTTTATACAGAGCTTAACAGAGTCCTTAGACAAACAAATTCTAGGGACATAAAAATTTTAATGGGTGACTTGAACACAAAAGTTGGTTCAGAAACTGAAGGGCTTGAACATATCATGGGTGTGCATGGAATGGGGATCAGTAATGTAAATGGTGAAATGTTGATAGATACATGCGCTGAACATGACCTAGTCATTGGAGGCACATTGTTTCCACATCGTAACTGCCATAAGATAACGTGGGTATCTCCAGACCACGTTACCGAAAATCAAATAGACCACATAGTCATAAGCCGCAAGTTCTGACACTCTCTGTTAGATGTCAGAAATAGAAGAGGGGCAGACGTTGGAAGTGACCACCACCTAGTTTTGGCGGAATTCAGACTGAAGATAGTGGCAAATAGAACCAAGATCAATCACAGGTGCAAGAAAATAGACGGGGCAAGATTAAAAGACCAACAGATCAAAGAAACATTTGCCCTTGAACTACAAAACAGATTCCAGGTCCTCTCTGAAGAAAATTTTATGGAAGAGACAATTGAAACATGCTGGCAAAAAACCAAGGACAGCTATTTAGATGTGGGAGAAAAAATCTTAGGATTTAAGGCACATCAAAGGAAGGAATGGATCTCCGATGCTTCGTGGAATGAAATCAGCCGCAGGAAAGAACTAAAACTTAAGTTAAATTTTTGTAAGACAAGAGCACAAAAGAGCGAAGCGCATAAAGAATACATGGAGGCGAACAAAAAAGTGAAAACATTGCTACGTCGAGATAAAAGCAAATGGATAGATGAGCAAGCAAAATTAGCAGAAGAGGCAGCAAGACAAGGAAATATGAAAGAGCTCTACAATATTACCAAACAGTTGTCAATGAAGAACTTCAGACATGAAGGACCAGTTAAGAACAAGGATGGGGTGATGCTTACAACTCAACAGGCACAGCTACAGAGATGGGAGGAGCACTTCAAGGAACTGTTAAATTGTGAAGACAACCAAGAGGAACAAGTAAGAGATGTTCCAGAGGAAGTCGAAGAAGATCAAGATATAAATTTGCAGTGCCCCACAATGGACGAAACTAGGATTTCCTTGAAAACACTAAGAAACACAAAGGCTCCAGGCCCAGACAACATAGCACCGGAGCTCTTAAAAGCTGATATTGAAAGTACTGTTAAAATGCTCCATCATTTGCTGAAGCATATTTGGCTTGAAGAGAAAGCTCCAAAGGAGTGGAAAAATGGTTTGGTGGTAAAGCTCCCAAAAAGGGAAATTTGTCAGACTGCAACAACTAGCGTGGTATTACATTGTTGTCAATGCCCAGTAAGGTCCTCACCAGAATTATTTTAAACAGAATTAAAGAGTCCCTTGAAAAGCGACTGCATAAAGAACAGGCCGGTTTTAGGGCACAACGCAGTTGTGTTGATCTTATTAACACTCTTAGAATCATTTTAGAGCAAAGCAAAGAATTCCAAGCAACCATGTACCTGGCATTCATTGATTTTCAAATGGCCTTCGATTCCGTGAAACATAAAGTGCTCTGGAAGGTATTGCAGAAGTATGGCATACCACAGAAGATCTTAAACATCATAAAAGATCTATATGATGGCTACAAATGCTGCGTACTCCACAAGGGAAATATGACAGAGCCCGTAAAAGTAACAACTGGAGTCTGTCAGGGTTGCATTTTCTCACCAACACTTTTTCTACTCATTCTAGACTCTGTTATGAGAAGAGTCACAGCAGGCAGGAGACGAGGAATCCAGTGGGGGATCCACGAACGTCTGGAGGATTTGGATTTTGCAGACGACATAGTTTTACTAGCTCCAAGGCTGACTGATATGCAAGCTAAATTAAACTTGCTGAAAGAAGAAGCAGAGACTGCTGGCCTCAAGATAAATATAGGTAAAACAAAGGAAATGAGAGTAAATTCAGGGAACATGGAGGTGCCATTGTTAATAGGTGAGCAGCGGGTGGAGACTGTCAACTCATTCCTGTATCTGGGTAGTATAGTGGTGGAAGATGGTGGAGCTGGAGATGATGTGAAAAATCGCATTAAAAAGGCAAATGCTGCCTTGATAAAATTGTATCCAACATGGAAAAATAGAAATATCACGTATAAAACAAAAATCTGTATCTTTAATACAAATGTGAAGTCTGTCCTTCTGTACGCCAGTGAAAGCTGAAAAATGGATAAAAAGATAACAGCCCAGTTACAAAGCTTCATAAATAGTTGTCTTCGACGCATCATGAATATCTGGTGGCCAGAAAAAATATGTAATGAGGAGCTCTGGCGAATAACAAACCAGATACGAGAGAGAAAGTGGGGATGGTTGGGGCACACCTTAAGAAAACCAGATGGAGCCATCAAGAAAAAAGCATTGGAATGGAATCCCCAGGGAACAAGGAAGAGAGGAAGACCAAGGGGCACACGGAAGAGGACAGTGGAAGGGGAAGCAAAAAGAGTTGGCAAGACCTGGGCAGAATTGAGGCAAATGGCCAAAGACAGAGACGGATGGCGAGTTCTCCTGGATGCCCTATGCCCCCATAGGGGCCAAAGGAATTAAGTCAGTCAGTAAGTCAAGTCATTTGGCCTGACCTGCAGCCCATTTTTACTTTCTGCAACACTAAGAGAACTTGCCGACAAGTGTATGACAGCATTTCCCACTGTAGCACCACTTATAAACAAGACTGCATACTTGGATGACTTTGTGATCTCAGTAGAAGGTGATAATTTGGTTATAACTATATACTATGAACTTGTAACCCTAATGAAATTGATCAGTCTCCCCTTATCAAAATGGGCTACCAACTGTGATCAAGTCGAAACTATCTGGACTCAAGTTTCAGGCATAGACTGGAACACCGCAGGTGACTACTTCTGTATCGATCCTAGCGAAATCATCAGAAGGTCGTCAGAAGAGCCAGCTACCAAACGACTCCTTTTACAATGTATGGCTAAATTCTATGACCCACTTGGACTGTTTTCCCCTGTTTCTCTTGTTGGGAAATTGCTATTCCAGGACACTTGGTGCCGAGGAATTGGCTGGGATGAACTTATGCCCTGGGACTTAGGGGACGATGGCGCACTTGGATATTTAGCTTACCTTCATTGTCACATATACATGTCCCTAGATGGATAGCTACAGTTCATGGAAGAGACTCTCAGCTACACATATTCTGTGATGCCTCAGAAAAGGCATATGGAGCAGCTTTGTACATTCATACTGTCTTAGATGATGATGTCGTAACCCATTTAGTCTGTAGCAAGAACAGACTTGCTCCTATTAAGAAGGTGATATTGCCTCGACTCGAACTTTTAGTGGCAGTAGTTGGAACCAGACTATTGTGTTACTTTTGCTGCGCAACAGACTTTAAAATTGCCCATGCGATATTGTGGATGGATTCTACAGTAACACTAAGTTGGATTCGCTGTGATCCTAACAGATGGAAGACCTTCGTTTGTAATCGTGTAACTGAGATACAAACACACACGACTCCCACGCAATAGAAACATTGCTCAGGATCAGACAATCCTGCTGACAACCTCTCACGTGGACTCCTTGGCTACCAAATGAATTCTCTGTATATCTGGTGGCATGGGCCACCTTGGCTTGCACACCCTCCTGAATGCTGGCCAAACGATACTCCAACGATGGTACGACTTACTCCCGAAGAAAAGAGGAAGAAAACCCAGAGCCAAGTGTTGTCGATATCTATGCCAACCAGCCTTCTGGACTTATTTAAATTCAGCTCATACTGGAAGATCATTCGTATCACAGCATAGACTCTCCGCTTCCTACACAACATTCATCAGAAGAATAAATCTTCAGGAGAACTTACAGCCACCGAATTATCAGCTGCCAAAATGTATTGGATTCGAGTGGGCCAGAGAGATTCCTTCCCCAGCGAATTACATGCACTTCAGAATAACTTACCACTGTCAAAAGAGTAAAAAATCGCACAATACAATCCTTTCTTAGAAGCTGGACTGATACGTCTAGGAGGTCAACTGCAGTGCACTAGCCTAAATAGGGAACAAAAACATCCTGTACTCCTTGACGGTTCCCACCACTCCACACAATTGGTTATTCGAGAGACACACATCCGCCTCCATCACTTTGGTGTTCGTTCTGTACTATCCGAACTGTGAACTGAATTTTGGATCCTTAGAGCTCGTCAGGCCATCAAAAGAATCCTACACTCATGCCTCGCATGCAAGATCTTGAAGAATCCACGAGGGCAACAGATCGAAGCACCACTGCCACCTGAACGAGTTTTGCCTGCCAAACCATTTGCTGTAACCGGAATAGACTTTGCTGGCCCACTATTCATCAAAGTGGGGAAGGAACTGCACAAGTCATATATCACTCTTTTCACATGTGCTACCACACGAGCTGTACACCTCGAACTCTGTACAGACTTGTCAATGGACAAGTTTCTCATGGCACTTCAGCGATTCGCCAGAAGACACGGACTACCCCACATGATATATACAGATAATGCGAAAACATTCCATGCCACGAATTTGGAACTAGCCCAACTTTGGAAGGCATTAACTACAACAAAAACTTATCAGTTCCTCGCCCACCACGGTATTACTTGGAAATTCATTGTCTCCCGGGTGGCTTGGTGGGGAGGACGGTGGGAAAGAATGGTGGGCACTATAAAGCGTTGCCTACGGAAGGTACTGGGACTCGCAAAGCTCACTGAGGAACAACTGAACACCACCTTGATCAGTAGTGAAGCCGCAGTGAACTCCAGGCCCATCACACCAGGAGATGATTGTGATGCACTCACACCTTCCCTTTTTGATGGGAGAAAAAACTTACGACTATTCCGACAGGACCAGAGACTTCAGCGAACACGAATTTAACAAAGGAATCCCGACTGAGACAGCAACTCTGTGACAGTTTCTAGAACCGTTGGATTAAAGAATACCTACTGGAGCTCCACAACTACCATGAAGATAAACGCCCATTGGGACAATTCATCCCCTTTCGCCCTGACGACATCGTGCTGATGCAAGAGGACCTTCGTCCGCGACATGTGTGGAAGAAGGCCAGGACAGAAAAGATACTACCCGGAAGAGACGGCAGGGTAAGGATGATAATACTCCTGACACCAGAAGGTCACATCATTAGTTGTCCTTTGCAGCTGGCCGTACCTTTGGAGGTCGACCATGGTGGGGAGGATGTCACAGAGTGATGTTCTTCGGGCAAGTGAGAGACTGTTTACTCTTAGGACAGTGTATCTTTGACATGTTGTATTGTATGTTCTGTCACTATGTAATAAAGTGTTGTTAGATTGCTAATCGCTGCTCTACTGTGATTTTGATTGTGTAAATCATGAAATTCTGCTAGACAAGCTCAAGTATTGTGGCATGAGTGGGACAGTGCACAAATGGTTTAATTTGTACCTAACTGGAAGAGTGCAGAAAGTTGAAATAAGTAGTTCTCGTAACATGCAAAGATCAGCACATTCTTCAAACTGGGGAACTATCAAGAATGGGGTTCCACAAGGGTCAGTCTTGGGTCCTTTGTTGTTCTTATTATATATTAATGACTTGCCATTCTATATTCATGAAGAGGCAAAGTTAGTTCTCTTTGCTGATGATACAAGTATAGTAATCACACCTGACAAACAAGAATTAACTGATGAAATTGTCAATACTGTCTTTCAGAAAATTACTAAGTGGTTCCTTGTAAACGGACTCTCACTGAATTTTGATAAGACACAGTACATACAGTTCCGTACAGGGAATGGTATGATGCCATTAATAAATATAGACCTTAATCAGAAGCATATAGCTAAGGTAGAATATTCCAAATTTTTAGGTGTGTCCATTGATGAGAGATTAAATTGGAAGAAACACATTGATGATCTGCTGAAACGTTTGAGTTCAGCTACTTATGCAATAAGGGTCACTGCAAATTTTGGTGATAAACATCTTAGTAAATTAGCTTACTACGCCTATTTTCACTCATTGCTTTCATATGGCATCATATTTTGGGGGAATTCATCACTGAGGAATAAAGTATTTATTGCACAAAAGCGTGTAATCAGAATAATAGCTGGAGTCCACCCAAGATCATCCTGCAGACATTTATTTAAGGATCTAGGGATATTCACAGTAGCTTCTCAGTATATATACTCTCTTATGAAATTTGTTATTAACAACCAAACCCAATTCAAAAGTAATAGCGGTGCACATAACTACAATACTAGGAGAAAGGATGATCTTCACTATTCAAGATTAAATCTAACTTTGGCACAGAAAGGGGTGAATTATACTGGCACTAAAGTCTTTGGTCACTTACCAAATAGTATCAAAAGTCTGACAGATAACCAACAAGTATTTAAGAAGAAATTAAAAGAATTTCTGAATGACAACTCCTTCTACTCCATAGAGGAATTTTTAGATATAAATTAAGAAAAAAAAATAAAAAAATATTTAAAAAATAAAAAAATAAAAATAAAAAATAAATAAAAACAAAAAACACAAAAAAATAAAGTTGTTATATTAACTTAAGTATGTTGTTAAATTAACCTAATTATGTCATGTATTAGAAAATTCGACTCGTTCCACATCATTACGAAATATCGTATTCATGATCGATCCATGGAACTAGTATTAATCTAATCTAATCTAATCTAATCATGACATAAGAGGGTGTTCACATGAATGGTTAATTGTATTCTCTGTCTAGCGATTTGATCTTTGAATCACTGTCACAATCTCTGTTGTCTAGTGCTAAGTATTGGTGCTTTATAACACACATCTAGACTGGGATGCTCTCAATCTCTTGAAGCCAAGTAAGAAGCTGCTTTAAGAAAATAAGCAGCAAATCTAAAACAGCAATACCAAATCTATGGTTTGTAACAGGCTGGGAGTCACATAATTATTGTTAACCACAAATCACCCAATTTCAGTTACTGCTTAGCGCCTGTCCTCCTGATCCTCCCCTCCTCCCTCTCTCCTGCAGCTTTCCATTTGTTTGGCTGAAAAAACTGAGTCAGCATTGCTTCACAATGAGTGAGTGAGATACTGAGCTCTGATAGAGGAAAAGATGTTATTGTTGCCCGCTGCAGAGGTTTGGAGTAAGGTTACTGAGGGGAATAAAAGATTTTACAATCCGAAAAAGTTGTGGAATGACAAGAGGTGTTTTATTATCATTGAGGTACTTGTGTTATATTGTTTTTCAAACTCCTACTCTGAGCTATCTAAGCAATCTTTTACTGCATAGAACATATTGCCTAACACACACTTCTTAACTGCCTTTTAAATAAGTTTAAGTAATCTCTTTAATCTCGTTAGCCAGTTTACTGTACAATTTTATTCCCTAGCAGGAAATTCTGTTTGAGGCTTTGTTTATTCTTTCTTGGTACATATAAGCTCAGTCTTGATTTTGTTCCATGGTCACTGCTAGTTCTGTTTGTGCAATAATTATTATGTTTTTTATGTGAACAGGTGACTAGTAAATACACTCACATGGTGTACTTATGTTGGCGTGTTCGCAACACTTCAACCAGCAGTCAATATTCATTCTTAGACATTTTGTGTTTGTTAAGCAATCTATAGAGGTACCATCCATATGTAGTTTTACGGTGTGATTTTTTTCTCTTCAACCTGAAATTCATGGCATATGTTTTCTTTATGTTCAATGTAACCTGACTGCATACTGACTAATTCCAAACTTCCTTGAGGAGTTTAGCTGCTTCACCTGCAAGGAGTTTTTTCTCTGTTTTCATTTTTCGTCCCCTATCGTGAGCATAATGTTTCTGTCATCAGCAAAGAGAATTTTTTCTTTCATATGTAACACTATTGGGAAAGTTATCAATACGTGTAAGAAACAACATTGGACCTGATATGTCACCTTAAGGATCTATTCCATCAATGCACCTTGGTTCTTATTAACATTTCACTAAAAGCTTAGCCTTATCATAGGTTTATATTATTGTGATTCTTTTCAACTTATGATCAAAACTAGCTGTTGGCTACACCTTTTGTTAGTAATGTTTCTAGAAAGTTACTTGTCTTCCCTTTTTTGTAGATTTTGAGTAAAAATTCTCCTCTAATAACATAAAGAGTTTACATTGAAAGTTTGGTAGTTGAGAACTAGGAGTAGTTGGTCTGGGTCCAGGCCCCTAAGGACAGGCAACTTGATAGTAACACACAACTAGCTAATTACTGAGGCCAAGTAGACCCAGATAGTAGAATTAACAAATAGTCATAATAAATCAAAAATCTCTACTATGTAACTATTGTTTCCATCATGTGATATTTACAAACTGCTTTAAATTTTCTAGCTAGCAGGTTTATATGCAATAATGAAAAATAAAAGCTTATTCTGACAAAATTAATGCCATAGGCTTTGTGACTAGTAATAAAAATAAGTAAAATGCAAACTCAGCTAATACAGTAAACTGAAAGAAGATCTGAATTTTTAGGTATCATTAAATGTGGTTCTGCTATTTTGAACTGTAATATTCACATATATGAAATCTAGTACATCCATATCTCACATATTATGTTTCATGCTACTAAGATCAAAGAAGCACAATATTCCTTTTCATATAGATTTGTCAATCCTATTCTACACAAAGCACTTCTTTACATAACCACAGAGATTTGGGCTAAACAGCAGGAAAGCCAAGAGTGAAATAAATACAAAAAGTCCACAAAGACTGAGCATCAAGATGGATTCTGTAAATGTAATGAAGCTTTGGAAAATGATCCAAAAGAATGATACACACTCACCACACCAGTTGTGATGCTGTGTCCTTCAGCATTCTGTGTCCCATCACTGCTGTCAGTGTCTTGTGATGAGCCACTAAATAAAGGTTGAGCTTCACCACGAACATGTTGACGTTCTCTGTCTTGGGCTAGAATTCAAACAAAATTTTCTGAATATCATTGACAAAAGGTGCTTTATACTCTCAGGAGAAAAATGAGGCTTCAGCTGCTAACTGGAAACAGAATGCAGCATACAAAATTAATAGTTAGTGTGACATAAATTAAATAACAAATAATTAAATTTTATAAATTCAAAAGATGGCAGAAATTATTCGTTTCAGTAATGCTCCTCAAATGTTCTTCCATGGCTGCTGTTAGGGGAAAATGTAATTTGTGCACTAACCACTTTAACTGTATGGTTTAGAAAAGCCACAGATAACTGAAAATGAACACGCTGATCAGAAGTATATTTTGTGATTTTTCGGTGAGGCAACAGCAACATCCATGACCGACAGTGTTGAAGAAAATTATATTCAACACACATTAATCTGTCTGATCTACAAGTTATCAAGATTTTTTTGTACTACTAATATGTTTTCCATCCCATTCTTTCTTTTCCATGTGAAACAGGGAACCACATTATAAGTATGGAAACCATACCCATTGTGTTTTCACACTGATTACTGGCTCTCACCAAACACATACATACATCACTGACATTTTGATTCAAGATTAACTGAAACTGCAGAAAACGAATGTTTATTCTCAATATTGCTACACTAGTACAAGTCTGAATCATCAACGGTTTCATAAGAAAACCAAAACGGAGATACACTAAATAATATCTAAATATTAAAACATATTGTAGTAATAGCCTTGTTGTAACTGATAATAATTCAATACTGATCACAACAAGTGGGTTCCTCTCATCCTGGAGTCCAAGAGACCTGCTCCTCCTTTTCAACCTTCCCTAATCTGCCCCTCTCTCCTCCTCACGTAACAAAATGTCAGTCCGAAAGTTAGGAGAGTGTGTGTGTGTCTACTGGCAGTACTAACAAGTCCCTTGAACATATGTACTGACTGGCCATTCTCTCTCATGATTTTATAATTAGGCATTCTAACTTTCATAGTGAGTATAGTGTATTACAAAAACATGAACTCAAATAACCAGTCCCACCTGGTCATCAACAAATCACGCCACACCTTGACCTAACGAGTAAACATAAAATAGGAAATCTTATTCCAATTCATATTATTAGACAAGTTCATAAACAGGATTTTTGGCCATTATAGTCAAGTATGCAACATCTCAGTTTTAAAAGTCATTGAAATTGATGTCATAAAGTAATGTTCATTCTATTCATGGCTGTGATAGTCATCACTACAAGAAATGTAATCACTTGAATTGGGATTCTAAGTAAATGTGAATTTGTATGCTAATTTCTGTTGTATCACCTCATGTGATAGTAGTTCATGACACTAGTGTTCTGTAAAAACCATGGCATAGTAGGGAAAAGAGAGAAATTGTGGTGGCTACATAAGCCACTAACTTAGTGGCTGCATTTTTTTTCTTTTTTTTCTATGTGTGTCTGTGTATGTGCGGATGGATATGTGTGTGTGTGCGAGTGTATACCCCTTCTTTCCCCCAAGGTAAGTCTTTCCGCTCCCGGGATTGGAATGACTCCTTACCCTCTCCCTTAAAACCCACATCCTTTCGTCTTTCCCTCTCCTTCCCTCTTTCCTGATGAGGCAACAGTTTGTTGCGAAAGCTTGAATTTTGTGTGTATGTTTGTGTTTGTTTGTGTGTCTATCGACCTGCCAGCACTTTCGTTCGGTAAGTCACATCATCTGTGTTTTTAGATATGTTAATCTTTAATGTTACACAAAGGAATGTCTAATGCTTAATAGCAAAAGTGCATGAAATAGTGGTAAGGATATTACAATCCACTCTGCACATTAACAGGAAACGTGAGAATATTCATTTGTGACTCATACACCTGTTGCTGCTGCAGCCAAATTACACGCTTGGGTAACATGAAATAGTTATTACTATCAATTACCGAAATTAACAAAATGAACTGTCAACCACAATGTTATTCTGACCCAGATAATACAGACTATGACTTATCAATAAATACAAAAGAGGACCAAGACAGCTAGAAAAATATCCTTTGGTGAACTAAAAAGGAGTAGTACCACTGAATTCCTATTACCATAGGGAGAAATGAGATGGGAGAGAGAGGGGGGAGGGGGAAGAAGGGAGAGGGAGAGAGTGGGGTGGAGTGAGGGGGAGAGAGAGAGGGAGAAGGGAGGCGGGTGAGGGAGAGGTGGAGGGGAAGGGAGAGCGAGAGGGGGAGAGGAAGAGGGGGGGGGGGCAGGAGGGGGGAGGTGGCAAAGGAAAATAGAGATAGAGGCAGGACGGGGGGAGGTGCCAAAGGAAAATAGAGAGGGGGCCAGGAGAGCAGGGAAAATTAATCTTACCTGTTCTTTCAGTCAGATAATTGCGTATATCTGATGTGCGTTTCCTATATGAAGGCATATGCCTGCTTAAAAACAGTTCTATATCATTGGATGCATTTTGTGTGAGTGTATTTAGATCTTGTGGAACACCCTGCAAAACAGAGAAAACAAAAGTATTTTTCCAAAATGATCATTATTCTTACTTCAAAGGAGGACAATGTTGGTAACATCAATAAAGCTGAAACAAAAAGATTCTACAGTTATTACAGATCATTATTCTAGATGAATGTTCACATGTAAAGAAATATTATTACATGGATATAATAGAGGGAAACATTCCACATGGGAAAAATATATCTAAAAACAAAGATGATGTGACTTACCAAACGAAAGTGCTGGCAGGTCGATAGACACACAAACAAACACAACATACACACAAAATTCAAGCTTTCGCAACCAACGGTTGCTTCATCAGGAAAGAGGGAAGGAGAGGGAAAGACGAAAGGATGTGGGTTTTAAGGGAGAGGCTAAGGAATCATTCCAATCCCGCTCCCGGGATTGGAATGACTCCTTAGACTCTCCCTTAAAACCCACATCCTTTCGTCTTTCCCTCTCCTTCCCTCTTTCCTGATGAAGCAACCGTTGGTTGCGAAAGCTTGAATTTTGTGTGTATGTTTGTGTTTGTTTGTGTGTCTATTGACCTGCCAGAGCTTTCGTTTGGTAAGTCACATCATCTTTGTTTTTAGAAATATTATTACACTTACACATGGCATCTTTTAATGAATGATACTATATTTTGATTATTATGTACATTACAGAATGCAAAAACCATTTATTTACCATTTATGTTTATAAGTATTGTCACAGACCTTCAATAAACTAATGCATGGGTTGAGAATTATTTTTAATATTCCAACAATACTGCATTTATTATTCTGTGACATGCACATGCAAGAACACACACACATATCTGTAGATTATTCTCAGTTCAATCCTTGGTGACATTGGTTTATGATCTCAGGCATGTTTCTGTGTTTAACATTTTCTCTCTTACTGCAGGAGACATTAATAGAAATTTTAAAGATATGCTGGCTGATTGCCAGAAAGGTTTGTGGTGAGTAAAGAAAGTAAGTCCAGTGCCCACATACACTGCAGCAGTGTGAGGAGCCATGTGATATTGAAAATGACCTCTTTTATACGAATATAGAGTGTAATAAATGTTATTTACTATTACCAGTGAGAAAATGTCTCAATGATTTTCTTTCATGTTTCAAAAATCTGTTATTATGTTGTTATAGGGGTTTATTTTTTTCTTGAAATAGATAAATTTTGATGTTGTGATAAATTTGTTTAGTACTTTGCTACCTTATGACAAAAGGGCCTCTACCCTGATCAAGCATAAGACAGCATAAAAGTAGAGACAGAGATGCAAAAGTGTGGACTTCACTAAATTGTGGGACAATGCTAAGTAAGAAGACAACCTTATAAAAAGTGATTTAACCATGCAGAAGTAACTGTCCTTAGATGTTAATTTCTGTCTTAAAGAATTCTCTCTATTTTTCTGAATGGGAGAAAGTTTACTTCTAGGAAAGTGGACCACAGAAAGTACCAAAATTAGAGGAATTTATAAGTGGCTGCATGTACCACGATGTCCCCGTGCCACACAGTTAGTTCTGTTAAAAATAATGTTTTGCTCACTTTGTTTCGTTTTTATGACTTTTTAGTCCCTTAGGTTGACTAACCTGCTTTACAGTTGCTTATCTTTTGTTTATACAGAGAGTTTAGTCACTGTTTGCTGTTGCTTTGGCAAGAATATTTTTTGTTTACAGCAAAGTAATTGTGTGCGCGAGTTTCTTATTGTGTGTGAGAGTTTCTTATTCTACTTGAAAGCAACGGGAAGAATTGAGAAGTTCAGTGTTAAACAATGTAAATTTTATGGAAATCAGTTCACGAGATGGATTAACTCTGCTAATACTGAAATACAAGTGATACAATACTTGAATCAGCTTCAACTACTTCACATCCTTCGAACCTAAAACTGAAATATTTGGACAACGGGCTTGACATTATTAATGCTGATAATATAGAGACAGCAACTATTTATTCAGGTTGTGTTACTGTTGAACTCTCTGCTCTATCTGAACTAATAAATAAAGCTTTGCAGTGTAAGTAATGTGGCAATAGTGGTGTAAAGGTGGTTGAGGAGATGTGTGCTAGAAGAGGTTGTGCATCAAAATTAAGGATTGTTCGTAATTTTTGTGATTTAAGCGAATGTTGTTATACTTGTGGTGTAACTAAACAGAGAGTGTATAACACAAATATTGAACTTGCTTATGCTATGTGGTGTACAGGCAAAGCATACAGAAGAGCACAAATTTTCTGTGCTTTTATGGACTTATCTCCACCTACAAGGGTTGACAGGTACAATACCATTATTCTAAAGACTTTAGAAATAGTAGCAATTGATTATATGAAAAATGCTGTTAGGGAAAATATAGGCAAGAATGACAGCAATACATGTACGTCTGCAGCTGCGGATGCACCCTGGCAACAAAGAGGCTATATTTCACTAAATGGTCTGGTGACAGGTACCTCCTTGGACAATGGTAAAGTCACTGATGTGGAAAGTGTTACCAAGCACTGTCATGACTGTAGTAGTGGAACTGAAAATCATAAATGTTTGATTAATTTTAGTGGTTGTGTGGAGGGATGGACTCTGAAGGTGTCGTGAAGATATTTCACACGTCAGTGGAGAAATATGGTGTGATGTATACATCTTACCTAGGAGATGGTGACTCAAAAGGGTATAAAAAAGTCTGTGAATCCAGATCTAGTGCTGACAACAAGAATGGTTCAAATGGCTCTGAGCACTATGGGTCTTAACTTCTAAGGTCATCAGTCCCCTTGAACTTAGAACTACTTATACCTAACTAACCTAAGGACATCACACACATCCATGCCCGAGGCAGGATTCGAACCTGCAACCGTAGCGGTCGCGCGGTTCCAAACTGTAGCGCCTAGAACCGCTCGGCCACTCCGGCCAGCTTGGCTACAGAATAAAAGTTGATATCACTTCTCACTTCTACTTTGAACAGGGTTCATAGCATTTCCTATCACAAATGTATTTGATAATATAATGAAAAGGACCTGTACTTTTCAATCTGTTGTTACATCCATCCTCGATTTTCCATTGTTAGAAACAGATTTGAAGATTTTTACATAACAAAAAATTGGATAAAAAGGGGGAGGGAAGTACAAACAACAGAAATACTGTGCTATACAGATATGCACGTGCCACCAAAACAATAGCTACATTTTGGGTGAGAGTTTCTGGGCTAAGAATTTCACTGCTCTATTATGAACATGTTTATCACAGTATCATTTATTAACACTACAAACATCTTGAAAAAGTCAGTCACCAACACTTTACTGATTAAACCTAGATTTTTAATTATAAATGTCCATAAAATACTATTTTTACTCTTTGAAATTAGCCTTCTTCACAAATTGTCATTTCACTTTAGGACTGACCAATATATTTGTATATACATACCTCTAGTCTAAGTAAGAGATCATACGGACTCGGACTCATATTGAATGACGAACGATTTTCGCCTGGATCAGAATCAATGCACGGGTTCTCTATCATCCACGTAGCCAGTTCATTAATTGTACGTGCTGACATTTCTCCACTGCTTCCTAATTGAAAAATAGTTGTCTGTCACTGATTGTTATTCTAGTGATCAAAATAACATAGATACAAAAAAGTATGATTATATAAAATACTTACATAACTAAGGGAAATTATTTGTCAGTTAATTTATTACATAAATCACAAAATATTATATGACAAGTTCGAAGCTTCTAAGATCTACTTCAATGTCTGCATCTTATTTTACAGTGAAATTTGACACAGTAGCATGACTGCAACATCCACCAGATCCAATCTGGTAGATGGTTCAAGGATGCTCTCCGTATTTGTGCATCATAATCTGAAAATAATGATATCACACAACAGAAAGTCATGAGCTCTTTCCCACAGAGCCAGCAAATGCCAGACATAATTCATTATGGTGCTGAAATTCCATCAGTCACATCCCTCCCTCAATGTTGATGGAACTTCCAGATTGTGAACTGGGAACTGTTTCAGAGAGATTGATGATAACATTCAGTGGATTCACCAAAATCCATCCAATTATGGACAATTTGTGAGTGTGACTGAAGTTAATGCAAGGAAAAAAAAGTGGGTTTTCAAAGGAGTAAAAATCCAGACGGTCTCAAGAATGTGATGAGTTAGATGCCAGATATCAATAATCTCTCAGTGACACAACAGCTGATGACAACTTGAGAGCTCTCAATAAGAACAGAAGAAGAAAACAGCAGGAGGACTCAATTTTACACAGTGTAGTCACAGAGCCTCGAACCTCTGTAGAAAACTTGGTACAGACCCAAGATCATTAAGCACAGAAACATATGTGAACACCACTTCTGTTACATCCAGACTACTGGAGATTACAGAAACTAAAATAGACAAGGGACACAAATGAATCATGAAAAATTAGTTGTACATAAAGAGGTCCCATCTAAAACTACGTCCAGACTACAAACATGACTTCTGCATTGAAGAATCTGATATAGCCTTGAACAAGCAAAATGAATGAAGCAGCTGGATTTGATGGAGTATATCCAGAGTCTCTTATAGCCATCAAACCTGAAACAAAACTGTGACACACAGAATTTTTTAACGAGATTCTGAGAAATGGAAAATCATTAGTCTTTCAAACACTCTCTTATAATTCCCATTTTGAAACCAGGCAAAGATAGACTGGTGCTTCTCACTACCAACCAGCAGTGTCACTTAGCATTACCTATAAGCTATTAGAAAGGCATATTCCAATAGCATTCAAGAAGCTATTAATTAAATTATCTCCACTGAGCAAGGTGGCTTTAGGAATACTCGAGTTGCTCCGACCATGTCTCAACATTGATAATGGCAGTAGAAGCTGGATTTCAATGAATTTTCAAATCAGCTGAAGTTTGTGGGCATTAAAGCACTGATGCAGGGATGGACTGATGTTGAAGCTTACTGAAATTCTCTCTTGTCAAAAGCTGGCATTTCTAGTGAACAACATGCTCTCTGATACACACTTCAAGGTGTTCCTGATGGACTAGCAAGCAGATAGAGGACTGTAAATAATGGCCAGCTTAATGGATCAGCTCTGGCTCCCATTCTGTTTAAACTGTACAGCCATGACATACCAAACACCAATGATCCTTAGAATGCTAATATACGAGGGCTATCCACAAAGTACATTACGTTTTCGTTTGTGTCCGTAGGGGCGGGGCTAGCGCGGCCATCTTGGTGTCATGGCATTCCGCCGCTCAGTCGGCATCCTGCCGTGCTAGTGAGAGGTTCGTGCTGTACTCTGTTGAGTTACTGTGACAGTCTGAAATGTCAGCGTTAATTGAAAATGCCGGGAAGTGTGAAGTGCGTGCTGTAATAAGGTTTCTGACTGCTTTGTGAAGTTTATGGGGACAACATAATCACTGAAGGTGGAGTGCGTCAATGGGTCATAAAATTTAAAAATGGTCGAACTAACGTTCATGACGAAGAGCGAAGTGGAAGATCCAGCATAGTGACTGCCGAACTTGTCGAAAAAGTCGATGCTGTGGTCTGTGAAAACTGTAATTTCACAATAACGGAACTCTCTACAACTTTTCCACAAATTTCACGAAGTTTGTTGCACAAAATCATTACCGAAAAGCTTGGTTACCACAAGTTTTGTACAAGATGGATACCAAAAATCTTGACAGAGATTCACAAAAATCAGCGAATGGCTGCAGCGTTAA
The DNA here is from genome assembly GCF_021461385.2 of Schistocerca piceifrons. Taxonomy (NCBI): domain Eukaryota; kingdom Metazoa; phylum Arthropoda; class Insecta; order Orthoptera; family Acrididae; genus Schistocerca; species Schistocerca piceifrons. The sequence goes on along the minus strand of NC_060144.1, from coordinate 355,283,988 downwards.
CGTTTTTGGACACTTACGAGAAAGATGGTGACTCATTACTCGATTGCATCATTACTGGTGACGAAACATGGGTTAAGCATGTGAACTGTGAGACAAAATTGCAGTCAATGCAGTGGGGGCACACAAATTCCCCCCAAAAACCCAAGAAATGCATGCAGACAATGTCGGCAAGGAAGGTGATGGCGACTGTCTTTTGGGACAGAAAAGGTGTGATTCTTGTGGATTTCCTGGAAAGAGGCACTACAATAAACTCTCAAAGGTATTGCCAAACTCTGCACAACCTCAGGAGAGCAATACAAAACAAGCGCAGGGGAAAGTTGGGCTCAAAGATCTTGCTGATTCACGACAACGCCCGGGCCCACACGGCAAATGCCACTCATGAAGTTCTCGAATCTTTTAAGTGGGAGTTGTTTCTTCATCCGTCGTACAATCCCGACCTGGCACCGAGCGACTTCCACTTATTCCCAGCAATGAAGAAGTGGTTGGTTATGCAGCGTTTTGATGACGACGCACAGCTTCAAGAATAGGTAACCACGTGGTTGAAGGCACAGGCGGCCGAATTTTACGACGAAGTAATTTCCAAGTTCGTCCATCACTATGATAAGTGCCTTAATTTAAATGGCAACTATGTAGAAAAGTAGTATTTAAGTGTGGCTTTCATCTGTATATAATAAAAAAAAAAATTCCAATACTTTATTTATTTTTAATTCCAAAACGTAATGAACTTTGTGGATAGCCCTCGTATAAAAGGAGTTACAGGCAACTTCATGCAAAGTCCAATTGATCAGAGGAAAGAGAGCCTACAACAAGGACTTCCTCTTGAAGAAAAGTCCACAAAATATGCCATAGAGACAGCGGAGGTCGAGAACAAATGATTAAATGTCCTTTGCCACATTGCTACCACAGATAACATGTGAAATGCAGTTGACAGCCCACACGTCATTTGTTAAAACAGCCAATAACTCAGATGGTAAACATACATTACAAGGTAAGTAGTTAAAAAAAGGGCATTTGGTCAGGAAATGGAGAACTGTCAAAGAGCACAAAGTGGTGGGTGATCACCATTTAGCAAATGGTGATGGTTAAAACAACAGTGCCCAAATCAAAACCTAGCTAAAATGATCCCCTCACTGCGAAAGGGCCATGAAGAGGTCAGCCAAGCAGCTGGGAGAGGTTTAATTCACAGAAGCTTATTCCCATGAACGGAAAACCACTGATGATGCCAAAGTGACTTCACCTGCTGACAGACGCCAATATAGAGATCATCGGAAGAAATGGAAGAACTAGCAAACCATGGTAGGAGGATTGCAGCCTTGGCAGCAGCATCAGCAGCCTCATTTCCTGTCAGGCCAACACGAAAACCCACGCAAACATGTCAGTGCCTCCCTCGAGATTGAGCAAGTGGAAGCTTTCTTGGACCCACTGCACTAAGGGATGGACTTTATACAGCACACACAGGCTCTGAAGGGCCCTGAGAGAATCGGACACAATTGAAAAGTCTGTGTCACCGGATGTACTGGGTGCCCTGACAGAAGGCGAAGAGCTCTGCTGTAAAGATTGAGCAGCATTCTGGAACCCAATTCTGAAAATCGTCGGTGCCAATGATGGAAGCACACCAGACACCACGGTCAGTCTTAGAGCCAATCAGTGTACACAAAGTTACAACTGCTAAGTTCCATGCAAAGGTTGAGAAACTTACAGTGATAGACCGAATCTGGAGTAGTTTCCTAGGAAGCGAGTAGTAAAGTCCAAGATGAACATGGGCCACTGCACGAAGCCAAGGTGGTGAAGGGTTCACACCCATCAGGTAAGTGGCTGATAGTGCGAAGTTAAGCTGCCGAAGCAGTAGCCGAAAGCAAACTTCAGGAGGTAGCAGAGAAGAGGGACGTGCCCAATACTGACGGTCAAAGGACTCATAGGCTGCCGAGCAAGGCAGACAAATGGTATGCGTATCCACTAGGAAAGCCAGCGTGACAGCAGTGGTTTGGCAGCTTCTGCATAGAGACTCTCAACTGGGCTAGCCTAAGTGGCACCAGTGGCCAAACGGATTGCATGATGGTGGATTGTATTTAGACAGATAAGATGGATGGACATGCAAATGCATGAATGAAACACTCATAGTCTAGTTTCACACAAACAAGGAATTGGAGAAAACAGAAGAGAGTGGTCCGATCTGCTGTCCAGAAAGTACTGCTTAGGACACGTAGGACGTCTATCAGACGGCGTACAGCAGGTGGCCAGGTAAGACACATAAGAAGACCAAAAAAGTTTTCTATTAAGCATGAGCCCCAGGAATTTGGCAATTTCAATGAATGGAAGAGCAATACGCCCAAGATGTGAAAACAGTAGAAGAAACCCATTGTGCTGCCAGAAATTCATAAAAACTGTTTGTCAGTGGAAAAGCAAAAGCCATTGTCAATGTTCCACAAGTACAGACGATTGAGGCATCGCTGAAGGAGACAAGTATATGAGAACTGCAGTACATTGCAAAATCATCAGTGAAAAGGGAGTCGGATTTGCCTGGCAGGAGACAGGCCATAATAATATTAATGGCTTTAGCAAAGAGGACAACGCTCAGGACAGAGCCCTGAGGCATTGTGTTTTTCTGAGTAAAGGTGTCTGTCATGGCAGAACCCATACATACCTTGAAAACTCTTTCTTTTAAAAATTCCTGAAGAGAACAGAGCAGGTGACCTCAGAAGCCCCATGTGTAGAGACTATGGAGAATACCAGTACTCCACGAGGTGTCACAGGCTTTTTACAAATCAAAAGAACACAGCCACAATCTGATATTTCCATCGAAAACCATTCATGACATGGGTCGACAAAGTTACAAGATGGTCAACCACAGAAAGGCAGGCTCAAAATCCCCATTGTGCATTGTTTAGTAAATTGTGAGACTCGGGCTACCTTACCACTTGGGCATGAGCCATACATTCCATCACCTTGCAAACACAGCTGGTGAGAGAAATAGGGTTGTAGCTAGAAAGAAGGTGTTTCTCCTTACTGGGCTTAGGCGTGGATATGACAGTCACTTCATGCCAGCATCTGGGAAATGTACCATCTGCCCAGATGTGGTTGTACATACGAAGGAGAAAGTGCTTGCCCACAAGAGAAAGGTGCTGCAAAATCTGAATGTGAATATCATCTGGCTCTGGGGCGGAATATCAGGGTGAAGTGAGAGCATGATCTAGCTCCCTCATAGTTAAGGCGGCATTGTGGCATTCACAGTTCTGAGAGAAGGGTATCACCCAAGCCACCTCCTCTCATTTCTGATGGAGGAAGGCATGGTGATAGTGGGTGGAGCTTGGAATCTCCACAAAATGGTGGCCCAAGGTGTTTGAGATAGCAATAGGGTCCATAATGATGTCATTTGTATGGTCAGGCTGAAAATTGGGGAATGGACTTTGACCCTAAGGAGCCATCGGAGATTGGCCCATATGATGGAAGAAAAAAATGGTTCAAATGGCTCTGAGCACTATGGGACTTAACATCTCAGGTCATCAGTCCCCTAGAACTTAGAACTACCTAAACCTAACTAACCTAAGGACTTCACACACATCCATGCCCGAGGCAGGATTCGAACCTGCGACCGTAGCGGTCGCGCGGTTCCAGACTGAAGTGTGTAGAACCGCTCGGCCACACCGGCCGGCAGTGATGGAAGAAAGAGCGGAGCTATTAAAAGAACTAGAAAATAAAATTCAGCTAGCTTTTTCACTATCTGAAGAATGCGATGAAACTGCACACATAACTGTGTATAACGAATACAGTTTGCCAATGTAGGATGATGTTTAAAAATGTGGAGAGCACATCCCTGCACACAAATTATATCACAGTTTTTTTCAGTCCACCAAGGAACCAGCACATGGCACAATAAAAATGAAGTGCATGGTGTGGAACATTCTGCCTGTAAAGATAATGTTCGTAAGGTAGTCTACCTGGTCATCACAACTGGGAAAATGTTGTTTGTCGAAAGTCACCAGAGAGGAAAAAAGCCTCCAATAGGTCTTGGAAAGCTGCCAATTGGGTTTACATGTAGTTGGGGTACGAGTCAGCAATCGGAAGCTGCATGAGAAATGGTCACTCGAGTATGTGATACAGAGAATGGACCATTCGAGACAACAGGCAAGCTGGGCAGTGCAGAATTAGAGGTCCAAATGGGAATAGGTGTGCATGGGGTCCAAAAGGAACATGGGTGCTCCAGTACTAAGCCAGATGAGGTAGAGTTGACTGCGAATGTCAGCAAGGAGAGCAGCTCTTGGACAGGTCCTGGGAGAACCCCAAAGGGTATGGTGCACATTAACATCAACAAACAGCAAAAAAGGAGGGTGAGAGAGTTGCCCAATAAACTGTAGGAAGTCTGCTCTGGTGACACATAATGATGGATGGATGTCAAAATTGCAAAGAGAAACGATAAAGCAAGGAAGGAAAATGTAGACTGCAACAGCTTGCGGCTGCCGAGTGGCTGCCTTTGAAGACTCACTGCTACAGGGCGCAGAGGCTGCAGTATACTGTTCCTTGAGATGTACAGACATGTCGGCTGTATCTCTGGGTCGGCCTTCAGATTCCAGGGCGGAAAAACATTTGGTGGTGCGCGCCGGTGGAAGGGAGGTCAGCTGGGTTACATATCATGCAGTGACACCGTGGAAGAGGGTCTCTGAGTCAATGAAGGAGGAAGTAGTTTGTCTTTGTCTAATTTTTTTGAGCCTTTGCGGTCGGCAGATGAAGACTCGTATGTTTGTTGGCTGGAGGGATGTAAAAAGTCTTCACAAGAGTATTTCTTCAGCCCTTTCTGGCCTGCTGGTTGTGTAGCAGGTGATTTCACCACCAGAGGCGAAGATTTGGTGGCTTGTTTCACAGCTGGAGGCAGAGAAGACAGGGGTGCTACTATGACACTGGGCGATTTGACAATTGCAATGCTGAATTTGAGGTTGCAAGTTCATGTGGCCATGTTCTTTGTGGAGCAAGGTGTAGCAAGAGCAGTCTTGTAAGTGCCAGATGGTAAAACGCAGGGCTTTCAACTAGCCAACAACGTGCGAGCGACAGTATAAGGCACTTTTTCTTTCACCCGGATGTCCTGGATGGCCCATTTATCAAGATACATGGAACATTCTCAGGAAGAGGCTGCATGGTCACCATTGCAATTGATACAGAGGGGAGAAGCTGGCAGACAATCGCCCTTGACAGCATCCCTACCACAAGTAACACATTTGGCCATGTTTCAACAGGACATTCAAGTGTGGTTTTAACCTTGACATTGGTAACAGCGCATTAGATTTGTAATGTATGGTCAGAGCATGATGACTTCATAACCTGGTGGAAGCACTACTCTATCAAACGTGAGGAAAAGTGTAAGTGTGGGCATTAATGTTGCATCAATGTTTTTCATTACTTGATGGACAGCAGCAATGCCTTGATTAGAGAGGTAAGTTTGGATTTCTCTCTCATTCAGGCCATTGAGCAGCCTAGTGTAAGTAAAACTACATGAAGATTTCAGTGTTTGATGGACCTCGACATGGATAAGGTAGTCGTGGAAGAGTGAAGCTGCAAGCAGTTGTTGGGCTTGCAAATCAGAAGTGGTCTCCAAAAGCAAAGTTCCATTACATAAATGAGAGCAGTATTTTACAGGGCCTACAATTGCATCTACACCTTTCTGAATAATAAATGGGTTAACTGTAGCAAAGGACTGAACTCCTCCAGTACATGTTACCACGAGGAACCAAGGTGCAGTTGGATTACATTTAGTAGACACAGATTGAGAGGGTGATTGGCCCAATGTGAAAAAAATCTGCCTTGATTGCCAGTAGCTCTGATGGTGTGCTGCTTCCTACTGGGGGCCGCATCAGATGGGAGCTCACCCTCGTAGGTGATTGTTCACACCCCAGGTCACACCTCCCAAATTTCTGACAGAGGGACCAATTGGCAATTTAGGAAGGTCACAGCTCAGGCAATCACCCCTCCCTGTGCCTGGCCTGTACCAGGGGGTATGTGTGAACCCTACCTGTTGATTCGGGGCTGGGAATTACTTGTAGCCCAGTCATCTGATAAGTGTCAGATGTGTGGGCCAACCTTTATGAGTGCACAGGAAGAAGGTAGAAACAAAGAGGAACCTCAAATGCTGTAGCAGAAGACAAAGAGGAGACGGGAAATGAAGAAGGAAAGAAAGGAAGAAAAAACAGTGGAAAGACTGTTCTGATGTCAGGCTACTGGAACTTCAGAACACATTCCCAAAAATATCCCAGACACATTCGCCATGGGAGGGGAAAAAGAATAGCAGAAGGATACAGATGCAGCATGGAAAGGGGAAAGGTACTGCAAAGGCTGGGGCCCCATGGCAGCCAAGCACAAACTCACCAAAGAGTGGTGAGCTCTCTGGGGGTAAACTTCTTATACACCCTGAGATTGTACTGAGAAGTGATTGAGTTATTACTTCCATAAATGGAGACTTCAGACTAACTCACATAAAACTCAAGTTATTGTATTACATTTAAGTAATAAAGAAGCCCAAAGGAAACCACATGTGAACTTTGACTGAATTGAAGTACCCCAATCCAGTATATCTAGGAATCACTCTGGATCAGTCCTTGACGTTCAAATGACAATGCATCAAGTTATGTAAGAAACTTGGCTCCAGATTGAATCTACTTTGCAGATTGCTGGGGACAGTCTTATGTGGATGTCAACACTCTATGTTCTGCTGCGCTCATTCTTGTGTGTTCTGCTGATGAACAGTGTGCTCCTGTGTGGGAAAACAGTGGACACACAGCATAGCTGATGTGCAGTTTAATGAATCCATGTGAATTGTCACTAGTACTGTTAGGTCTACTCCCAGTCAGTGGTTACCTGACTTAGCTAACATTTCTCTGCAAGATCTAAGGAGGAAATTAGGTAAGGTAAACTTGTTCAAGAAGATCACTTCTCATACAAACTCTTCCTTGTACAATTCCTTGCAAGAGCTACCAACAACTCGGCTGAAATCAAGCAAACCATCCTGGATTGATTCAAACAGTATCAGTTATTTTGGAGTGATCCCCGTTACCACCAACAGTGGAACAAACATCCACTGACTATGCTCACCTGATTCAAGATTCAACACAGATAGCTGAGGGATTCCCACAATTGTGCCAAATGAGGTCAATGCTATACTTTACTGTACTAGGGCAGGTCACAGGAGAAGTGGTTACACCTTGAAGAAATGGTTTTTTCCATTCATCTGTTGGCTTGAAAGTGGAGTGAAGCAGCAAACAATAGAACACAGTGTTAAGGTATGCTGACTTCAAGGATTTGATAGTGGACTGAGGACTCTACACCAAGCGACTCCCGAGTTCTCTGGACTGACTGACAAATTTGGGCATCCCCATTTGATTGTGTATGCTACTGGTGTAGACAACAGTCCAACAGAAGTTCTTAAATCAGGAGCTATTAAAATGAAAAAGAGGTGTTCAGTCTTGTATATAGTTTTAATGAACAAAGCTGTCTATCGATTTTGAGAAAAACTTTATGATACATACCCCCAAAAGGACAAATGCAATAAAATGTGTAGTTCATGTATGTAACATAATAACTACAACTGTCCTGAACCACACTGTAATGTAACCACCTTAGATTTTGTATATAGTAGTAGATGATATTATCTAACAATACTATGAATAATTTAAAGATCTTTAAATAACAAAGTTGATTATACTGTTTCATTTGCAGTATTATGAAAATGGATAATTTGGAATTTTGTGTACAACCATTTCCATTCCATTAATATAATCGTTTCAAATCCAAGAAGATAATTATCCATCACACAATAAAGTTTCTTCTATAAAGTACATAAAATTACCAAATAGAAAGTTTTAGAAAAACACTGTTTAATATCACAACCAGTTACTCAAACTGTAAACAGCTAAGGAGATAATACAGTAATTTTTAACATGGTTTAAAAGATAGCTGTTTATATCAGATAACAGCAGCAAAACCTCTGTTAATGTTAGCAATTAAAATAATTTGCATGTTACACAAGTGATTGTCCAAAATTACTATTTTACAGAATTTTGTGAAAAGAATAGTGCTACTCACCATATAGCGGAGATGCTGAGTCGCAAATAGGCATGACAAAAAGACTGTCACAAAATAACCTTTTGTTGAACAAGGCCTTTGACAAAGACCTTGTTGGCTGAAAGCTTATATTGTGACAGTCTTTTTGTTGTGCCTATCTATGACTCAGCATCTCCGTTATATGATGAGCAGAACTGTCCTTTTCATAGTATTGTTACATTCCATCCTGAATTTTCCATTGTTTGATTTTACAAAATTGTGTATGAGAAAGAAAATATACAAGGAAACAAATTGTATCAAAATTTTCTTCATTATTGTAAAACTTATAGTCAAATTTAAGTTTTTACAAATATGTAATTTTTCATCATACCTTGACAAAAGCTTAATATTAATAATGAACTCGTCATTATGGGTCGTTACTTTTTTTTATATAACAGTCAGTGCAAGACCAAGACAGTCAATAGAGAGTATGCAAGTGGTAACTGATGATATGTTAGAGTTGTTACACAAGGGACATTGTAAAAGTTACAAATAAAAAAGTATCAGTTATTTAAGCAATTTGTATAAAAATATTTAATAATGAATCCAAAGTAGGGACAATTCAAGAATATGTAAACCAAGAGACAATGTTTCATTACATAGTTTGAGAATACAACCTGGACGTCTCTCCAACAACAGATATCAAACCAATTTCCCTCTTAACTGTTTGTCAAATTTAATATATTTCTCTTGTCACAATAAAAAATGTGCAAAACATGATTATTTTAGTTCATCTACAGCATGGTTGGAGTTACATAAATGATTCTAGATAAGAGGAATTATATCTGAGCATAGAGCTGAAAGTTGAAGCTACACTCTTAGATCAGTGTGGATTCCAGAAAAATATGAGAACCAGAAAAGTAATACTAGATCTACAATTAGCCATAGATAAGTAACTGGAAAAGAATCTAACTGCATGTATAGCTTTCATACACATGGAAAAACTCTTTAATAATACCAAACAAGACAAAATGTATGAGGTCTTGAAAAAAGCAGGAACAGACTGAATGACTGAAGAATAATACTGAATCTTCATAAAAGTGGGACAGCTGTAATTGATGGAAAGACAAAGAAAGAAGTGCAGCTATCAAAACCAGTTTGGCATGACTGTGCATTATCATCCATTAGCTTTACCCTGCATATAAAAGAGGCACTTAAAAAAGTTGAAAGAAGATTATTTCACACTTCCATTGACTGTGAGATAATTCCATTTATGCGCCATTTGCACCAAATTTTCCCATGAAATATTCCTTATTATTGATTAGGTGCTCACTTGTACAATTTTAGCTCTGCCAGCATCTCATTTTCAGTTGCATGTATGCAGAGTGACGTAGCAAATGAAAATTTGTACCAAAGCCATGATTCGAACCCAAGTCTCCCGCTCACTAGACTGATGTGCTAAACACTGTGCCACCCTGGCACAGTAACATTGCACAACTGTATGGAATACCCCAGGATGCCTCCCTCCTCAACCGAATTCCCATCCACATCTTCACCCACTTTGTATTCCCCCTAAACTCAAACAGCATTGCAGAGGCTCTCCAACCATATTGAAACACCACCTCAGCATCAAACAAAACAGGGGACCCTGCCTGAAATCCATGGATAAGTGCTTCAATCAAATGAAACTATATGATTCCAGAGACCAGTTCAAGTCTCAAATATCTATGATGTGGATGAGATTGGATTGTGGAGCAAGGGATGCTAGAGAAGTCTGTTTCATTGTATAAAGCCACTGTGCCAGGGTGGTGTAGTGGTTAGCACATCTGCTTAGTGTGCAGAAGACCCAGGTTCAAATCCCAGCCTTGGTTCAAATTTACATTCATCACTTCAGTCTGCTTATAAACATCACAGATGTTAGAGACTCTCTGGAACCATACAGTTCCATTTCATTTTCAGTGGCTTTAAAATAATGAAAGGAGTGAGAGGCAGATGTTCTCCTAAGAGTTGTGACGCTGCATGATTGCCACGAGGGACACACTTACTTTTTTATATATATATTTGCTAAAATACAAAGAAGGAAACTGCAAACACAGAATATTGATATAATGGAGCCAAAAGATTTCTTCCCTCAGTCTCAGTTGCAGTCACAGTAGGAAAAAAAAGAGAAGATTCGGAGGCAGGTATACTAACACACAATCAAAGAATTACATCTTAAGATATGCTGGTGATGTAGCAGTCCTATCTGAAAGTGCAGAAGATCTTGAAACCATATTAATTAAAGCGGATAAGGTTGTTGCTGTTGCTGCAGTCTTCAGCCCGAAGATTGGTATGATGCAGCTCTCCATGCTAGTCTACCCTGGGCAAGCCTTTTCATCTCCACATAACTACTGCAACCTACATCCATTTGAACCTGCTTACTGTATTCATCTCTTGGTCTCCCTCTACAACTTTTATCTCCCCCCCCCCACACACACTAACATAGTTCCCTCAAATACTAAACCAATGAGTCCTTGATCATAGTGTCTCAGAATGTGTCCCATCAACTGATAAATCCTTTTAGTCTAGTTACGCCATAAATTTCTTTACTCTGCAATTCTATTCGGGACCTCCTGATTAGTTACATAATCCACCAATCTATCTTCAGCATTTTTCTCTAGCACCAAATTTCATAAGTTTCTACTCTCTTCTTGTCTGAACTGCTTATCGTTCATGTTTCATGGCCGTACAAGGCAACACTCCACACAAATGTCTTCAGACTACTGAGCGGCAGTAACGTCTGTTATACTTCATCTGTAAACCATACAGAAGGCTTGTCATCACATACAAATTATTCTAGCTCTCATTCCAACTACACTTTCCTAATCTTTATTACTCGAAGTCAACTTTTTGGATCACTGACTATAACAGTATACCTAATTGGTTTCTGATGAAACATTTTCTTCAATGAAAAATTCTAACTTTAAGATTCGCTAAAACCATGTACTATTTGAAATTCAAACCTGATAACAGTTGTTTGTTTTAGAACTGATCTACCTAGTTTTAAAGCACTCATTCCCATTTTTCCAATGAAAATCTTACTTTTCCCAAAACTTTGTGTTTCAAAATATACTCATATTTACATTTATTGTAGTTTGGAATGTTCAAACCTTAAATTGTAATCATGTCAAAATTCCACTGGTATAGTTTTGTAGCCTTAATTTTTCTGAGCACAAAAATTTATAACTTTCATAGAATAATTTGTTAATATGTGAAAAATATCTATTAGAAAATTTAAAAGCCACTTGTTAACCACTTTAACATCAGTACATAATGTAAACCTATATTTTATTCTACACCTTGTCTGATGGTTATTTTATTATTGGAGATGTAATTACTCAGTATTTTACCACTTCATGAGTTCTGGTCTACATGTCACTTTATACAGGCATTGCACGCAAAGCAGCAGTCAGTTGCTGCTCATCATGCAACGAGCAAACATGTACACCAGTCAATTTGGAGTCATTCCGTGTTCAGTTCTCATTACGTAACATTCTGTGTCAAGCATTTTCTGAATATAGTTAGTGCAAGGTTCACGATGTGCTTGTGCCACACTGTGAAATTTGAACAAGATGTAAAAGCATGTGTCAAAAGTGCATTAATTGTTTTATTCAAATTGCATGTGAACCTGACCTGGATGACAAAGTCACACAATGAAAAAGAAAGATAATTAAAATTTCAATCAAACTGAAAGATTTGTACGATAACATTTCGATCCTGTCAAGGCAGGCAGTGCATTTGAAGTGCTGGTTTGTAGTACAATCCACTTACCATGAGTGATCCAATTTGATTTGGTTAAGATTAATATTACACCTACAGTTGAGAAATATTTATAATATTGAAAAATTATGTCAGCTGACAGGAGGAAAGGTTATAAGCTTCACAATGAACACAGCTACTTGCTATGCTACTACCAGCACTTTGAAATCCTTGAGTCCGGATGTTCAGATAACTTTTAGAAAGAGGGACAGATAAAGTACATTTTTAAATTAATTCAGGCTGGCAGGGATTTCAAATTTCTTTCTTTATGTCAAACAGGAACTTGTTGAACATATTCTTATCAGACTATGTGCCTATATTACGAACTGTAGAAAATAAGGCAAAGTCAATATGAAAATCATTTTGTGTCTTTGCAAATCACAGCTCAGTGTAAACTGATTTTACTGTCAGCAACAAAAATGATTAAGGAGTATATGTATCAGAATTAGAGCAAAAGAATTTTACAATCCTGAAAACAGCTTCTGCAAGACATATAGTTATCTGCTCTACACAATGTTCTTACTTCTTATTTCTACCGAATAAACGCTTTATTTACATATCCAGACATTAATTTCATAACACAACTGGAACTGGAAATATTCAAAATAAGCCAACATTTTTTTATTTGGGTCAATGCAGTGAGAGATGCTTTTAGAAGCAAAAATACTGAACTGCACTTCTTGATTTGTTTATTGTGTGTTGATTCTGTTTTAACTTGTTATCCAACTGGACCCCCAAAATGAATACCCGTATTTCAAATTTGACAGAACAATGCATTATATTCCATTTTTGACACACTTGTACTTTATCGTAGTTACTAATGGTGTTTATGGTATATATGATTTCCACAATTTTCAAGACACTGACTTGATATACATAACCAAAATTAGAAGACTGTCCTGAATCAAGTTTCCAAAAATTGTAAATAGTTATTGTTTTTGCTATGTCAATTCCTATGCATAATTTCACACACAAATGCCTTTCTTGGTATTGAATTCCTTTACTGCAGTCTTTGCAGCACTTAAATTTAATTAAAGGAAGGGAGGAAGATCTGGGTTTAACCTTCCACCAATGAGAATGTTGTTATGGTAATGCACAAGTTCAGATAGAATGAGGATGATAAAGGAAACTGACTGTGTCCTTTTCAAAGGAATCCTAATGGTGTTCATCCTGACTGATTTAAAGAAACCACAATGAGTGAAAATACAGATGGCTAAGCACATATTTCAACTCTTATCTGCCCAAATGCAAGTTTGGTACACTAACCAACATGCCATTTCTCTGGTTTCTTTAATGAAATACTGAACTATTTTACTACTAGCACAATAACACTAAAGCTCTATGTAGTCTAAAGCTCTGTATTAGCACCCAAAGAATGTATATATTACTATTTTACATTCTGAAGAAAAATATTTTGTGGCACTGAAACAAACAAAATAGAGAAGGGGCCATCACACACAGCCTACACTTTTACTTATAAACATTAACTGATAGTTAAGGTTCCCAACCTCTCTCTTATTGAACAGACAAGACTTGTGTAATCAGGTGCAGTAAATAAAGCTCCATTACAAGTCTGTTTGCACAGTGTTTATTTAAATATGTAATAGGTTACACTCAATGGCAGATGACAACATACACATAGGAAAAAAAAGAACATCTGAAAAATGGAAGTTAACAGAACCCAAAAGAACATTAACACTGAATCACTAACATCTCCCCTCAGTGTCATTATCAGTGTTACAAAAACTAAAGTACAACCTTTAAGTAAGTCCTAACTACAATTTTTTTTAATTTTATTTTACAAGGTGGATTTGTCAGAACATCAGCTTTTTGCTCATTTGTGCTAATATGCTTCAAAAAACTTTCTTACCAAAGCTTTCTCCCTCACAAATGATGGGACTGTGAGTTCTTGCAAAGACTTATAACTGATATACTGTATTCATAAAGAAAACAGCTTTCTGACTGTCAGAACGACTGTAATACAAATTACTGGGCCAACAGGTTTCGCTAGCTGCCATGCTTAAGGCTATAAATTCTGATTCTGTTGATGACAGAGACAGTGTGTGTTGCTTCTTAAGTGGCCATGAACCACTAAAACCTTAAACTTTCAAAAGATAACCACCTGTAGACTTTCTATCTACTCTGTAACCAGCCCCATCAGAGTCGACATAACCAATTATAGGATCTGCACAATTTTTATCCCTAGCATATAACACATTAAGTTTTAGGGTCCCGTAATATAACACATGTTTTAAAGCATTCCGTAACTCTGTAACTATAGACTACCATGTGTTTGGTGCCTGCTTAGAATGCTTATTTCTACATGTATGGTCTCGAACCTAACATGACATACATCAGTGACCCTATTAATTTTCTACATCTTTTCTCAATGTCTTCAGTTTCAGGTTTTTCTCTTTTAAACATACTGTGACTGGACTTTTCCTTCATGGGAGTTGAAACAAAATTACATTCAAACATGTAAAAAAACTTACAATACTTTTTCAAGATAGATATTTTGAAAAACAGTAACAGTAGCCTCCCTTAAATTTTGAACAACATTCATTCCTAAGTAGTTATCCAAATCCTTCATTTTAAAGTTATCACTTCATAACAGATTAAAATTGTCAATTTCACTCTGGGAAGTCGAATCTGTCAGCAGCTCATCAATGTAAACAAGTAAGTATGTTTTATAACAATTTTCTATCTTTATATGAAAGCAATACTCAAAATCACTTCTTACAAATCCTAAGCCAGTTATTACTGTGTGGAATTTAGCATTCCAATATTTGGCTGAGTCCTTTAAACCACAAAGAGCCTTTCTAAGTTAAAAAATTTTACCATTTGAAACATCCAGGTGGTAATTTAACATAAAGTCTCCAACTATCTCTCCACAGATAAAGCACTACAAATGCCCAGTTGATAGATGGGAATGTTATTCTCATTGTAAAAAGCCAGAAAAAGTCTCACTGAAGTTAATTTTGTGACTGGACTGTATATTTCAGAGTAAGCCAGTCTTTGTTGGAAACCTGTAGCAAAAAAACAAGCTTTAACATTACTGTTCTCATCTCTTTTTCATTTAAAAAACCACTTTGTGTCAATAACATTATAATCATTTGACTTACATACAGAATCCAATCTATTATTTTCTACCAGGGCTTGCAGCTCTCTTGCTATGGCTTCTTTCCCATTTGCAGCATATGCTACAAAACATCACTTCACGTAGGTCTTGGAGGTCATCATTCACTGCGATCAACAGGCCCAACTCATAATCCTCTAAGTAATGCACACACTGAATATTCCTCCTGGGTCTCAGATTGTATGTCCTTTCATCCTCACCATCTACATTTTCCTCTGAATCCTCAAAAGAAACTTCTCTGTTTCCTCTGTCTACAGTAATTTCTTGTTCTTCTCTGCGCTGACTTCTAATTTCTTCCACAACCTCAAATCTCATTTCTTCTTTCTGCCCCTCTGATTTTGAAATTTCATCTATGTTCTCTTCATTACAACAAATCATACCTGATTCTATTATAGGAACATCAGCTTCCTTCTCCCAGTCAGATACTACTGATGACAAAAATCTATATCTTGGTCCACCTCAGTCTTCTTTGTGGAAGGTACAAATATACTGTACCACTTCACAACATCCTTGTAACCCATAAGTAAACATTTCTTGTTTTTGGCATCTGGTTTCAATGTCTTCTCTTTGGGTGCAATGGCACACACATGAAACCCAAATATTTTTAAATCTTCCAAGGGTAATTCTCTGCCATAACAGGCTTCAAAAGGAATTTTACCTTTGATGTTGTACCACTAACAACATGGTAATCAATACCAACTCATACTAATACTAACAGTCGAAATGAGACATCCACAGGGCTCTGCCAACTAAGCATATAGTGTGTAGTCAAGTAGAGAAATCATCATACCTGAAGCATACCTGAAGATCCGAACATAGACACAGGTAAAAATACAGACAATACTAAGACCCTAATGGACTTATTGTGCATATACAATCTAAAAATAAAAACAGATAAACCAACCAGAGTAACAAAGCATAGTGAAACTATAATTGATCATGTAATAACAAATATTCCTACATGCTATTGTGACACACAGGTAATAAACTCCACATTAGCATACCATTTTGCAATCATGATAGACATAAATATAAAGACTAGTGATTCAGTGCGGAGGATATGGGAGATGAGAAGACAGAACTACCCACATAACATAAATCTGCTAAAAAAGATGTTAGAGGCAGAAAACTGGGAAACAATATATACAGCTAAAGATGCAAACACCAAATGGAACCAGTTTTTTATTTATTCAATTATCATCATTATGTTAAATGTCCTGTTAGTAAAAGGCTTGTCAAAAAGGAACAAAAAAAGAAAAGCTGGGTGACTGGAGAAGTAATCCATGCCAGAAATAATCTGAGAGTGTATTATGACCTCTCCAAACAAAAAAATACTGAGGCCTACAATACACTGTATAAAATAAAAAAGAAAGAGTGCTGTAGTTTTATCAGAGAAACTAAAGCATCATTCATCAGGATGTCTATAGATAAGGGAAAGAACTACTCAAAAGGTTTATGATCTTTCATTAATGAAGAGAGAGGAAAAGTAACAAATCACATCACCATCTACCTTCCAAAATTCACAGAAGGTCTCCTGCAGACCTTGCAAGGTTAGCATTCCTGGAAGAAAGGGTGTTGCAGAGACATGCCTTACACACAGCCTGGGGCACATTTCTGTAATGAATTTTTACTCTGCAGCAGAGTGTGCACTGATCTGAAACTTCCTGGCAAATTAAAACTGTTGCTGGATTGGGACTGGAACCAGGCACATTTGCCTTTCATGAGCAAGAACTCTACTGACTAAACTATCCAACAACTCACCACCCACCTTCCCAGCTTTACTTCTACCAGTACTGCATCTCCTACCTCCCACACTTCAAAGAAGTTCTGCTGTATATCTTGTGGGATTAGCACTCCTAGAAGAAAGGCAAAGGTCCTAGGTTCAAGTGCTGATCTGGCAAACACTTTTAGTCGGCCAGGAAGTTTCAAATATGTGCACACTCTGCTCCAGAAAGAAAATTTATTCTGGAAATAACCCCAACTGTGACTACGCCATGTCTCCATAATATCCTTTTTATAGAAGAGCTAGTTCTGTAAGGTACTGGCCAAAGTAAAGCTATGACGGTGGGTCACACCTTGTGTTTGGATAGCTCAATTGCTTCAGCACTTCACTGTGAAAGACAAAGGTAATAGGTTTGAGTACCAATCCACCACACAGTTTTAATCTGCCAGGAACCTACATTTTTGTTCACAACTGGGGAAGTAATAGCCACCAGCAAGCAGTCCTAGCTGCAAAAAAATTTCATTACAAGAAAAGCAGAATTGCTGCAACTTATTGTAGAATATTGCACAACATGCAAATTTAGATGCAACATGTCATAAGGTATAGCAAAGTGTGTGCCTGCAAGGATAACAGTTGATTCTGGACTGTTCCAGAGTGTCAGAAGTCTATGGTATCACTGTTTCTTATAATTTTGTTTTCCTTCTCCCATCTATACAGACATGGCTGACTTGATCATATTAATAACTGGGGTTATATTCTGATAAATAATAAGCAAAAAGCAATCATAACTGCAAATAAAATATCACTTCTTATCTGAAATGAGACAGTTACTGAAAATGCTATGGTCATCATCATCATCATCATATTACATCGTGTAATGTTACATGGTTTGTTATTTTACCTGTGGCACTAATTGCTTTCTGTACATGCTTCAGAGAGAAGCCCATTTCCATGAGTGGTGCTGCTATCGGAGGCGGTGGCGGTGAAGGCGAACGAAGCTGAGGTGCCCGCAGCAGAGGTGCAGATTGAGGTGATGGTTTATTGGAAGCAGAAGGATATGGTGGCTGGGGAGATGATAATTCAGAAAAGCTACAAGCACCTAATGGGAGAGAAGTAGGAGGACGTATCTGTGGAATGCCACGAATAAGACGAGACAGTGTTGATGGTCCTGATGCAGTGTTTGTAGGGGTAGCATTATGTGCTGCTCTGGTACCTGGTGCACCATCCTAAAACAAAATAAAGCAATCAATTTCAAACAGATCTTGAAAAAAATAAGTACAGGGATTGGATAAAAACATGGAAATACAGTGCAAAATGTGTGCTTGAACACAAATGCAGATGCTACAGAAGCCCGCAGTTTGCACTGTTGTCTTTGACCTCACACTTGTGCAATGTTGTCAATATGCTGCAACTGTCAGTCAAGGTCAGAACAATGTTCTGTGTAGGTCTGAGTGCATTATGTTGGATGTAAGCGAATTTGTATGTGGGCAAATTGTTGGTGCTCATACGGCGAGAGCTTCCTAAGCAAGGAAGCTGGAGTGTTTGACGTTTCAAAACACACCATACCATAGATTTATACCAGATATGGGGAGAGTGTAAAAAATGATTCGCAGACAAAAGTGCATGTTGATTGATTGTGACAGACAGTCACTGAAGAGGATTGTGACGAAAAATAAGATGATGACAGCTGCCTGCAATAGTCACTGCAGAACTGAATGTCACACTCATGAACACTGTCAGCACCAAAACAAGAAGAAGGGTGGTCCATAAGAAGGGAATTGCACAGTGAGCTGGAATTCCAAAATCACTAATTGATGATGTAGGAAAATGTGGTGCTGAAGCCACAAAACCTGGACTACAGAGCAATGGAAGAAAGTAATTTGATCAGATGAATCTTTTTGCACACTGTTTCCAACATCTGGTTGACTTTACAGTCCAAGAGTGAAAAAAGGCATGTGATAGGTGATGATTTGGGCAGCCATATTGTGATATGCAATGGGCCCAATGGATATTCTGCCAAGGATTGTGTGACCAACAGATCCACCCCATGGTACAATGTTTGTTCTGCAATGGTGTTGCTGTGTTCCAAGATGATAGTGCTCCTGTTCACATATATCGCATCATCCAGAACTGGTTTTGTGAGCACAAAGATGGATTCTTGCTTGTTCCCGGCCACCATAGTCACCAGATCTCAATGTTATTGAGCCTTTGTGGTCTACTATGGACAGAGGGGTGGGTGATCACTATCCACTTCCACCACTGTTTGCTGAACTGCCACTATTTTGCATGAAGAATGGTACAAGATTCCCTTGAAAACCATACAGGACCTGTATTTACCCATTTTGTGATGACTGGAAGCTGTTTTTAATGCCAACAGTTCTCCTACACCATATAAGGCATAGAAATGTGTTGTGTTTTTGGTATCTCCATATTTTCATCCACCCCCTGTATATCAGGGAAGTATGAGCTTTTAAAATAGAATATTTATGCGAGCCTCATGGAATACAAAAGTTAGATACCAATAACATTATAAATATATTATTCTGGATTATAAATATAGTTACTTTAATGTAGGATGCTTGTAAGTAATTCATTCACACATTATACTCTCCAAATCCCATTGTGAATTGCCTTCATGGGTGCGTCAAGTTACAGTCTTTCCTTCTCATCCCGTACAGTGAGTCTACCCTGACCTGTGGTTCTGGGTGACTTTCCTAAAATCTACCCCTTTTCCTAGACCCCTCCAGTCCTTTTCCTTCACTGTTCTTCCTTCCCCTTCAACCCTTCTATCTGAAGAAGGAGCCACTGGCTCCGAAAGCTTGCCAGTCACAACAGTCTTTTATGTGTGTATTCTCCCACTGCTTGGTGAGTAGATTTTTTATCTATCCAATTAAGTTACATATATAAATAGACAAAAGCAGCCATTGCAGGCTGCTTCTTTAAAGTATACTAACGTCTAAGTATGACTAGCACAAATTCACTCAACTACATATTTGCACCCCACCCACCTTTTTTCAAACAAAGCATTCAACATAGACCACTATCAGCTGTCTGCACACTGGCAAAGTCTAAATCTATCTCTTACAAATATTAGAGCTAGCAATAATGGAAATCCCGGAATGGAACAATACATAAGATAAGGAAAAGGCAAGCACTCACCTATAGCAGACTGATGTGTGTGGAGCGCGTGTGCGCCCTCACACACACACACACACACACACACACACGTACTAGAAAACACTGTTCACTACCTTTCCAGCTCTGGCACTTTTTCTTACAGAAAGTACACACATTTACAAAAACAACCACACAGACACCCAAACACACAATATTACAGCAAAAAAGATTATTGATTATTGCGAGCAGTTGCCTGGACTGATGATGAAGGAAGGTTGCTTGAGACGAGAAGGGCATAGCAAGAATGGGAAAGACAGATGACTTAGTGGCTGCACAACCAGACAAAAGAAGCTCTGTCGGATAGAACATATAAGAGATATTGAGAGAAGGAGGGGAAAGGGAAGAGAGGAAAGGTAGAGGGAGGGGTAGAAAGGGGACATGGGTAGGGGGAGAAGCCAGATAAAGAGAGTGAGGGGTGGGGGGGGTGGAGGGAGAGGGAGAGACAGAGAGAGACAGAGGGGGGGGAGGGGGGAGAATGGCCGGTCGGGATTTTTTTTTTTTTTTTTGGGGTGGGGGGGTGGGGGGTGGGGGGGAAGGTAGGAGAAAACAGTGCTAGAGTTACGAGGAATCTACATTACTGAGTCCAAATATTCCAGTAAATTATAAAATGAGTGGTTAATGAGACATTCATTTACTTTCTTTTTAAATATTTGGGGATTTACAAATTCCTGTTACATCCAGTTACAGCCTTTAAGCACGAGAATTGAAAACTCGATAAGAACCCCAGGTAGAGATTCACAGTGAATACAAAAATTATTTTTACTTTAAGTTTCGTTATACAATGCAGACTTTCACGGATGGTATTTATGTATTTGGTGATTTTTATTTTATGTGCATTAGGCCACGGTCCAAGGTATAATTCTCTATGTTCTGTCTTCCAATACTGAAGATCTCATCAGAGGCTATAATGACTCAAAAAGCAGTTACAATCTCTTACAAATTTGGTTTGTTGAGCTGTTAGGCGATTGTAACTACATTCCAAGATGTTGTACACTACTGGCCATTAAAATTGCTACACCACGATGATGATGTGCGACAGACGCAAAATTTAACCGACAGGAAGAAGATGCTGTGATATGCAAATGATTAACTTTTCAGAGCATTCACGCAAGGTTGGCGCCGGTGGCGATACCTAAAATATGGTGACATGAGGAAAGTTTCCAAGTGATTTCTCATACACAAATAGCAGTTGACCGGCGTTGCCTGGTGAAACGTTGTTGTGATGCCTCACGTAAGGAGGAGAAATGCGTACCATCATGTTTCCGACTTTGATAAAGGTCGGATTGTAGCCTATCACAATTGCGGTTTATCGTATCACGACATTGCTGCTCGCGTTGGTTGAGATCCAATGACTGTTAGCAGAATATGGAATCGGTGGGTTGAGGAGGGTAATACGGAACGCTGTGCTGGATCCCAATGGCCTCGTATCACTATCAGCTGATATGACAGGCATCTTATCCACCTGGCTGTAACGGATTGTGCTGCCATGTCACGATCCCTGAGTCAACAGACGGGGACGCTTGGAAGACAACAACCATCTGCACGAACAGTTCGACGACGTTTGCAGCAGCATGGACTATCAGAACGGAGACCATGGCTGCGGTTACCCTTGATGCTGCATCACATACAGGAGCGCCTGCGATGGTATACTCAACGACGAACCTGGGTGCACGAATGGCAAAACGTCGTGTTTTCGGATGAATCCAGGTTCTGTTTACAGCATCATGATGGTTGCATCCGTGTTTGGCGACATCGCAGTGGACGCACATTGGAGCGTGTATTCGTCATCACCATACTGACGTATCACCCGGCATGATGGTATGGGGTGCCATTGGTTACACGTCTCGGTTGCCTCTTGTTCGCATTGATGGCACTTTGACCAGTGGATGTTACATTTAAGATGTGTTACGACCCGTGGCTCTACCCTTCATTCGATCCCTGCGAAACCCTACATTTCAGCAGGATAATGCACGACCGCATGTTGCAGGTCCTGTACGGGCCTTTCTGGACACAGAAAATGTTTGACTGCTGCCCTGGCCAGCACATTCTCCAGATCTCTCGCCAATTGAAAATGTCTGGTCAATGGTAGCCGAGCAACTGGTTCGTCAGAATACGCCAGTCACTACTCTTGATGAACTGTGGTATCGTGTTGAAGCTGCATGGGCAGCTGTACCCGTAGATGCCATCCAAGCTCTGTTTGACTCAAAGCTCAGGCATATCAAGGCCGTTATTACAGCCAGAGGTGGTTGTTCTGGGTACTGATTTCTTAGGATCTATGCAACCATATTGCGTGAAAATGTAATCACATGTCAGTTCTAGTATAATATATTTGTCCAATGAATACCCCTTCATCATCTGCATTTCTTCTTGGTGTATCAATTTTAATGGCCGGTAGTGTAGGTTCTGATGATGTCTCCAGTTCTGAAAGATGAAACTTTGGGCACAGAAATATGCCTTCAGTCATGGCCTAATGCCCATAAAACAAAAATCAACAAATATTTTAGTGTTGTGTTTGTGAATTACACAGTTCATTCCAAATACACTCTTGTTATTAACTACAAACACCATAAGGGAGCAAATGTATTGACAAGTAAGTATAAGGATCCTGAGATTTCTGAAGAGGCTTCTGCAAAGATGTTCAGTTCTCACATTTATACATTATTATTATCGCACACTACAGTAGCACAAAGACTTGTTTTGACCTCAGCTGCATTACTCCGGAAAATTAAGTCCTAGGAGAGTAGTGTGTAAAAGTTTGTTCACTATGTTAGCAATACCATCTGTATGTCAATCTAATAAAAGAGGCTTCCAAGGACAGAGAATGCAAAACTAAACTTTTTGAAATGTGACAGCTCCCACTAGCCAATAAATGCACTCTATGTCACTTTCCTTCTTGCAGTTTTGTCTACACAAAAGAAAGTCATAGCTAAACTAGCAAATGACAGGGACTTTCAAGTGTGTCATGAACACTAACCATGAAATAAACAATTTTTTCTTATCACATTTATTTAGAAAGCACAAATAATGTGCAATTTCATCTTAGACGTTTACCTGGAAAGTAAAGTTATGAAGTACAGATAATATTTTGGATTTACAACATTTGCATATTAATTTGATGCATATTTGGAACATGCATACATATCTACATCTACATCTATAACCTGTGAACCACTATGTAATGTACAGCAGAGGGTATGTCCAACTGTTCCATTCATGTGTGGAGCACTGGAAAAATGATTGCTTAAATGCCTCATTGTCTGCCATAATCAATCTAATCTTATCCTCATGATCCCTATTGGAGCAATATGTAGATGGCTGTAGTATATTCCTAGAATCATAGTTTAAGTTGTTTCTTGACACTTTGTAAGTACACTTTCTCACAATAGTTTACATCTATCTTCAACAGTCAGCCAGTTCAGTTCTTTCAACATCTCATCTCAATGAACTTTCCTGTGGGTCAACCCAACCTTGACCATTCGTGCTGCCTTTCTCTGCATAATGTTCAATATCCTCTGTTATTCCTCTTTAGTACGAGTCACACACACATGGGAAATATTCTAGAGTGGGTCACATGAGTAATTTGTAAGCAACCTCCTTTGTAGCCTATTGCACTTCCCTAGTATTCTACCAATAAACCTTAGTCTGCTACCTTCTTCAACAATGACTGAATGAATGTCATCATTCCACATTGTGTTCCTTTTAAGTGTTACAGTATTTGTACGAGTTTATAGATTCCAATTGTGACTCACTAATATTACATTCAAAGAATACTATGTCTTTTTTGGTTTTCTGAAGTGCACTATTTTACATTTTTGAAAATTTAAAGCAAGCTGCTGATCATTGCACCATTTTGAAATCTTATCAATGTCTGACTAAATATTTGTAAATCTTTGTTCAGACTGTAATCAAACAGTGGAAAATCCAGGATGGAATGTGACAATATTATGAAAAGGAAAGTTGCTACTCACCATACAATGGAAATGCTGAGTGGCAGCTGAAGCCACACTCCTTCATCTGCCAGAGGCAGTCATGCGTGTGTGTGTGTGTGTGTGTGTGTGTGTGTGTGTGTGAGAGATCTATTTTTGACAAAAGCCTTGTTGGCCAAAAGTTTATATTATGACAGTCTTTTTGTTGTGCATAACTGCAACTCAGCATCTCTGCTATATGATGAGTAGCAACTGCTGTGTTCGGATGAAGGCTGAGTTGGCATCCCTTCGCTCCCAGGTTCAGGCAGTGTTGGCTTCGGTCACACAGCTTGAGGCTGTTGCCAATGGGCATCACTGTGGGGGTCCAGATGGGGGTTTGTTGGGGACAGCCAGCTCGTCCCACGCATCCCCCGATCGGACTACGACTGTGGCTGCCCGGGATACTGCCCACATTGAGGCTGATCCCTCACCTGTGGTAGAGTGGGAGGTCGTCTCGAGGTGTGGCAGGGGGCGAAAGACATTCCGGAGGGCTGAACGGAAGGCCTCTCCAGTTTGTCTGACGAACCGGTTTCAGGCTCTGTCGCCGGCTGATACTGATCTTCAGCCGGACATGGCTGCTTGTCCTGTTCCAGAGGTTGCCCCTCAGTCTGCAAGATCCAGCGGTCGCAGAGGGTGGGCTTACTGGTAGTTGGGAGCTCCAACGTCAGGTGCGTAATGGGGCCCCTTAGGGATATGGCAGCAAGAGAGGGGAAGAAAACCAATGTGCACTCTGTGTGCATACCGGGGGGAGTCATTCCAGATGTGGAAAGGGTCCTTCCGGATACCATGAAGGGTACAGGGTGCACCCATCTGCAGGTGGTCGCTCATGTCGGCACCAATGATGTGCGTCGCTATGGATCGGAGGAGATCCTCTCTGGCTTCCGGCGGTTATCTGATTTGGTGAAGACTGCCAGTCTCGCTAGCGGGATGAAAGCAGAGCTCACCATCTGCAGCAACGTCGACAGGACTGACTGCCGACCTCTGGTAAAGAGCCAAGTGGAGGGTCTGAATCAGAGGCTGAGATGGTTCTGCGACCGTGTGGGCTGCAGGTTCCTTGACTTGCGCCATAGGGTGGTGGGGTTTCGGGTTCCGCTGGATAGGTCAGGAGTCCACTACATGCAGCAAGTGGCTACACGGGTAGCAGGGGTTGTGTGGCGTGGACTGGGCGGTTTTTTAGGTTAGAGGGCCTCGGGCAAGTACAGAAAGGGCAACAGCCTCAAAGGGTGCGGGGCAAAGCCAGGACATGCGGGGACCAAGCAGCAATCGGTATTGTAATTGTAAACTGTCGAAGCTGCATTGGTAAAGTACCGGAACTTCAAGCGCTGATAGAAAGCACCGAAGCTGAAATCGTTACAGGTACACAAAGCTGGCTGAAGCCAGAGATAAATTCTGCCGAAATTTTTACAAAGGCACAGATGGTGTTTAGAAAGGATAGATTACATGCAACCGGTGGTGGCGTGTTTGTCGCTGTTAGTAGTAGTTTATCCTGTAGTGAAGTAGAAGTGGATAGTTCCTGTGAATTATTATGGGTGGAGGTTACACTCAACAACCCAGCTAGGTTAATAATTGGCTCCTTTTACCGACCTCCCGACTCAGCAGCATTAGTGGCAGAACAACTGAGAGAAAATTTGGAAGACATTTCACATAAATTTTCTCAGCATGTTATAGTCTTAGGTTGAGATTTCAATTTACCAGATATAGACTGGGACACTCAGATGTTTAGGACGGGTGGTAGGGACAGAGCATCGAGTGACATACTGAGTGCACTATCCGAAAATTACCTCGAGCAATTAAACAGAGAACCGACTCGTGGAGATAACATCTTGGACCTACTGATAACAAACAGACCCAAACCTTTCGACTCTGTAAGTGCAGAACAGGGAATCAGTGATCATAAGGCCGTTGCAGCATCCCTGAATATGGAAGTTAACAGGAATATAAAAAAAGGGAGGAAGGTTTATCTGTTTAGCAAGAGTAATAGAAGGCAGATTTCAGACTACCTAACAGATCAAAACGAAAATTTCTGTTCTGACACTGACAATGTTGAGTGTTTATGGAAAAAGTTCAAGGCAATCGTAAAATGCATTTTAGACAGGTACGTGCTGAGTAAAACTGTAAGGTACAGGAAAAACCCACCGTGGTTCAACAACAAAGTTAGGAAACTACTGTGAAAGCAAAGAGAGCTTCACTCCAAGCTTAAACGCAGCCAAAACCTCTCAGACAAACAGAAGCTAAACGATGTCAAAGTTAGTGTAAGGAGGGCTATGCGTGGAGCGTTCAGTGAATTCGAAAGTAAAATTCTATGTACCGACTTGACAGAAAATCCTAGGAAGTTCTGGTCTTACGTTAAATCAGTAATTGGCTCGAAACAGCATATCCAGACACTCCGGGATGATGATGGCATTGAAACAGAGGATGACACGTGTAAAGCTGAAATACTAAACACCTTTTTCCTAAGCTGTTTCACACAGGAAGACCGCACTGCAGTTCCTTCTCTAAATCCTCACACAAACGAAAAAATGGCTGACATAGAAATAAGTGTCCAAGGAATAGAAAAGCAACTGGAATCACTCAACAGAGGAAAGTCCACTGGACCTGATGGGATACCAATTTGATTCTACACAGATTACGCGAAAGAACTTGCCCCCCTTCTAACAGCCGTGTACCGCAAGTCTCTAGAGGAACAGAAGGTTCCAAATGATTGGAAAAGAGCACAGGTAGTCCCAGTCTTCAAGAAGGGTCGTCGAGCAGATGCGCAAAACTATAGACCTATATCTCTGACGTCGATCTGTTGTAGAATTTTAGAACATG
This sequence comes from Schistocerca piceifrons, assembly GCF_021461385.2. Taxonomy (NCBI): domain Eukaryota; kingdom Metazoa; phylum Arthropoda; class Insecta; order Orthoptera; family Acrididae; genus Schistocerca; species Schistocerca piceifrons. The sequence goes on along the minus strand of NC_060144.1, from coordinate 355,257,353 downwards.
TTTTTTGCTCGAGTATCATGTCGTTTTTGGAAACCCAGAATCTACTGTGTAGGAATCAACATAGATTCCGGAAACAGCGATCGTGTGAGATCCAACTCGCTTTATTTGTTTATGAGACCCAGAAAACATTAGATACAGGCTCCCAGGTAGATGCTATTTTCCTTGACTTCCGGAAGGCGTTCGATACAGTTCCGCACTGTCGCCTGATAAACAAAGTAAGAGCCTACGGAATATCAGACCAGCTGTGTGGCTGGATTGAAGAGATTTTAGCAAACAGAATACACCTCTGGCGTGCCACAGGTGAGTGTTATGGGACCATTGCTTTTCACAATATATATAAATGACCTAGTAGATAGTGTCGGAAGTTCCATGCGGCTTTTCACGGATGATGCTGGGGTATACAGAGAAGTTGCAGCATTAGAAAATTGTAGCGAAATGCAGGAAGATCTGCAGCGGATAGGAACTTGGTGCAGGGAGTGGCAACTGACCCGTAACATACACAAATGTAATATATTGTGAATACAAAGAAAGTAGGATCCTTTATTGTATGATTATATGATAGCGGAACAAACACGGGTAGCAGTTACTTCTGTAAAATATCTGGGAGTATGTGCGCGGAACGATTTGAAGTGGAATGATCATATAAAATTAATTGCTGATAAGACGGGTACCAGGTTGAGATTCATTGGGAGATTCCTTTGAAAATGTAGTCCATCAACAAAGAAGGTGGCTTACAAAACACTCGTTCGACCTATACTTGAGTATTGCTCATCAGTGTGGGATCCGTACCAGATCGTGTTGACGGAGGAGATAGAGTAGATCGAAAGAAGAGCGGCGCGTTTCATCACAGGGTTATTTGGTAACCATGATAGCGTTACGGAGATTTTTAACTAACTCAAGTGGCAGACTCTCCAAGAGAGGCGCTCTGCATCACGGTGTAGCTTGCTCGCCAGGTTACGAGAGGGGGCGTTTCTGGATGAGGTGTCGAATATATTGCTTCCCCCTACTTATACCTCCCGAGGAGATCACGAATGTAAAATTAGGGAGATTTGAGTGCGCACGGAGGCTTTCAGACAGTCGTTCTTCCCGCGAACCATACGTGACTGGAACAGAAAAGGGAGGTAATGACAGTGGCACGTAAAGTGCCCTCCGCCACACACCATTGGGTGGCTTGCAGAGTATAAATGTAGATGTAGAACTTTCCTTTTCATAATATTGTTTTGTTCAGACTGTACTTCATTGTAGATGTAGAAATCTGCAGGACAGTTTGTTGCAAAAACTGACATGAAGAATGACTTTAAAGATTGCTTCACAGCCGATGATCAAGATAATTCAGACGATATGGTTTGCTGAGATATGGAGATGATAGGAGATGACTTCAACAACTTCGACAATGACAATGATAACATCGCAAACCATATACAGAAAAAGGATATGCTGCAGCGAGTGACAGAGCTGTGATAGGTTTCCCATAACAATGAAGACATCAGTTTGACTGCCCTGCCACTATACATCCAATACAATAACATTATTCAAACAATGGATGAAGGGCAATAGGTAGATTCCATATTCCTAAATATCTGGAAAGCATTTGACACTGTGCCCCACTGCAGACTGTTTTTGTTATTATTGTTGTTGTTGCTATGAGGTGCAAAACAGCTGAGGTCATAAGTACCCATGTCATAATTTCAAATGGCCATTTACTGGATGAAGTTGAAATGAATGCGGTAAGCACAGAGAGGTGCAGGGCTCCAATTAACAAATGACACTTACAGAAACAATAGTGCTCAATACACAGCTGGGCTAAAAGTATCTCCTCGTGATGAGAGAGGTATGAGGAAGTTTTCCAAGCCATTGGAAGGTGTTTAATTCCCCAGAGTTTGTTCCCATATACAGAAGATTATTGTTCATGCCAGAGGGACACAATGTTTCTACGTGCAGCAAAAGAGATCATATGAAGGGACAGAACAGCTAAAAGGCTAGGTAGTCAGAATGTAGCCTTGGCAGCAGCATCAATAGCTTCATTTCCTAACACTCTGGCATGACAAGGGACACACATGAACATCATGTTGCCTCCACGAAAAGGAAGCAAGTGGAGGCATTCGTAGATTCACTGTACTAAAGGGTGGCATGTGTATTGTACACAGAGGCTCTGCAGGGCACTAAGTGAATCGGTACGTAACACACAAGTGAGGAGCCTGCGCCTTTGGATGTAATGGGCAGCCTGACAGAGTGTGGAAAACACTGCAGTAAAAATCGAACACTGATCTACATGCCAGCACCTAAAATATTTGTTGCCAATGACAAAAGCACATCCAACACCATGGTGGTCTTAGAGCCATCAGCGTAGACACAGGTGCTGCCTCCAAGTTGTGTGCAAAATTCGAGAAACAGTGATAGATTGAGTCGAGAGTAGTGTCCTTGAGAAGTAAACTATGTCCACAATTAATGTGGAACTCTGCATGAAACCAAGGTGGTGAAGGGCTCTCACCCATCGGGAATGTGACAGGTAACGTAAGGTTAAGTTTCCAAAGCAGTATAGCAAGGTGAACTCCAGGAGGCAACAAAGAAGTTGTGCTCATCCCTTATTGGTGATGAATGGATTCATCAAAAGGACACACAGGATGGATGGTTGGGCACAGAGGACAGACGGCATGCATATCTGCTGAGCAGAACATCACACCAGTGGGACAGCCATAGTTCAGCATCAACTTTATAGAGGTTCATAGCTGGGATAGTGGCCAAGTGTATGCCTCAATGGTTGACAGTGTTGAAACCATACAAAACAGATGATCCTGCAGATGAGTAAATGAGACACCCATAGGCCATTTTTGATCAGATGAAGGAGTGGTATAAGCAGAGGAGGATTTTCCAATCCACTCCCCATGAAGTTCTGTTTAAAAGACGTAGGATATTCAGAGACTTGATACAGTGTGCTGGCAGATAAGATATGTGGGAGGACCAACAGAGTTTCCCATAAAGTGAGCCCAAGAGTTTCATGGTTTCAACTAATGCAAGAGCAATAGGAGCATGCTTAAGGACAGGGGAAGAAACTTCTCATACCAACACAAGATCAGACAGACAGTTTTTTCAATAGAAAAGTTATATCCATTGTTGATGCTCTGTGACTAAACACAGTCACAATATCCCTGAAGTTGTTGCTCCAGTAAACAAGTCCATTGAGAGCTGCAGCAGACCATAAAGTCATCAATGAAGAGAGAGCCTCAGATGCTTGACAGGAGATAGTTGTTGACAGGGTTAATTAAACCGTTAAAAGAATTAGTACAAAAGATCCAACTAGCTTTTTTGCTATCTCTTATAATGTGACAACACTTTGCACATGGCTGTTTATAATGAAATACAGTTCTTGTTTGTGGCCTGGCATTCCAAGACCTGGAGAGCATGTCTCCATGTGCGAATGGTGTCACAGCATTCCCCAGTCCACCAGGGAACCAGGTCATATTGCGGTAAAGAAGAGGCATAAAACAACCGGGCATCGTGATCACTATAGAAGCTGTAAGTCTGTCATGTGTGATCCCATGCTGCAAATGTCCCATTAGAGAACAGCCATATTAGATGATAAGGGCCAATTACTTCAGTGGCTGCTGAGTGCCAGATTTTGGCTGCATACTACTACAGCGTTCTGAGGCTGAAGGATCCTGTTTCATTATCTCTTCAGAGGTACCAGTAACCTCCCTGGGTTAGTATGGTGATTCGCACCGGAAAAATGGAGGTCAACTGGACATAGGAGCTGAATGGTGTCACAGTTGTATAGGATCTCCTAGATGGAGAAGGGGAAGAATATTTGTCCTTGTTCAATTTATTAGTACCCTGTGTTTGTCACACAAGGATCCAGACATTTGCTGACTTGAGGGACACAAAAAGTATCTTGTGAGTATTCCTTTTCAAATTTCTGCTCTTCTTCTTGTGGCACACGTGACTTCACTGGTGTGGGTGAAGGGTTTTTGGTGTTTTGAGAAACTGTAGTGGGTGGAGGTGAGCACGTCACCTTAGCACTAGACGATTTCAAAACCATAGCTCCGAACTGGAGGTCGCAGGTCTGCATGGCCACATCTTTCATGGTCTGTAACATAGCAAAAATGGTACTGTAACTGCTGGATAGTGGTATGCATGGCTTCCAGTTGGCTAACATTTTGCTAGTGACATTGAGCAATTGCATAAGCGAGTGCAGGACTTCAGTGGGTCTGCAATTTTGTCCACATTGTGTATGCCCGAGCCCTATTTGTTGACCCGGGTGCTTGGAGTTATGCATTACCCACTCGCCATTTACATGTCAAACATGTTAGCCAGCCTTCAAGAACACCCAGGAAGGCAGAAACAAATAAAAAGGGATATCTCAAATGCTGAAGTGGATGAAGGGTAGGAGAAGTCAGAACAATAAAGTAGAGAAAGACAAACATGAAACCCACCTACGTCTCTGATACTTTCAACAATATAAGGAATAGGAAAGATTGCTTCTCACTGAATTAAATATTGTACAGATAAGAAATGGTGATTCTCTTTCAACAAACAGAAAAATTCAGGATGTGCTCAAAGATAAACGTTGGCCAAATTGGAGTTTAAATACCATAGAAAGAGTACACAGGTGGTACTGAAGCCAAAAATCTGCTTATGGTACCCACTTCAGCAGCCGCATTCAAAAAAGTGAAGGTATACAGAAATTCTGAAGTTCTGTACAGAGTAGGGAAAGGTAAATTACTTGACGCACCTGAGCAGATGGAAATGCCTGCTTCCAAAGAAGAAAACTCGTGTCATTACTCAATTAATGGAGTGGTTTTTATTCAATTTCTCTTTATTCAGTTTCTCAGAGTCTACTATAGTAATACCAGTAAGTAGGCCACAAAAAAGGCTACATAAATAACTCACAAGATGGAATGCAAGGGATATGCAGCCATGATATCTTTGATCAACTGTGCAAAATGAAGGAATATTACAGTTTAACATCCCGTCAACAACGAAGTCATTAGAGACTGAGCACAACGCTCAGATTATGAAAGGATAGGGAAGGAAATCAGCCATGTCCTTTTCAACCGAACTGTCCCGGCATTTGTGCAGAGCAATTTAAGAAAATCACAGATAATCTAAATATGAATTGCTGGATGGGGAGTATAGTAAGTCACGTACAAACTCATGGCACTATATTTCCATTCAAGGACAGCACTGAATGTGTGCTGTACTATAAGAGGCCTCTAGCACTTTACTACTGGTTGGGCAACTGGAATTTTTTTTACTGTCTTATACGCTACTCGGGTCCTGTATTTTATGTCATGACTACTATATTTTTAAACTGCAGTTTGCACTAACAGCTCTCTGTAAACTCCTCGTTAAGCTTCAACCAACTCTTTGCAATATCTCTGTGACAAAGTAGCGGCCTCTTCACTATTTGTAAGCATTTTACCAGTTGACTCATGCACATAGCTTTCTTATAGGATTTGAAGATAATCTTCAATATTTGTCTTTTTGTAGGAAACTTGGTAGTGAATGTTGTCATCTGCAACTGCTGGACAATTAATTGTAATGTTCAAGTGAGACTATGTACTACATATTAAATGACATTCAGTCATACTGCAGAAGTAGGAGTAAAAGCAAAGACTGCTTCACCGAATGTAAATTTTGCAATTGTTCCTAAAAATGGCAGAGGTCTTAGATTAATACGGTGTGCAGACAATAACATATTTGGCCTTAATAGAGATGTTAGTTGAAGCTATTAATGTGTAAGTAGGGCAAAAATAGAGAAGAATTTGTGAGCAGGAAAATTTGGGTATATCAGAATGACAGAGGTTAGACATTAGCAGACATGTTTTTTCTTAACGCACACTACCATTAGAAAACGGAGTACAAAATTGATTTGGCAAGGGTCAAGTCAAGCTCACCTTCAGGACAATGTCGTTAGGTAGGACAATATAATCACTGCATGAATGTGTTTTAAGTTCTCAGGATTAACATTTTCTAAAGGTTAGGCAATGATTTTGAGCTTGTTTACGTGTATCAACTGTTCAATATCTCTCTTTCATGATGAGTGGTTACCTTTACACTGCTCTGTTTGTTGGAAATCAGCAGATTAGGAAGGACAAGATGAAAACTGAACACCCAGAAATGCTGCTGGTATGAAAATGCCCATTACTAATGTGATAAGAAAGTGTGAAGTGTAGTGGTATGGTTACTTAGTGAGAACTGAAAAATGTAAAACCTCAATAAAATACTTTGATGTTGAAGTATCTGGCAATATACCAAAGTGAATTCAAAGGAACCAATGCTTACATATAGTGAAATCAGATGTGACAATGAGGAGCCCGATCTGAGAAAGTGTCACGGACCGAACACTTCTATGAGGCAACAGAGTGATATAATGAAAGTTTTTTTATTATTATTTAATTAAAAACTGATTTACCTCATATAATGTAAGTTTATTTTCTCATTGATTAGTTAAACTAATATTAAACTGTGATACCCCCATACATGTTTACCTTAGTAACAAAGACAGCTGTTCTTGACATGTGTACAAAGTACACCATGCACCCACTCATGTTACAGAATTGGTTGATAGCATGCATCCTGAGACATAAATGAAATCATCAATTTGGTAATGGAGGTAAATGTGGGGAGTATAAATAGTAGAGGGTGACCAAATCTTGACTACAGAAACAGGTGCAAAAAAACGGTCAAGACTGCAGCAGTTATGCATCAATTTAAAGGCTTGCACAGAATAGAACATGGTGAGCAGCATCAAACCAGTCTATAGGCTGAAGATCACAATAACAATATACGATTTCAAATTATTGTGTGTAATCTGACTGATCTTCTTCATAAAACTATTAAAAGGAGAGATTGCTACTCATTGCAAATATGACATTTTGAGCTGCAGACAGACACAACGAAAAGACCATTACACACTGAGCTTTCAGTCAAAGTCTTCTTCAGAAAGGAAAACAAAAATAACACTCACATTCACACAAACAAGAACACCTCACACCCAAGTGACTGCTCTCTCTGGCACTCTGACCAGAATCTATCCTTTTCATAATATTGTTGACATTCCAAACTGGACTTTCCATTGTTAGATCTTATTCATAATTATTTTACATGACATCATATTTTGTTTATTCTTATGATGAATCTTACTCCTACAATCAGGAAGCAAGGTCCTTGTTAAATTTTATTTTGGCAAGGATGGAGATGTGTGTTGGTGAAAGTCAATTATAAAGACATTTTTTAAAAAGTAACCTGAGGACATAAAACTTTTAAATAAATCTCTTTCTTGAAAATACTTATCTGTTCCAATCAGTATCCTACCTGAATGCTGCTATTTGCAGTAGTGACAGGAGTATCATCTTTACTACTGGCAAGTGAACGTAGCTTTGTTTCAGTCTCTGAAATGTGCAGTACTTCTTCTGCTCTAGCCTGCATATACATACAATGAAGTACGGTGTGGACTCTTTCTACTTCCATCAGTGTTGCCACAGAGTGCAGGCGGCATGGCTGCACACACTTATCAACCATAAGTCTGCAACAAATGATCATTTGCAGAGACAAAATAGCAAACATACAACTGTCAAGCAATTACTTCTGCTCTGATGAGAACAGATGAATGTAACATATAAATAGTCTTTACAAGAAGAAGTTAGCTGGAAAGTTTATTATAAAGACAATAATTACGAATATATTTTAAAAATAATCTATCATGAACATAATATTCAGCACATGTCAAGCAAAGAGTGAAATGCTTATGTTACAGTCTTCACTATTTTCCTTTGTTTTATGTGACAATAGCATCTTCAACATTTTTACGATAGGAGTAGTGTTTACTTCCAATGTCAGTAATTTTCTCGAAACAAGAAAAAAATATTCTCAAGGTGTGATTTGTTGGCACAATGATTAGTGCCAGACTCCTCCTACACCATAGATGAATTGTTGAATAGGAATAAATAAATCTAAATGTACAATAAAGGCATTTTGTGCCATTTAAGGGAATGCGGTAGGTAACAAACATTTTAACCTTTAAAAAAATTTAAAAAATCTTGATTCATTTGTGCATTTCATATGCACTTGACACTTTCCACATCATAACAGTTACTGTGAGATTGATCAATGGAACATGTAACTAACTAACAAACTAGGAATCTAAAGGATCTGTTCAAAAAAATGGCTCCAAGCAATATGGGACTTAATGTCTGAGGTCATCAGTCCCCTAGAACTCAGAACTACTTAAACCTAACTAACCTAAGGACATCACACACACCCACGCCCAAGGTAGGATTCGAACCTGCGACCATAGCGGTCGTGCGGTTCCAGACTGAAGCGCCTAGAACAGCTCGGCCACACCGGCCAGCAAAGGATCTGTGTTATCCACAATTCACAATGTACCCCCAGTCAGTTCCAGGGTTTTTATCTGTCACTTATTGCTTTCTTCTCCGGAAGTCTTTATTGATGTGAAAAACATCAAGTTGCACCATGGTTTGGTGTCCACATTAAACTGTAGGTCCCTCTGAAACAGCTCATCAAGACAGTTCAATGGTTGAAAGAAGAAATCAGCTTACCACCTATGATAGGACATGGTCTAGCATGGCACTGTGCTGTTCAAACCATCCTTAAGGTTGACGAAAGCTGTCTTTAATACAAGAAATTACTTCTGCAAACTAAGATTAGCTGTTTCATATATCATATACTGTTTTACTAGACTCAGTTCTGAAATGTAGACTCATTCACACATTAAAGCTTAATAGCAGGCTTAACAGGCTCTGCATTGTAACAAGAACACAATTATGTTTGTCTTTACTTAAACATGTTTCACCACAGTTGTGTCATTATCAATGGCAGGATTTATTTTTATATAAAATATAATAATATAAATTTTGTGAATTTGATATCTATGGGCACTCTCTTATTGCTACCGTATTGCTTCCATTTAATGTCCATTGAAGATTCCAGTTCCACAGAATTACATTCTGGTACATACTGCATTTTCTTTACCTTTTAGAAATGATCTCTTAATTAAACATTTGTAACAACGTTTTTGTTATTCTGTGAATCATTAAACTACATATATATAATTTCAATAAAAAGAAATAAAAATCATAATATAACAATTTAAAAAATAAGATTTTTCATTTTTTAAATAAAACCAATTTTTATTTTCAATTCATTATCTGCCCTTTTGAAAACATTCATATATTGATTTTGAGTAAAACTAGATCATAATTGTTACAGCAATGATCTGTTTTTGAGTAATCTGTTCTACATTTATTTCTGGAAATGTAATGTTGCATTGTTTTCAATTTTCCGAGATGTATTTCAAAACTAAGGACTGTTTGATCATTAAAAAAATAAGCTTATTAGAAAAGATTTTTATTAACAGCAACATTTTACTACATATCTACTTTACTTTTCCACATAATCGCTGTTCACATCTGTACACTTTCTGTAATACAGCACCAACTTCTTTTAAGCCCTCTGTACAGAAGTCTGCCACCTGGTAATTGAATCAGGTGGCAATGCCATTCTTGATTTCATTGTCATTTTGAAGCCGTAGTCCACACAGACACTTTTAAAATGCAAGAAGGGGAAATAGTTGGATTATGCAAAGCTGGGACTGTACAGAGGGTGCTCAGAAAAGTTTCCAACAGAAATCTTGAATCTTCCCTTTGGTTTTAGCAGTGATGTGAGGGTTGCATTGTCATGGAGGAGGATTATGCCACATGACAGTTTCCCACATTGTTAATTTTGGATTGCACGTCTCACTTTGCTCAGCATTTCACAGTATATGTCAGCTTTAATTGTTGACCCATGGTCCATGAAATCAATCACAAGGACGCACTTTTTGTCCCAAAAAGTGGTAGCCAGCATTTTTAATTCGAGAATGGGGACTGCTTAAACTTCTTTAGATTGGGTGAACTTAAATGGTACTACTGCATTGACTGTTGTTTTGATTCTGCATTGGTGTATGATATCCACATCTTGTCACCCTTAACAATTTGGGGAAACATATCATCTCCAACTTATCTATAGCACTCCAAAAATTGTTGTGCACTATACATTCTTTTGCTCTTTGTGCTGATCAGTGAGCATTTTTGGAACCCACCTCGCACACAGTTTGTAATATTCAAGCAGTTCAGTGACAATGCTGTAAATTGAGGTTCAAGTAACATTTTGGAATTCATTAGCCAGACCACTAATCATCAGTCACCGATCACTTCGAAGCTTTTGGTTCACTTGATCAACATTGTCATTGGTCCAAATACTGCGCCTGCCACTCTGCTGTTCACTGTGAACATTTATGCAGCCATTTTGAAAATTTTGACAAGATTTTCGAACTTTCTTGTCACTCATTATTTCAGATCCATACACAACTCATAACTCACAATATATTTCAGCAGCTGAAGATCCTTTTGCCAGCAAAAATCTAATCACACTGCACTGTTCACTTCTGACGGGAGGTACGATTGTTTTGGCCATTGTGATCTGCTGTCACCGACTGGCAAATGATTACTGAATCAAACCAACAATGCAGTAGTTTCCTAAAGAGTCAGTAGACAGCACTACATTCATAAAAATTCATTCAGAGTTACCCTCTGTTAAATATTGGTCACTATGCCTTAATTTTGGAATGCATCTCATATAAATGCATACAAATCAATTTAATTTGGCAAGAAAAAGTACAGTAATAACAGACTGAAATTTTTTTAGCACAAAGCCATTCTTGCAAACACATAAAGTTCATAAGTTTTGAGACAATGATGGAAGTGGAGGATACTGGGCGAAAACATTTGAGGATCTCTTCTATAGAATGTTGTGAAAGGATTTATGCAATCATTGTTTAAGCATATATAATGAATAATGCATTTCTGTTAACAAAGGATGTATGAAGCAATGAAATTTTTGTTCAAATTGTTTCTTTTGTTATAGAAACCAAAATAACAAGCCATTATTTGAGAGAATTACTGTTCAGTGTGTTGTAAATTTTTTGTGTAATGTACACTCTGACAATTTACGAAATCACTTAGACTGCTTAGGGAATTATTCCAAGGAGTACTTCCAGGTCACTTCCGTCTGGTATAATACCATCTGCAGTTGCCAGATACTCCAATTCAGCTATTATCAATACGGTGATTTTGTTTAATGATTGGTATTTAGGCTAGTGGTTACACATATCAAAAGTAATAGCTCTTTTTGGTTACCATTACAGTTTCAGTATGTATCTGAGATAGTTTGCACCAATGGGTATGAATAAGCTAGTTAAAATATCTTTTGGAAAAAATAAAATAAAACTATTACTTTTGGACAATTTCATTCTTTAGAATGTAAGGTAAGGTAGATATAACCAGCTTAAGGGGGCAGGAGGACTAATCCACTTGGGTCATCGGTCCCTTGTTCCTATAAAACAAGTCAGTGAGGGAAAGCATAAAACAAACAAGATTTACTGCACAAAACTTGGAGAAAATAAGAAACCACAAGGACTACAGAAGGGCAACAAACACTACAATGGAAAAAAGACAAGAAAACCACAGGGAGACACAAGAAATGGGTAGAGGGGATTAAAATAAGAGAACAGATGATGGTGGCTGGCTGATCACGAGAATAAAAACGGATAAGCCAGCCACTCTGCAACACATTAAAACCTCTAGCCTAAAATCACTAGGGTAGAGAACACAGAGTGACAAACGACATGCACTAGAACTTCAATGGAACAATAACTGCCCCCCCCCCCCTTTCCCCCAATCACGTATAAAATGTAAAACTAAATCAGTCAACGAGATGTTGTCAGCTAAAGTAGGAGACTGCAACAGAATATGGGCCTCCATCAAATGGCTGGTGCATATACAATGGGGTGGGTCTTCATAGCAGAGGAAATAGCCATGGGTCACTCAAGTGTTGCCAATGAGGAGCTGGCAGAGGACCACAGAGTCCCTGCGAGAGGCCCACATGGAGGACTTCCACACATCTGTAATCCCCTTTATGGCATGCAGTTTATAGGGCATAGCTAGATTATATGATTCAATATCCCAAATTTGAAAAACCTTGCGGCATAATACCAAGTGCAGGTCAGTTTCAGAGATGCCAATCGCCAGAAGCAGTTTCCGAGTAGCCTGTTTGGCCAGCCTGGCAGCAAGCTCATTTCCTGTGATTTTGACATGTCCCGGAGGCCAGACAAACACTATTGAACAACCGGACTATTTCAGACAGACTCCCGGCTTATACAGACTCCTGGATGGTTGCACCAAAGGGTGGTGAGGGTAGCACTGGTCAGTAGCTTGTAAGCTGTTCAAGAGCACAGAATATGGCCACTAACTCAACAATGAAAACACTGCAGCCATCCAGCAAGGAGCACTGTTCAATATGTCCTGAGTGAGTGTAGGCAAAGCCAATGTGACTATCGACCATTGAGCTGTTGGTGTAGACTACTTCAGAGTCTCAGGGTGTGTCAAGAATCAAGAAAAAGAGACAGTGAACAGCTGCAAGAGTCTTTATGGCCATGCAAAAGATCCAGCTGAAGCTGCAGTCTAGGTATACACCACAGAGGTGTATGTGAATGGACCCAGAGGAGAGGTGGTAAAGGGAAGGACTCCAGTTCAAACAGAAGGGATTAGGTGCGAACAGCGATCATAATCCCTGACCTGGGCTGCAGGTGTGGGAGATAGACTGCTGTCGTTGGGAAAATGAGATGGTAATTTGGATGCTCAGAAGAGCTACAAATACGCACGACATAACTGACGAACAGCTGTTGGCACCTGATCTGCAACGGAGGGACCCCAGCCTCCACCAGTAGGCTGATCACTGGACTCATCATAAAAGCTTCTTCCACTATTCGAACACCACAGTGGTGCACTGTGTCTAGTAACAACAATGCTGAGGGCGCTGCTGAACCATAAACAAGACTCCCATATTCAAGGTGGGACTGAACAGGGGCTTTGTACAGCCAAAGCTGTGTAGAGCAATCTGCACCCCAGTTGGTGTTGCTCAGGCAGCGGAGAGCATTACGGTGTTTCTCAGCACTTCCGCTTGAGCTGATGAAGATGAGGAAGCCAAGTAAATTGGGTGTCAAAAGCAGTCCTAAGAATCGAGAGGTCTCCACTACAGTGAATAGATCATCATCAAGGTAAAGTTCTGGTTCCTGTTGAATGATACGGCACTGACCGCAGTGCATGAAGCATGACTCAACGGCTGAAAACTGGAATCTGTGTGTTAGAGCCCATGACTGCAACTTGTGGATGGTTTCCTGTAGCCGCCACTCAGCAGCACCAGTACTGGAGGAGCAGTAGGAAATGCAAAAGTCGTCTGCATACAGAGAACATGAGAAGGGTGGCTCCACAGCTGGGCGGCTCCGCAGCTGCTGCTACATCATTAATGGCTGCTAAAAATAAAGTGACACTCAATACAGAGCCCTGTGGGACCCCATTCTTCTGGATATGGGGGAACCTGTGGGAAGCATAAACTTGGACACAGAAATTACGGAGTGACATGAAGTTTAGGATAAACATCGGGAGTGGGCCCCAGAGACTCCACTCACGTAAAGTGGCAAGGATATGGTGTCACATGGTCATGTTGTAGGCTTTTTTTAAATCAAAAATGACAACTACCAGGTGTTGGTGTCTGGAAAAGACTGTTCAGATGGCAGACTCGAGGGACACTACTAGGTTATCACCAGTAGAGTGACCCTGGTGGAAACTGCCTTGGCACGGAGCCAGTAGGCCCTGTGACTCCAGGAGCCAACACAACCGCCGACTCACCATACATTCTAGCAGCTTACAAAGAATGTTGATGAGGTTGATGGGCCAACAGCTATTCACATCAAGCGGATTTTTACCAGGTCTGAGCACTGGAATGAAGGTGTTTTCCCCCATTGTGATGGGAATACGCCATCACTCCAGATGCGGTTGAAGATGACGAGGATATGTTGTTGGTAGCCCGACAAGAGATGTTTAATCATCTGAGTGTGTACGTGATCTAGCTCAGGAGTTTTATTGGGACAATGTGCAAGAACGCACAGCAGCTACCACTCAGTAACTGGAGTGTTATATGGTTCACCGTGGCGTCTAGTGAACAAGAGGAGTCTTCCTTCCATCTGCCATTTGAGGGTACGAATTGCTGGGAGGTAATACTCTGATGCAGAGGCCCAAGCACAACAATGCTCAGCAATGTGCTCGGCACTTGTGTTAGCTTTGGTAAATAGTCAGCGTCAGTAGATAGTTGGCGCCAGTAAGTAACGCTAAATTGTTGGAAATGCCAGGGACACATGTTGAGTTCCAGTACCCAAAGATGCATCTGATCTTCACCCAGATTTGTGAAGGAGACATATGTGACCCAACGGTTGTGACATACTTCTGCCAACACTCTTGTTTCTGTCTTTTTAAGAGCTGGCGAACACAGCCATGGAGCCATTTAAAACCTATTATTAGGTGCTCCAGTGATGGGTGCTTCTTATGTCACTGTAGAGCTGCCTATGCTCTTTAATGGCCTCAGCAATTCAGCAATTTTTGATGACCACCAAGTTAATGTCTTTCACTGGGCGGGGGGGGGGGGGGGGGGGGGGGGGTGCCCTGAAGAATGTGGGATCGCGTTTTCCACGGCAGAAACGATCACTGTGGTTACTCTCTAGACCACCACATTGATGTTACCATGTGGGGGAGATTCAACAGTGATGGTAGATGTGAAAGCTTCCCAGTCTGCCTTGTTTAAAGCCCATCTGGGTAGGTGCCTGTGGGGAATGATGCTGGGGGAGCAACAGGAAGATGGGGAAATGTTCACTACCACACAAGTCGTCATGGACTCTCCAGTGAACAGATGGGAGAATTCCTGGGTTGCAAAGTGATAATTCGATTGCCGAGTAAGCACCATGAGCCACACTGAAATGTGTGGGGCCCCAGTATTTATAAGGAAGAGGTCTAGTTGAGACAGTAATTCTCAACATCTCTACCTTGGTCAGTAATCATGGTGCCACCCTACAAGGGGTTATGGGCATTAAAATCTCCCAATAGTGGAAAAGGTTTGGGAAGTTGATTAATCAGTGCAGCTGATATGTTCAGGGATACTGCAACATCTGGAGGAAGATATGCATTGTCCTTATGCTGACAGCCACAGTTTCGAGAGGAATTTGAGGGAGGCACAGGTTTGCTACATACAAAGTTCAGGACGTAGATGCATACTCCACCTGATGCACTATTATATTCACTAACGTTTTTGTAATATCCCCTATAGCTGCAAAGGGCAAGGGTCCGCATTGCCAGGTACAAGGTTTCCTTGAGAGCAATGCAGAAAGTATGTGTAAAGCTTAACAGTTGTCATAGCTCTACCAGGTGGTTGATTAAACTGCCGCAATTCCATTGGAGAATGATGTTGTCTGGAGGCTAGGAAAGCATGGAGGGACCAAGGAGGCAGTTTATGCCTCAGGGTCACCTGCTGCTACCGACTGAGTACTTTTGTGATTTATATCCATTGGGTCTGAGGGTCCGTTAAGATGTAGGTCCTTTGGGGATCCCACCTCATCCTCAGGTGCAGAACTTGAAGGTAGCGGTGGTGTGTGGGCCATGGCAATTTCTTTTTTCTTAGGCGTCTTTTTCTTTTTGGATATCTCTCACTGCTCCTTGAGCTTCTCTGGCTGGGAGGGCTTCACTGATTCAGTCTCAGGGGCTGAGGAGGATCTTGAAGCCTGTGGGTTCTTCAGCCTCTGGCAGGTGTGCTCTTTCCCACTGGTAGGAACCGGGGGGAACTGGGGAAGAGAGTGACCCAAAGGACCTCCTCCTAACGAGAAGAGCTGAAGAAGACTGATGCTTCTCCAGCAGAGAAATGGGAACTGATGTCCCTGATGGTTGGGAGGGTATTGCTCCCAAAGTAGGTGTTGCAGGAGCAACAGGGATAGGAGTGTCGTCGCCCCCCCCCCCCCCTCCCTGCCCCGCTCCAGCAAGGGAGCAGATGTAGTCTTGCGGACCTGAGCGCCAACTACAAATGGCAGAGCTCATGGGGCTGGAACTGTTGTTGTAGCTGTGGCATAAGACCATGTCATGCGCACAGGGTTTAGCTTTTCAAATTTACTCTTAGCCTCTGTGTAGCTTAGTTGGTCCAGGACCTTGTATTCCATGATTTTCCTTTCTTTCTGGAGAATGCTGCAGGGTGCTTGCAGCAGTTGACACAGATAGGAGGTGGGATACATGGAGTATTGGGATGTGATGGATGTCCAAAATACCATCAACTTGACTTCTTGGGTAATGTGCCACCCTCAAGGGCCAAGATGAAGGTACTGGTGGCAACCTGATTATCCTTCGGGCCCCTATGGATGCACTGGACAGAATGAACACAATATCACTCTAACCTGGTCTGCAACTCGTCATTGGACTGCAAAAGAGGCCCCTGTGGAATATAATATCCTGGACCATATTTAAGCTCATAGGGGACATGATGGAAACAGAAACATCCCCCAGCTTGTTACAGGTGAGTAATGCCCACGACTGGGCAGCGGATGCTGTTTTTATTAGGACTGACCCAGATCGCATTTTTGACAATCCCTCTACCTCCTGAAACTTGTCCTCTAAATGATGCATAAAAAACTGAGGTTTCATCAACAGGAAAGATTACCCATCAGCTCTCGTACATACTAGGTACTGGGGCGAATAAGGTTTGCTTCTACCCGTAACCTGGTGTACCTCCCATGGTGTACGCATGGAGATGAATAATTGGTGGTGATAATTCCTTGCACTGAACTGGGAAATTGAGCACTTAGAGACTGCTAGTGTTTGACCACCAGCAAGAGAAGATGTAATCCGCTTTATGACAGCTCATTTGCCCTGTGCCACCCATTTTGACCAGGGGAGGTACCAAGGACATACATGGACAATCATTTTTCCCTTGCTCCATTTCACCATACGGTGGCTTGTGGAGTATGATGTAAATGTAGAAATAGCCTGAATTTTAGTAGGCACTTGGGAAGATAGTTGCTTTTGAATTTGGCACAATGCTCAACAATGCTATTCTTATTATGAAGACAAATTGCATGTATGATTACAAGGTCCTCAGAGAGCTTGCAGAATGATACATTGCCCAGATGTAGCATCCACAACCAGTATCACTAAAAGTAACAGTAGTGACAGCCCTTTTGAAGAGTCTTCTATGGGCTTTTGATGGAAAGGCAGTCAATGAAGGACTGACACACATTGGATTCTGGGAGGTACGTAGCTCTTAAGATGTATAATCAAACAAAACAAAGTCAGCCATTCCTCTTCATCTTGCCCATGAAGAATGCCAGGAGCGGAAACCACACGACACCATTGGTTCCCAACCTGGTAATAAATCATCTCATGAGGAGTAAAATAAAATTGTCTGAGGGGTAAAAACCAAGGGGGTTTGACTGCGTTTCAGTCCTAAAAGCACATTATTTTTACAAGATCTATGTTCATTATTTAATACGACTGTAACACCGATTACATATGTTACCAATAATTTTTTTTTTTCCTCCTAAATACGAGGGCTATCCACAAAGTACATTACGTTTTGGAATCAAAAATAAATAAAGTATTGGAAATTTTTTTAAATATATACAGATGAAAGCCACACTTAAATACTACATTTCTACATAGTTGCCATTTAAATTAAGACACTTATCGTAGCGATGGACGAGTTTGGAAATTCCTTCGTCGTAAAATTCAGCCGCCTGCGCCTTCAACCACATGGTTACCTCTTCTTGAAGCTGTGCGTCGTCATCAAAACACTGCATAGCCAACCACTCCTTCATTGCTGGGAATAAGTGGAAGTCGCTTGGTGCCAGGTCGGAACTGTACGGCGGATGAGGAAACAACTCCCACTTAAAAGTTTCGAGAACTTCACGAGTGGCATTTGCCATGTGGGTCCAGGCGTTGTCGTGAATCAGCAAGATCTTTGAGCCCAACTTTCCCCTGCGCTTGTTTTGTATTGCTCTTCTGAGGTTGTGCAGAGTTTGGCAATACCTTTGAGAGTTTATTGTAGTGCCTCTTTCCAGGAAATCCACAAAAATCACACCTTTTCTGTCCCAAACGACAGTCGCCACGTGGTTGAAGGCGCAGGTGGCCGAATTTTACGACGAAGGAATTTCCAAGTTCATCCATCGCTACGATAAGTGCCTTAATTTAAATGGCAACTATATAGAAAAGTAGTATTTAAGTGTGGCTTTCATCTGTATATAATAAAAAAAATTTCCAATACTTTATTTATATTTAATTCCAAAACATAATGTACTTTGTGGATGTTGTTGTTGTGGTCTTCAGTCCTGAGACTGGTTTGATGCAGCTTTCCATGCTACTCTATCCTGTGCAAGCTTCTTCATCTCCCAGTACCTACTGCAACCTACATCCTTCTGAATCTGCTTGGTGTATTCATCTCTTGGTCTCCCTCTACGATGTTTACCCTCCACGCTGCCCTTCAATACTAAATTGGTGATCCCTTGATGCCTCAGAACATGTCCTACTAACCGATCCCTTCTTCTAGTCAAGTTGTGCCACAAACTTCTCTTCTCCCCAATTCTATTCAACACCTCCTCATTAGTTATGTGATCTACCCATCTGCTCTTCAGCATTCTTCTGTAGCACCACATTTCAAAAGCTTCTATTCTCTTCTTGTCTAAACTATTTATCGTCCATGTTTCACTTCTACACATGGCTACATTCCATACAAATACTTTCAGAAACGACTTCCTGACACTTAAATCTATACTCGATGTTAACAAATTTCTCTTCTTCAGAAACGCTTTCCTTCCCATTGCCAGTCTACATTTTATATCCTTTGTGGATAGCCCTCGTAATAGCATTAATGTCTGACTAATGTGGTGGATGTCATAGCTTGTGGAATAAAAGTGTAAACAATATATTTCTCACGTAGTTATCCAATACAAGCATACTTCCTGCTCTGTACCATGCATCTGTGACAGTAAAATTAATAAGACTACATATATGTCACATATGCTTAAATATATCATGAAAATGCTTTCTCTGAGCTGTAGGTAGTTCCTGCAATGGACGAGAAATTCATTTTGCAACAGATAAATGAACTAACAGACAGCACAATACAACAGTTATTATGTAATGGATACCACAATGCTGTAGACACTACACAGTACCATCATCATCATCATCATCATCATTGTTGTTGTTGTTGTTAGTGGCAATGGTCAGGTACAAGGCATTGACAGCTTGAAGTCTTCCAATTTTGCCACTTTATAAGAAACTAAGAAATCCAGCTATTACGTGATTTAAAAATAGTAAGTATAATGCACACATTTTAGTTTAATAGATTTTAAATTGGTGGGCAGGGTGCGAGCAAGGCACGTGCCACTAGGGAGAGGAATGGTGCAGCAGAGTTTTCTGTAACAAGTGTCTACCCTCAATATGGATAGTTGGCTCTGTTTCATGAGAAGAAACTACACATAGCTCTTGCTAGGCACTGAGAACTGCTTAATGTTTCTATATAAAAAAAACTGTTATAAGCAAGTGGTACCAACTGTCTCACTGACTTAGCAGTTCATGGTTTATAAAATAGATACAAAAACTACATATCACTTATCTTTCAGTACATACAAATAAAAGTGTTCAACTAAGATTCTTTTTCATTCTAAAGTTTTGTTAGGTACTAATGTTGGTATTGGCGGTGGTGGTGGTGGCGGTGTTATTAGTTAATTCCTGCTTACAATCAGGAGTAATGGTCTTAGATAGGTTGGAAACCACTGCACTAGAATGTATCAGAATCTTTCTGTTGAAGAATGTACTCAGCTTCTCTATACAGATGGAGCTTCTCCCCAAGAAGTGAAAAATATTCCCCAGTCACATTTGCGAGCAAAAAGGTGAACAGACTGTACGTGATGGTGGTGGTGGGCCTCATGGGCAAAGTCAGTTTGGCTGATAGATCTTTTCAGACCTAAAGCAAGCCAAGACAATCACCAAATGTAAAAACTAAGCCTGCATCCACTGGCTCATATTCTCACTGTTGCCTAAAGCACAACATTCTTCTATGGCAGGCTTAATTTGCCTCGGCCTCATACTTGATCACAGTGATGATGGTGAAGCATGATCAAATTTAAGGGCAAGAGGTGACAGCACAAATCTACTTAAATAACAGTCAACTAAGGACCCAAACAGATACATTGTTTCATAGAAGCTCATTGTAAATGTACAAAAAGGCTCACAACAGTTAACAAATTTGAAGGCTCTGAAATGAGTGGCAAATAAGCTATAGTTGTAGAGAATCAATCATTAAGGGCCTGACTGACAGTGCTCAGTCCGTAAATAAAAGCCACTCACAAGCAATCATGGAACATAGATGGATGTAATTTTAAAAATGAGGGCAAACTGTGACTCACCACTAGCTTTGGACACTACTTAAAAACTCAGCACTCATAGAAACAGCTGTCTGACCACATAGAGAGGTTTTTTTTTTCCAGGCAACCTAATTTTGTTAATTTTGATAGCTTGGGGACGGATGCTCAGACCAGTTAGGTTACCAAACACTGATGCCACAACAGTCTGCCTTGTGTTCCCAAGTGCCAGGCACCATTCAAGTTCCCACAAGTGCTTTTTCCAATGATAAAGCCATCTTGGAAAAAATTAATAACCTCTTCATGGACTGGAATAATGATTCACGAACTGTACAGAATAATACCTCTACACCCATGACTGTCTATTTAATATCTCTTGTCTGCCCTAGCAGCACACACAAAATAGAAAATAAAAATAAGTGCTCAGTAATGAATTGAAATTTATGCACTATTTCTGGCCTCCTCAATGGCTTCCAATCCTTTAATTATCCTAATTATCATTTGTCTATTAAATTTTGTCAGTCACAGAAAGTGTGACAGGTGCTGTGGTAGTTTAACAGGTAGAGCACTTGACTCTGACCCTGGATGTCCTGAGTTCAAATGCGGGTAGGGGAAGGGATTTTTTTCTCTTTACAGTCCCCCCAGGACAGTACCAGGTCCACTCAGGCAGCTGTTAAAATGAGTACCAGGCTATATCCTGGGGGTAAATAGTGGCCAGAATGAGGGGCTTGCTACAATTTCTCCTTCTAGTGCCACGACGGAAAGAAGGGCTGCACTTCATGGGCAGTCAGGATGACACTCCAGTCACAGGCTTGTGACACAGACTTCAACTTCTTTTTTACAGAGGCTGACATCATACAAACACAAGAATTTCATCATCTATGAGCTGCCTTTAACGTTTCTGCCACTTTTGAATACTCAGGTTTTGTGAATTTTCTTGTAACAGTTGCTTTTCCTCAAAAACTTTCTTCTCTTTTGACAGAAAAGATGGATGTATTTCTGAAAGTTAATGATTTCACCTGTATGCATATCCATGTGCTGCTGCTTGGTGAGTAGGTAAGTGGTAAATAAGATTGTTCGTGTTGTCATATGGAAATGGAGTGAAATGCTACTGACTTTTATATTGACTACAGCTGGTTTTATTTTGTAAATTGCCACAGATTGTAGGAAAGGGTCTATTACTTTTAATAAAAAAGTGTCTTCAATGACTTCTGTGAATAGTTGCAGCAATAAATCATACTTATGCTGATTAAGCTCTAAGTCTGCGATGATATATGAGAATAAATACCACTTGCCAGCACATATCATACATCGCCTCCCATGGTTTTCAACATACTCGTTCCTTGCCTTTGGTGTACATACAAATTACTGTGACTCATCAGTCCAGGCAACCCTTTTCCTTGCTACTAGCATACACTGTATGTGTTTCTGTGTCCGTGACAATCTCTGTGCATTGTGACAAGCTAAGAGCTGGGGTGTGGTATCTGTATCCCGCAACAAAAAAGTGGCTCTGACTGGTATGGCTGCTGATCACTTGATACTGTTGTTGTTCAGCACTGAATTGCTAAGTTATTTGCAGCACTTTGCTGAAGCTCAGTTATCCAATCAATGTTGATGCCTATTATCTCCAAACTGAATTACTCATGGAATGTCTTTGTCACAGCAAAACAGGAAGAGACCAGTAACTGCTTCACATCAAAAATTGGATGTTCCATTTTCTTGGCTCCCATGATCTGATTACTATCAGAGGCACTAACCTGCAAGCCTCACCTATCCAACAACAGTCAGTACAAGATTTCATGATGTCACAGCCATATGGCACACTAAATTATTGCATTCACTGTGGTAACAGGAGCACTATCTCAACAACACAGCACTAATACAGTTTTACATCATTGCATCAGAAGTACATTTTAAATTTAACCAATGTATTAAATTAGTTATGAATGCTTTGACATCCTTTTGGTAAATAAGTAAGCAAATATAAATAATCTTTTATAATTCTCAAAGTTGCAATAAATACTAAAGCACCAAAAAATTAAGTCAGAGAGATGAAACAGAAATAATATGCAAATGAAATACACAGTCAGAGCAATTACTGCTTCCAGATTTTGAAAAATATATCAGATAATATTACAACTGATAAGATAGCATTTGCACCCAACTGTCTATGATGAGTTTCTCTAAATTTTTAGCTCTTCGCAGCTATGCATCATCTTCTTGGCTCATTCTTTTTGCTTTACCTCATGATATTCTTAAGCACTTCTGCAAGATCCTTGTCTTCCGGTAGTACAGCTTCATCTTTAGCATCATTTTTTGTTTCTTCTACCAAACTGTTACACTCTCTTAATTCTTTCTTGTCTGTTTCCTAAAATTAAACCAACAATAGTAAACATGAAATACAGACTGTTACTTTCGCTAGTTTATATTTAAAAAAAAAAACTACAAAACGAAAGTTATTTAATATGCTATATGTAAAGCGCACAAAAGGTATGTAATTTTTTTATTTTGGAAATGCTACTCAAAGGCCTGAATTTAGGGCACGCTGTATAAGTCAGTTATGGAGCTTTTATTAGTGGTTTTGTGTGTGTGTGCGTGTGTGTGTGTGTGTGTGTGTGTGTGTGGTGTCATCTATTTTTGACAAAGGCCTTGTAGGCCGAAAGCTTCTATCTTTCATAATATTGTTACATCCACTATTAAATATTCTGTAAGTATTTCCTGGAGGCAACTTTCCAAAATGATAATCCTAACAAGGTTCTAATGCCATATCCTTCTGTGTACCTGATATGTACAGTGACACAATAAGTCAACCACAAAAAACCAGTTCAGAGTCAATCTTTAACAACTAAGTCATACTGCTAGTTCTTTTACTTCCTTTGTTCATGCTCGGAAAGAACAAATCCATTATCATTTTCTAGCTTCCATGCTGATGGAAGAAAGTCAGGATGTCAGCAGATAAGGAATTCATGTAAAAAATTTCAAATAAATTATGTACAATGAAATGGGGATATACACATGATTAACAGTTTTACCGGGTTCTTTATGAGGGGATGACACAGATTTTGTATTTAGATTAATCATGTATCTCTGAATGTTCTTGCATATGAAGCTTTTTGACTCTCAAATGTATGTGAATTTTGTTTCAATAAATACAAATAAAATGAAAAAGAAGGAAACAAAAATACAATGGAAACTCCAAGTAGGAATATTAACTACAGATTGCTACTTACCACAAATAAGACATGTTAGGTTGCAGACAGGCACACATAGAGCTTTCAGCCATAGCTTTCAGCAGTAAGGACACACACACACACACACACACACACACACACACACACACACACACACACAAGCAATCACACCTCACCTCATGCAAACATGACCACCAACTCAGTCGTGTGTGTGTGAGATGTGCTTGCATATGTGTGTGTGTGTGTGTGTGTGTGTGTGTGTGTGTGTGTGTGTGTGTGTGTCTTTACTGATAAAGGCTGCGGATGAAAGCTTCATGTTAGTTCTTTTAAGTGTACCTATCTGCAACTTAATGTGTCTTCTTTATGGTAAGTAGCAATCTGTCTTTTCCTACACTGTTGAAATAAAATACATATTTATTCCAGATACATGAAGTATGCTTTTCAGAATTCTTACAATATCCAAAACAAGTGCCTACGCAAACTGTTTTTTATTTTATTTTATTTTTTTTATTTTTATTTATTTATTTTTATTATTATTATTCTCATTCATCATTTCGCCATTCTGCACATGTAAAAGGTCAAGATGTAAGATCTGCCATATGCATCTACTCACCACCTCCTGCTCCTCGTACACATAGTTCTGGTTTAGAATTACAAATTATTTAGGAACAAAGGGGATGACTCACCCAAAGGCAGAGGCACTGCATTGTCGATAGATACACAAACAAAAGGAACAGAGCTTGGCTAGGTTTTGGAATGCATTTCCTTTTTCAAGCTTCTAGGAAAAATATGACACACACTCATTCACATGCACATGCCTGTCTCCATGATTTTGATCAGTCGCACTTGCATGTGAGTGAGTGTGTGTCATGTTTTTCCTATAAGCTGGAAAAAGAAATTGCAGTCCAAAAGCTAACCATGCTCTGTGCTTCCTGTCTGTGTACTTATCGATGAAGCAGCACTTCTGCCTTTCGGTGAGTCATCTCCTGTATCCTACATAATTCATATTTCTTACTCTCAGTATCCATTCTTTCTCTTCTCTCCTGTGTTTATGCATAGCCTTCCAAGACCGCACATGCTCTAACTTCCGAGCCACACTGTATCAACAACCTTGTCCACAAACAACAGATGGCAAATTGCCCACGTGGATTGTCAGTGCAGCATTTGATTCGCCAAATTCTTCCCACTAATCATTATGGTCATTCCTACTGATGACATTTCCTCCCTCAACATAGCATATTTTCATATTTTACTTTCCACAAGTGAACCTCAACCTGATCAATCCCCATTTCCTCCATTCCAATACACACATAGTACCCTACCTCATCCATTCCTTTTCTACCACTTCTTATGAGTTTGTGCAGATTTGTACATACTTTCACACACTTTAACACATTCTTACATATTTGTGTGTATTTCTCTGTATTTGTGCATATTTTTACATATCTGTGTATGTTTTTGCACATCTTTACATATTTTCATATGCGTTTTCTGTTATTCAGCGCCCCTCACAACCAAAACCTTCATTTTCCCATTTCTATGTCATTCCCGTTTCCCCTATGCCATTCCTGTCACAATGTTCCACTGCTCTATCTTTCTGCACCAGTTCAAAAAATATTCCATTCAATGGTTAAAACCCACTCCTGCATCCTATTCCTGAAATGCTGACTAGACCATGGAATCCCCCTGCCCCCAACAGCCTAACCATTAAAATTCCTTTCTTTGGTTGGTTGGTTGATTCAGGGGAGGGAACCAAACAGTCAGATCATTGGTCCCATCAATTATGGAAGGATGTGGAAGGAAGCCAGCCATGCCGATTTCAAAGGAACCACCCCCACATTTGCTTGAGGCGATTTAGGGAAATCACAGAAAACCTTAATCAGGATGGCTGGATGCAGGTTGGAACCATCATCCTTCCAAATGTGAGTCCAGTGTGCCAACCACTGTGCCACCTTGGTTGGATTCCTTTCTCTGGATCCCACCTCTCCTCTCACAATGGCCTTCACCTTTTCAGATTCCACCACTCCCTGGCTTCACGAACCTGGTACTGCAAAAACAAATCTCCATGGCACTGGCATCCCAGAACCACCACTGCTACCTCTGCAAGATACTGCTACTGTGCAATCCCTACTACATACTTCACATATCTGAAATTTAATCCCTTGCTCTCCAGCACCTGGAGGAGTATTCCAGGCACCACCTCCATAAGTTATCCAACCTGTTGACACCCTATGCCACCTTGGGGCACCACTATCCAATCCATATTCTACCCACAGTGCTTCTACTTGTCAACCCCACTCATAGCATACAGACCCTGCCCAACTAACCTTTTGAACTTGCCACACCCCTCAAAACTCCTTTACAACTCTTCACTAAGTTCAGAACCAAAACATTCCCAGAACACTGTTGTTAACCTTCCACCATAATCCTCAGCACTACAGAAGTTTCAGTCCTATCCAAGGCTTCACCTTTAGCCCTAAACCCAAATTTAACCATGTTGGACTTGTCAAAGACCTACTCCCCTGACAATCCCTGCAATGGAAACACTTCTTTGCCACCAATCCCTCCAACCAAAGCTAACCTAATCCCAACACTGAACTCTGCCTCTACCAGTACATACCATCATCAAACTGTTATACTCCCCCCTCCCACCTAATCACTCCCGGGCAACTTTCCAAGAATTTCTTACCTCCAACTTGGCCTCATTGTTCTTCCCCAGGTCTCTTCCAAGAATACCAACCTTTCAGTAGAAGAAAGGAAAGCCATACATAACCTCAAAATAAATCCTGACTTAATCACCCTGCCTGCAGAGAAAGGTTCCACTAATGTCATTATGAATCACAGTGACTACCTGGCAGAAGGCCAACACCAATTATCTGAGTCCTCAAGACCCCGCCAGAGTGAGCCATACCAGAAGTCCATCATAACGCCAAATCTCTGCTTAAAGTTGTAGGCCCATCCCAGAACCTCACCCAGGAATCAATTTCCCTCCACCCCCCTTGACACCTAGCACACCCGCCTTCTACATTCTCCCTAAACTTTACAAAACCCCAACAATCCTGAACACTCCATTGTAGCTGGTTACTGTGCTTCCACTGAAAGAATTTCAGCCATCATTGATCAACATCTCCAACCTGCTACCCGTAACCTAGCCTCTCACGCTGAAGATACCAACCCCTTCCTTCACTGACTCTCCCCCATCCCCATCCCTTTACCTCCTAGATCCCTCCCTGGATCACTGTTGATGCTACTTCCCTGTACACCAATATTCCGCATGCCCATGGTCTTGTCATAACTGAATAATACCTTTACCAGTGCACTTCAGACTCTAACACAGAACCTCTTTCTTCATATATCTTACTAACTTTATCCTTTCTCACAACTACGCCTCCTTCAAAGTGAAGGTATACAAACCAAACTGTGGCACAGCCATGGGCACCCGCATGACAATCTCTTATACCAGCCTGTTATGGGCCATCTAGTGGAGACCTTCCCAGCCTCCCAAAACATCACACCCCAAGTCTGGTTAAGGTTCACTGATGATATCTTAATGATCTGGACCCAGGACCACGATTCCCTATCCTTATTCCTTCACAACTTCAACACCTTATCTCCCATCTGCTTCACCTAGTCCTCCTCAACTCAGTGTGCCACTTTCCTGGACATTGACCACTTCCTCCTCCTTGATGGCTCCATTCACACCTCTGTCCACATTAAGTCCACCAACCACCAATGGTACCTGCGTTTAGACAGCTGTCATTCCTTCCACACCAAAAAATCCCTCCCATACAGTCTGGCCAAGTGAGGAAGGTGTATCTGCAGTGACAAGAACTTCCTTGCTTAGTATGCTGAAGGTCTCGCCAAGGTTTTCGCAGACAGGCACTATCCCCCAGTCCTAGTCTGCAAAAACATATCCCATGCCATATCCCCACACATGCCCAATCCTCCCACCATCCCCAAGAACCAGCCACAAAGGAGTGTCCCCTTCGTCACCCAGTACCACCCTGCACTGGAACAACTGAACCATATCCTTTGTCAGGGCTTCGATTACCTGTCATCTTGCTCTGAAATGATGGACTTCCTACTCGAGAGCCTTCCCATCCCTCATAAAATGGTGTTCCGTCACCCACCCAACCTCCACAACATTCTAGTTCATACCTATGCCACTCCCAATCCCAACTCCTTGCCACAGGGTCCACATCCCTGTGCAAGACTCAGGTGCAAGAACTGCCCAATTCACCACCCAGCACCTCGTCAGGGATGGGGCCACTTCTGAAGGCAGTCATGCCATTTACCAACTCTGCTGCAATCACTGCACTGTTTTTTTATATTTGTATGGCTATCAAACAGCTGCCCAACAGGATGAAAGGCCACAGCCAAACTGTGGAAAGGAGCAAAGTTGATCACATTGTGGCACAAGATGCAACTGAAAATAACATGATTGATTTCAATGGCTGCTTTGAAATCCAGGCCATCTGGATGCTCCCCTCAACCACCAGCTTCTCTGAACTGCAAATATGTTAGTTATCCTTACAATACATTCTACATTCCTGACATTATTGTGGCCTCAACCTAAACTAAACTACTATTCTCAGACCCTCCATCCAACCCAACAGTTGCTGCCCCCCTCTCCTCCCCATCCCAGCACATCCTCCTTATTCATGTATCCTCATCCTCACTGTGTGCCAGTCTCTGCCAACTCATCCGCCCTGCTCCTCTCCTTTTCCACACCCCTTTCCCCCTCCCTCCGCAAGCCCCTGCCCTACGGCCTCCTGATGCTGCGTCTGGTGGCAGCCTTGTCATGCCTCCACTCTTCTCCCCCCCGCCCCCACTCAGCTATCCCTTCCCCATTGTCACCCCCTCCAGATTGCTGCTTTTGTTCAAAATGACACTTGCGTTCCAGTCCAAGCTGTCACATATGGCAGTCACATGTGCACGAGCTGGGCTTACTTGTGCAAATCAATATGTGTGTGTTTTCTTTTCTGAAGAAGGCTTTGGCTGAAAGCTAAATGTGTAACAGTCTTTTCATTGTGGCTGTCTGCAACTCAATGTGTCATCTTTACAGTGGTAGCAATATATCCCTTCCCTAATACCAATAAAATATAAAATTGTGAGACAATTGCTGGCAATACTTACAATCAGGATGTGAAATTATTCATGCTGTTGATAGAACTGTACAAATTAATTGTCAAGAAACTATGTTGGCTTTTGGAACCATTAGTTTTTGAGGTACCAACATGACCTGGGGGGGGGGGGGAGTCATTACAGAATTTGTGCTAATGCAAAACAATATCAGTTTCAATCACGAATATTTTGAAAAACTACACTGCCATACAAAAAGAATGAAGCACTTATAAGGGGAGGAGAAACTGAAATAAAACAGATTGAGAAAGTATGTGATGTTATTTCAATGGTTTCAAAATTGAGCCAAGTTTACAAAAAACTTGGCAGTATGAGCCTCCTTATTAAAACGATGTTGCATCCCTCTGGCCTGCATGTATGCACTGATCTGGTTAAGAAGGATGTCATAAATCCATTCTATCATTCAGGCAAGATACCCCCCAACTTTTGTAATTGGTTCTTGATACCCTGGATAATAGCACTGGGACAGAGAAGACATCTATTGGGGACAGATAAATCTTGCTGGCCATGAGAATACCTCAGCACCACATATACAGTTCACAGACATATGTGCCACTTGTGGATGAATTTTGTCCTACTGAAAAATTGTTCAGTAATACTGTCACATGAAAGGTAACAAGAGTGGATGCAGGATGTCTGGATATCTGTGACATACCCCTGGCCCATCAGATTTCCCTCAGTCACTACCAGCCATGACCTGAAGTCATACTCATTGGCTCCCCACACCATGACACTAGCATTTGGGAGGACGATTGTTCAATCCCACATCCGGCCATCCTGATTTAGGTTTTCCGTGATTTCCCTAAATCACTCCAGGCAAATGGCGGGATGGTTCCTCTGAAAGGGCACGGCCGACTTCCTTCCCCATCCTTCCCTAATCCGATGAGACCGATGACCATGCAGTCTGGTCTCCTTCCCCAAACCAACCAACCAACCAACCAACCATGACACTAGAAGTAACAATGATGCGCCTCTCCTAAATTTTGAAAGAATGGAACCTCTCCCCAGATCGTCTTCATACTTGCCAACGATGGTCATCCCGGATAGTGCAGAGCCATGATTCGTCATTGAACACAACAGGAAGTCATTCATCTGGATTGCACGCTTCCATGTCACAGCACCACTCCAAATAAAGCTATTTGTGTTGTGGTGTTAACAGCAGCTTATGCATGCTGTGCTAATTCTTTAGCCCAGCTGTCGCCAGTACTGATCACAGGTGTGGATGATACAGAATGTTGCATGGAGTTCATTACTTGTTCTCACATGGCAGGCACAGATGTGAAGTCTCATGATGTCCGTGGTGCACAATATGACCATCCTCCCTTATTGTTGCCAGACATGAGCAACGAAAACATTGATGACGAGTATGCCTGGCCTCACTTTCTCATGCAGTCCAACATAAGGCCAATGCCACATCCTAATGCCCCAAAAGTCTGAATAGTGCATGATCCAACCACTCAGCTAAATGGAAACCCACAATAAGGCACTTTTAAAACTGTGCTGATAATAATTTATCACATAAGTAGCATCTCTCCATCGTTCACAATGATCACTCAACATCTGATGCTGTTCATGCCCCCTTACATACCTTACCAGGTATGGTAACTTCACTAAACAGAAAACAGTGATACACATTTGTGGCCATCCTGCCTGTACAAAAAATTGCAGCTCTTAATCATTTCCATGCCCAATTTTTGTTTGCATTAACATCTGAATATGGCTCCTTGTTGCTTCACCTTTTTGATAGGTATTGCATAAAACAATCTGTGATAAAAAGGTTTTACTTTGACTATTACTATAAATTTTAAAAGCTGGTCCTCACAGTTAGTGACAGTCATTGTTTATGTGTGACCTTTGGAAGTTATTGAGTACCTACAATAAGAGTTCAAACCAATTAAATTAATTTCCTTTGCTGTAAGATGAGTTCTTTAAATGCACATATCAAATAAAAAAAAATACATCACTTTGCTTTCTTGCAAAAAAGTTTACTGAATGTCCATGACACAAGAAATTATAAGAGTGAATTACTGTTACCCATTAAACCTTAGTAACATATTCCGACATTAGGACAAACCAGTTATCAGCGAGAGTTCCTATAGCATTGTAAATCTACAAGGACACAATATAATATTTAATTAAGGATTAAAACATGTTCCTAATGCTATGGTCCTCAGGTAAAGACTTACCTTTTCTGCAGCAACAAGAAAATCAGCATGTGGTACTAGCAACAGTTCTGCATAAATACCATTTCGCAACAGAACAGAAAGGGTTTTTAAGGCTGCTAACTGTAGGAAAGCTATCTGTAGGCATAACTCTTCACATTCCATCAGCTTGGCACTTGCAGCCCTGTGGTCAAATAAGAATTAAGACATAAATATCACTCTCTACTTTGAAACTATATGAATTAATGCTTAAACTTCCTAATTCTTAACTTGTCTAAAGATTCAAATATAAGTGGAAGATGTTGTTGTTGTGGTCTTCAGTCCTGAGACTGGTTTGATGCAGCTCTCCATGCTACTCTATCCTGTGCAAGCTTCTTCATCTCCCAGTACATGCTGCAACCTACATCCTTCTGAATCTGCTTAGTGTATTCATCTCTTGGTCTCCCTCTACGATTTTTACCCTCCACGCTGCCCTCCAATGATAAATTTGTGATCCCTTGATGCCTCAAAACATATCCTACCAACCGATCCCTTCTTCTAGTCAAGTTGTGCTACAAACTTCTCTTCTCCCCAATCCTATTCAATACCTCCTCATTAGTTACGTGATCTACCCACCTTATCTTCAGCATTCTTCTGTAGCACCACATTTCGAAAGCTTCTATTCTCTTCTTGTCCAAAGTGGTTATCATCCATGTTTCACTTCCATACATGGCTACACTCCATACAAATACTTTTAGAAACGACTTCCTGACACTTAAATCTATACTGGATGTTAACAAATTTCTCTTCTTCAGAAACGATTTCCTTGCCATTGCCAGTCTACATTTTATATCCTCTCTACTTCGACCATCATCAGTTATTTTACTCCCTAAATAGCAAAACTCCTTTACTACTTTAAGTGTCTCATTTCCTAATCTAATCCCCTCAGCATCACCCGATTTAATTTGACTACATTCCATTATCCTCGTTTTGCTTTTGTTGATGTTCATCTTATATCCTTCTTTCAAGACACTGTCCATTCCGTTCAACTGCTCTTCCAAGTCCTTTGCTGTCTCTGACAGAATTACAATGTCATCGGCGAACCTTAAAGTTTTTATTTCTTCTCCATGGATTTTAATACCTACTCCAAATTTTTCTTTTGTTTCCTTTACTGCTTGCTCAATATACAGATTGAATAACATCGGGGAGAGGCTACAACCCTGTCTCACTCCTTTCCCAACCACTGCTTCACTTTCATGTCCCTCAACTCTTATAACTGCCATCTGGTTTCTGTACAAGTTGTAAATAGCCTTTCGCTCCCTGTATTTTACCCCTGCCACCTTTAGAATTTGAAAGAGAGTATTCCAGTCAACATTGTCAAAAGCTTTCTCTAAGTCTACAAATGCTAGAAACGTAGGTTTGCCTTTTCTTAATCTTTCTTCTAAGATAAGTCGTAAGGTTAGTATTGCCTCACGTGTTCCAACATTTCTACGGAATCCAAACTGATCTTCCCCGAGGTCCGCTTCTACCAGTTTTTCCATTCGTCTGTAAAGAATTCGCGTTAGTATTTTGCAGCTGTGACTTATTGAACTGATAGTTCGGTAATTTTCACATCTGTCAACACCTGCTTTCTTTGGGATTGGAATTATTATATTCTTCTTGAAGTCTGTGGGTATTTCGCCTGTCTCATACATCTTGCTCACCAGATGGTAGAGTTTTGTCATGACTGGCTCTCCCAAGGCCATCAGTAGTTCTAATGGAATGTTGTCTACTCCTGGGGCCTTGTTTCGACTCAGGTCTTTCAGTGCTCTGTCAAACTCTTCACGCAGTATCTTATCTCCCATTTCATCTTCATCTACATCCTCTTCCATTTCCATAATATTGTCCTCAAGTACATCGCCCTTGTATAAACCCTCTATATACTCCTTCCACCTTTCTGCCTTCCCTTCTTTGCTTAGAACTGGGTTGCCATCTGAGCTCTTGATATTCATACAAGTGGTTCTCTTCTCTCCAAAGGTCTCTTTAATTTTCCTGTAGGCAGTATCTATCTTACCCCTAGTGAGACAAGCCTCTACATCCTTACATTTGTCCTCTAGACATCCCTGCTTAGCCATTTTGCACTTCCTGTCGATCACATTTTTGAGACGTTTGTATTCCTTTTTGCCTGCTTCATTTACTGCATTTTTATATTTTCTCCTTTCATCAATTAAATTCAATATTTTTTCTGTTACCCAAGGATTTCTATTAGCCCTCATCTTTTTACCTACTTGATCCTCTGCTGCCTTCACTACTTCATCCCTCAGTGGAAGATAACTTCAAGAAAATCTGAAAATGCTGAGAAACTTACACTTAATAGTCATATACAGAATGGATCTGAGTCTAAATACTAGACTACACGGGATGAGGTTCAGAGGTGGCAAAATTAATCACAATCCATATTATGTGTCAGAAATGTTGTTACATCTTGATATTCTCACATATTCCTACATCTTTTCCTTTCTATGATAATTTCAACAGTTTCCAATGACTGTACCTACAGTCTCAAAAGCTTAGGCATATTACAGTCATTAATACGTATTTATCAGTCAAGTACCAATCATTATTGTAGTAGAAATAACCATTTCCTATTCATCAAGCTGACATCTCTGCCCAAACTCTTTGTCTTTAAATATGTCTGCTTGGGTCTGTATGTGTGGATGGATATGTGCGTGTGTGCGAGTGTATACCTGTCCTTTTTTCCCCTAAGGTAAGTCTTTCCGCTCCCGGGATTGGAATGACTCCTTACCCTCTCCCTTAAAACCCACTTCCTTTCGTCTTCCCCTCTCCTTCCCTCTTTCCTGATGAGGCAACAGTTTGTTGCGAAAGCTTGAATTTTGTGTGTATGTTTGTGTTTGTTTGTGTGTCTATCGACCTGCCAGCGCTTTTGTTCGGTAAGTCACCTCATCTTTGTTTTTATATATAACATATTTACAGTTATTATTATTTTCTGCTTTATTATGCCTTGGCCAACTGAATTATCTTGAGAACCCTCCAGAGGGCATCTTCAGGAGGAGGGGTGGGAAGGGGGGGGGGGGGGGGAGGGGAGTTGCAGTATCAGTTCATATAGAGAGGGATTTGCTTCTGACTGAAGAAAAATTTTGTAACAAGGTACTTCAGTATCAAAGCCTAATCATACATGTTTCTTATTTAAACATAGTTGGCCATTGTCAGCTTTGTCTTATTGTACACTAACACTACCACCACACTGGTGAGGGTCTGGCACACTCGCTCTTCAACACCAGAACTGTGCCCTGTGTGGATGCACAATCAGCAGCAAGCTGCTGTGTACAATAAATGAAAGCCACCTCCACAGGTTTATTCAAGAAAAGCAATTAAATCACTGTAGAGTATCCCGAACAAGTTTTTTTAATAACTGTTACATTTCCAGCTGTGAAAACTTCCATTTCAAGAATACCCAACTTTATTTAAATCCTTCCTCTCTCTCTCCCTCCCTCCCTCTCTCTCTCTCTCTCTCTCTCTCTCTCTCTCTCTCTCTCTCACTCTCTCTCTCTCTCCCCTCCCTCTCTCTCTCCCAATTGTTTGGCCTGTAAAGCAAATTGCAGAATTTACAAGATTAGGTAGAAGTATAAGATTAAAGAGAAAAACAAAATTTACAATCATAAAGTTCATCATCTTTGTGGGTGTAGTATTGTACAACACACATCTATTTCCATTCTAGAGCAATTTAATTTGTTGGAAGAGTAATAAATCAAAGTTAAGTCCTCTTTAATATTTTATATGGCCTAATTCAACATACCACAGGAGAAGGAAAAGGGACAGCTATGGGAAAAAAGGAAAAACAATGATGTTCAAATAAATATGAGGTATGTCACTGCAGTTACAGAGTATTAGCTATGATGAAAATGAAGATTTATCATGCAGTAGAGTGCTTTAACAGAGAGAGTGACGCAATCAGTGCTATGAAGATCATAAATAAAATATATTTATGAAGTGATAGAAATTTAAAAGGAATGACAGACAGGTGAAATGAAGTAACTACATGGATAATAAAATATTAAACATTTAACACAATACACTGATCACTTCATTTTGATCTCCCATTTATGGAAAAAGTAATATAAAAATGTGGGAATATAAGAGCAGAATGTACCTTGAAACATTCCAAAATGTACTAACCTTGTTGCAGTCATGTCTTTGTTGTCACTGAGAGGATCAGTAGGTTTAGCATTTGATTCTAATGAAAGAAGCTTTTCTGTGCTTCCTCTCCTTGTTACTTCTCCCATAATGCTTGACACCATTTCATTAGTAAGAGACTCAACAGTGCGCATGCGAATCCCAACATCAGTTTCACGGCTACTAGTGTGTGGTATGGAGTGTGATGAATGCCTTCGGAGCTTCTGTCCTTGCTGACTACCAGTCAATGAAACATGTTGCTGGATATTAAGAAGCTCCATTTCAGCAGATGTTAGGTCACAATGTGGAAAATGCAACTATGAGAGAAAAATAGACAAAGAAGTTACATGTAAGTTGTTAACATCAATAAAATACATGTTGGGCTTAAAATTTCACATTTATGTAGATGATGACTACACATACATGCACACATGTAAACACACACACAAATTCAAATGCAGACATCGAAACACATTATTACCAAAATGTATAGGGCAACCCCTACTTAAAACATGATTTCTGTTTTTAAAATGCTCTGGTAGGCATTCTACAGTAACTTCCTTTTAGTATAGATCAGGGTTTCAAAGCAAATGCACTCTGTGAGCACACAATGAGTGCAGGCCTGCGAGCAGTGACTGCCGCATCCCCTCTGTTGTCACAGGAAATAGGGTCGGGAGCTGTGTGGAGACTTTTATAAACAAGGAAACTGAACCTGAGGGAAATGCTTGGAAAAACATAGACTGCCTTTATATTCCCTGCAGCAATGCAGATCATTTACTTCAAGCTGCATATCAGTGTGAATGGACCAGTGGAAGCCTTTTGTGTGTGTGAAATCTTATGGGACTTAACTGATAAGGTCATCAGTCCTTAAGCTTACACACTACTTAACTGAAATTACTCTAAGGACAAACACACACCCCAAAGCCCGAGGGAGGACTTGAACCTCCGCCGGGACCAGCCGCACAGTCCATGACTGCAGCGCCTTAGACCGCTCGGCTAATCCTGCGTGGCTGACCAGTGGAAGCTTTTCATTTTCCCATCCATCTGCATTATGAATCCTGATTATACCCCAAAATGACTAGGGCTCCACCTGTAAAGACATAAACTAGCAAATTCCATGATTCATCTAAATTTTCTAAATTTTTTTCGACAGTGCTAAGAATGTCACATGAAGCTCTTTGCTTCTGATATCTACACTTTCACACAGCACCAAAGGATAAGCTACCCACTCTTTACAAATATTTTGCAAGCTGATGCTGAACATCATCTGCTGTAACCCGTGGGGGCTCCACAGTTGTCATGTTTGATAACACCACCACACAAAACTCTTGTACCTGAGGTGGACATAAATGCTCAACTGCAGCCACCAAATATTCTTTTACTAAATCACCACCTGTGATAGGGTGCAAGGACTTTGCTAAAAGTAGTGCAAATTTGTAGCTCATCCAAATGGCATACTCGTTTTTTCTTCCTCTTCTTCAGCACCTTCAGAGACCTTCCTCTCAAGTTTTAAGACTTCCTGTACACCCTTAAGTACTCCACATTTTTCATCTCCATATTCTTTGATGAGGTAAGAGATGTACTGCCTTTGCAAATTGAATTTACTGTATGCACTCAGAGTCTTACGATATACTAAATAATTTGCATACCCATCTTTTTGAGTAAAAAGATAAGATTCCTCACACTGCAGATTGAAATGCAAGGACAATCTCAGTGTTACACAATGCCAACTGCCATTGCTCCTATTAGATGGCACCACTGTGAAAACATTCCTCACATACTCTGGCCCTGTTTGAGTTCATTTGTCCATGCAAGCTACTTATCATTTGGTGCCCTCTCCCCTTTCCCTTGTACACTTTCACCCATGTCGTGTTTTGCTACTAACTGTGATACGCACGAATGCAAAGCTTGTGCTTGGGCATCCCTGGCACCACTCTTAGCCTTGCTCCCCAGGCAGCAGCCTCTGTTGTTTGGACCGTAAACCATCCCTGCCTTATTTCACAGTTGTCACTCCTCCCATGTTGTCACAATGAAACAGTGTGTGCACATTTCCATCACTCCCCACCAGACTGCCACTGCTCTGTTCGCGAGTAAGAGCGTAAGGAGGCACTTCAGTGCTCAAGTTCAAAATCAGCCTGGCCTAGGTCATGTCATGACACTGTGACAAACATTGCTCAAGAAAATAAAGAATATTTGTGAATGTGAGTGAAATGGTTTCACCTTCCTGACAATCAGCATATGGATGCACTTTCTAAAAACGTACAAGGAAATCCGCACCATCTAACTGCTAGTGTTGCAGACCTAGAAAAGGCAAATTACTGTGGTTAGATGGAGTCAAAATGGAACACTGTTAAGAAAAGGCTCAATACTGGTAAACCCACTGTAATGGATAACTGGTTAAATGAGGTAGTCAAGAGGCTCAAACATAACTGCATATTTCTTCTCCATCCCCATCCCCTGTCAGGTGAATATTTTCTACTGATTATTAAGTGTGAAGTTCTCACCAAGTACACATCACTGTAATTGTGCTAATGCACAGCACCTTTGTATGGATTAAGTTCAGACTCTTATGATAGTTATGTGTATTCTAGATTTGGTTGTATTGTATTTGATAAAAATGTAGTTTTGGTCCACATTTATTGGATACCACTGCTTTTTTTTTAGTCGTGGACCAGTTGGAGGTGTTTTGCTTTTCTCTGGCATGTATGCTTAGCTATTCAACCAGTTATGGGGTGGACATTTCAATAAGCTTTTGGCGATTGATACTCCATGTAATGCTAACAAAGAAAGACTAATGCAGTAGGTCATAGCATGTCCCTATCATATGTTGTAGACTGTGAAAAGTTGTTTGAACAAAAATATTTGTATCATGTGGAGAAGTATTGCAAGAAGTAAGTAGATGCTGTTCCTCCTACTATATTATTCAACGGCTCTTTTCATTTAATACTTCAAATCAAGCTTTTCATCTACATCTACATCACACTCTGCAAGCCACCTAATGGTGGTGGCAGAGGGGCCTTCTGGTGTCACTAACTAATCCCCTCTACCCTGTTCCACTCGTGAATGTCATGTGGGAAGAATGATTATCGGGAAGCCACAGCATGAGCTCTTATTTCTTGAATTTTTTTGTGGTGGTCATTTCCCAAGGTGTATGTGGGAGGAAGTAGTATGTTGTCTGTCTCTTCCTGGAAAGTGCTCTCCCAAAATTTCAATAATAAAAATGCAACTTTCTTGAAATTCCAATAGTAAATATGTAACTTTATACAGACCACTATCACTTGCAGCTACATATACAGGTGTTTTTCTACTTTGATTCTAAATATTTGGGGATTGTCAGTTTCTTGCCACGTGTCTACTGGCAATGTATTATAGAGTTTTGGGTCACAATATAAAACTCCATTCCAAAGTCTACACAGGGATACCCAGACTATACACAAATTATTTTTTACTTCTAGTATTACACTTGTGAATTGTACACTCCACCCTAAATGCACTTTCATTACTAAACAAATATCTAACAGTAACAATCTAATACAGGTATAACAAATATGACAGTAAAACTACTGTGGATAGTACTGTAAAAGTCATTACAAAGTGAATCTCATGCTGTTGTGCCAGTTTGAATGTGGCAACAAATATCATTATAGAAAAGGACCAACTCAATAAAGCACTGTCATGGTATATTTCAGTTTCTGTTACTTCCATGTGTCCTTTCTCCTTTCATATTTATGATTGGTATGAAAACAAAGCACATTTTCAAGAATGGCACAGCATGAGCAGGCGAGTGCTTGTTCTGCCAACATTGCTCCTTTCCCCCGTGGCAGTTTACGTGTTGGGTGAAGTTTACTTCCTCTGCTCCCGCCATATTGTGAAGTTAGTGACCAAGAAAGGTTCGAAATATAGTAGCTAGGGGAATATTTTAAAGGATTGGGTAGGTAATCCACATTCATTAAACCAAAGAGATACAGAATAATTAGTAAAATGAAAATGTCATTCATTAAGCAAGTAATGACTTAGATGTACAGAATTAATATAACTAGGGACAAAAACTAAATTTAAACAAACAACTACTTAGAAGTACAGATACAATTAGCTGACAGAAATAATATAGCTACGGACAAAAGTTATTACCTCATCAGTCAGACCACTGAGTCGAGCAATCTCAAAAAATGTTGTAGATGAGATTCCTGTTATTCGATTTGCATTGAATGGTAAAGGTTCACATGGTTCTAGTGCAGTTAGCTGTGCATCACTGAAACCAAAAGAAATTACTCAGTATTACAGAATTTTCGCATAAAATGTAGACTACTGCCTTTGTAAGTTAATGAAGGGACACACAGGATGGTTTACTGCAAATGCAAAACCCAGACAGTGGTCTGTAGTCTTCGTCTGCAAAACTCAAGGAAGAGAGGCACTTAGAATGGATTAGTTAGTTCACAGGATTCACAAAAACAACAAGATACCATTGGCTCATTAATTACAATCAATACATACAGTTGTCTTCTTCTTGGCTAGTATTAGGGTACATAATATAATTCCTGAGCATGTAGGCATGAGTTTTCACAGTAGTATAAAATCTGATCTGTATTTTAATTGAGTTTGTGGTTGAACATATTATATCAGTTTGTTTGGTACAAGATACTGGCACAACACGGACACAACCTTCTTCTTCAAACATGTGGCTGGCACTTGGAAAAATAACTAAACAGTAGACTGAAACTGACAAAAAAATGGTAAAAAATTGATCTATTTATTTAGATGCTGGATAGTTAGTTTGTGACAGGCTTGCTTATTAGCTAAAAAGCCCAAAATTTTAAAAATCTAGTGTTGCTTTGGAGTGAAACTTGGAACAGTCAGCTTCTCAGATGTACAGAAGCAAGATTTTGACACTTTTGTGGGAAACAATGTGATCTGTATCTTTTGGTAGTCTCTGTTTTACAAGGAGTTGTGACTCAGCCCAAGTGAATATTATATTCTGGTGGCAGGTCAATGTTAGGTTGTAGAGATAATAGATAGCTGGAGAATGTTTTTGGTTACATCCTTGGCACACCACCAGGCCTACATGGACAATAGCAGCGGACATTCTTTTGATTTTTCAGAAAGCTACATTTGTCAATGCTGCCACAACTACAGACACTGCAAAGAACTTTGTCACATCAACTGTAAGCAGAATAGCTTAAAAATGGCTCTGCGCACTATGGGACTCAACTTCTGTGGTCATCAGTCCCCTAGAACTTAGAACTACTTAAACCTAACTAACCTAAGGACGTCAGACACATCCATGCCCGAGGCAGGATTCGAACCTGCGACCGTAGCAGTCCTGCGGTTACGGACTGCACGCCTAGAACCACTAGACCACCGCGGCCGGCCAGAATAGCTTGGCACAAATCAGTTTTGGGTGACTGATCATCATGAACGCATGGTTTTGTGGTTCTGGTGGCTTAGTGACGAAGGATTCTGGAACTCTGTGTGGCATGTACAAGAAGGATTGAAGTTTTGTAGACCCACTGATACCCTCATGTTTTTTTAAGGTAGAAAATCAGAGAGGAACACAGAAGTAGTGATAAGCAACAGATACTCAGTGAGAGGAGATTAGTCGAAAGAAACTATATATCTCAATGTCAGGAGGAAAATAAGAGGAAAAGAGAAGAGGGACAAACATGAAGCATGGTTAGAAATAAGCATGAATTAATGAAATGTACCATAAGGTTCATTTTCAAGGTCAGAGACACACACTTAATCAAAATTGGGAAAAACATAATAAACCTTCACAACTTTCCACAGTGCATGAGCTTTCATGATCCACAATGTAGGATAGATGAAGCTTAGGACACTTAATAATAGCACTTGTTAAATTTCTGCAAGTGAAAGAAGCCTTGTTAATCAAGATAACGATTTTGAAATGGCGCACCCTTGGTTATCACAAATATTTGGCCATTTCTTCCTAATAGGCAGCAGTTTCTGAGATGTGGTTGTGGTCAGGCTTGAGAACTCAGTTGTTTCCCTGCTTCTTTTTTCTGGATGCTCTAACATTACTTTCAACTTGTTAAATATTATAAAAATCATTATTTGACTTTATCAA
This sequence comes from Schistocerca piceifrons, assembly GCF_021461385.2. NCBI lineage: Eukaryota > Metazoa > Arthropoda > Insecta > Orthoptera > Acrididae > Schistocerca > Schistocerca piceifrons. Next base: position 355,216,337 of record NC_060144.1, on the reverse strand, counting down.
GATATTTGTCTGTACATTGCAGGTGATTAAATTGGAACAGCAAGCCAATGTCCAAATTTCATTGTATAGTAGTTAGCAAAATAATTAATTTTAAATATTTAGCTTTAAATGTTGAATAAATAGGTCTAGGGATTAGAGACATTAATTAATAACATGAAAAATCCAGGACAGAATAATGACAGTATTATGAAAAAGACATATTGCTACTCACCATATAGAGAAGACATGGAGCTGCACACAAGCAAAACAAAAAGACTGCATTGAGCTTTCGGTCACAAAGACTTCTTCTAAGTTGAAAACACAAACACACATTCACACAAGAACAACTTGCACACACATTAACATTGTCTCTGGTTTCGAAGGCCAGACTGCATGAAGCAACTGGGCCTGATGGGAAACCAGTCTGTGGCTGGTGGGGATAAGGACGACACTGGGACAGGGAGAGTGAGGGATAGCAGGGTAGGCCTGTGGAAGGTGTAGTGTTGCTTGTGGGAATAAGCAGAAATGTGGTGGGGACAGGGTAGGACTGCTAGATGCTGTCGGGTGGTTTGGTGGGTAGGGGGAGGGGGGGGGGGAGACAGAAAAAAAAATAGAGCAGGGGAGAAAAAAAGAGAGACTAGTGGGTGTGTAGAGGTGGAGGGTGGAAGTGGGAGCAGGGTAGGGGATAAGTAGGTGAAGGACAGCAAAAGCTGGGGTCCATAAGTGTTATAAGAATGTAGGGTATCTTGGAGGAAGTGTTCCCACCTGTGCAATTCGGAAAAGCTAGTGTTGGTAGGAAGGATTCAGCAGGCTATCAAACAGTCATTAAAGTGAAGCAGGTAGTGTTAGACAGCATGTTTAGCAGCTGGGGGATCCAGTTGTCTGTTGGTTAGTTTGTCAGTGGCTATTCATGCGGACAAACAGTTTGTTGGTTATGATTTTCATGTAGAAAGGATCACAATGGTTGTAACTTAGTTCATACATCACATGACTGCTTTCACAGGTCTTTGATGGGGTAGGATTCTTGTGACTGGACTGGACTAGGTAATGGTGGGAGAACATTTGGGAGACATCTTGCACCTAGGTCTGTTGCAGGAATGAGAGCCATGAGACAAGGGGTTGGGAGCAGGGGTGAAGTAGGGATGGCCGGAGGTACTTTGCTGGTTTGGTGGGTGGTGGAATACCACTGTGGGAGGGGTGGGAAGAATAGTGGATAGGCTATTCCTCATTTCAGACCATGATAAGACATAGTCTAAACCCTGGCATAAAACGTGATTCAGTTGCTCCAGTCTTAGGTGGTACTGAGTCATGGGGACAGTGCTCCTTTGGGCCACATGGTGGAAATAAAGGGAGCTGGTAGGTGCCTGGAGAGATAAGGCATGGGAGGTCTGTTTCTGTGCAATGTTGGGAGAGAACTTAGGGCTGTGAAGATATCAGTAAGATCCTTTGTATACTTGGAGAGGTACTGCTCGTCACTATAGATGCAACGGCTACAGATGTCTAGGCTGTATGGAAGGAACTTCTTGGGGTATAGAATGGGTGACAGCTGTCAAAGTGGAGGTATTGCTGGTCATTGGTACTAACGTAGCAATCACTGAGGTGGGGGTCAACATCAAGGGAGGTGGCTTGCCGGGTTGAGGAGGACCAGGTAAAGCAAATGAGGCAGACAGTGTTGTGGTTCTGGAGGAAAGTAGAAAGGGTGCCCTCACACTCAAACAAGATCATGAAGATGTCATCTATGAGTTTGAAGCAAGTGTAAGGTTTGGGATTCTGGGTGATTAGTAAGGATCCCTCTAGATAGCCCTGAACAGGCTGGCACAGGTTAGTGTCAAAGACTATGCCATCTGGATACTTTCTACCAACATCACCTTTTTGTTTGTGGACCAAGTCATCTGCAAGTAGGAAACAGAACTTAAAAACCAAAACAAGTGGGAACCTGTACAACTTGGAAGACCTAAAAATGCCATCCAAATTTCTTTCCAAACTTTTTCAGATGACCCGGCAACACCAGTAGATAGCAAGACAACAGCAATTAAACAGAAAGGAACTCTCAAGGAACACAAGGAAAGAATTGGCCTCCAAATAGCCTTCCACAAAACCAAGTACATCTGCTCAAAACATCCTAATCAAAAACTTATCACAAGATATGGACAAAAATAGAGTTCCTTACTTCAAGTATTTAGACGAACTCCTTGAATTGACGGGGATAGAAAATTAGCACAGAAAATTCATATCCAAAAAGTTAGGTGAGCCTATGATAAAATCTTTAACCTCTACAGCAAAAAAATGTACATTTACACACACGAAAATCTGGCATTATGATACAGTAATGTAGACTGAAGTCTTGTGTGCTTGTGAAATGCTTATATTCTACAGAGAAGATGACCTGGAAGATGCCCTAAAAGAAGAACGCAAAACTCTAAGAAAGATATTCAGTCCAAAAAGGACAGGAGATGGATACAGCTCAGGTGATTTAAATCAAATAAAAACATTTTAAAATAGCATGCAGCTAGCCTCGCTTCTGCATTTCTGGGATTCCCACAGCTGTCCCGGCCTGTAACTGACGTAATAGGTTTGCTGGTTCCCATCTTTGCAGGTAAGTGAGGCCTAAATGTCCCTATAGTCATACAAAATTTAACAGATGTAGAGAAATTGTCTGCATGGAGTAACAAAGTGTTTTCAGGAGTCGCCAACCTTACGCTGCAAGCATAGGCACACACTAATGTAAATTATGCAGAAAGAATCACAAATACCAAGCCATTTGACATTTTTGAAAAGAGCTAGTGGATAGATAAGGAGATAAGCAAAGAGTTAGCTACTATAGGGACCAATGTTCCACCCTATCCCAAAATTACAGAGAGGTTTTCCGAGCACTTTGCTGTAAGAATAAGAGCTGTATAATGTCATTCATATGTACAAGGGGAAAATAACTAAGGAAATAAAGTGCAAGTCGGTGAAGCAGAAGCTCACTGTGTAAATGCATTTGTCCACAGGATTCACCAACAGGTAAGTACTGAGGTGAAGTGTGCTTCGATGAGCACGCTAAGTGAGGCCTTGCATCTCACTTATCTATGTAATGGGTCTCAGGAATTCATCAAATCTTCCTCCAGGGTAAACCCCACTAATCTGTATTCACTGGCAAAATGCACTGCAGTCATTGCAAACACCTAAGTCACATGGCTTTGGCACTAGAATGCGCCTACTTGTAGAGAGACCAGATAGGAGACAACAAACTGTCAGTCTTACAGCACCTCTCAGACAACCAAATACACTATGGAAGTACTCAAAGGAACGCAAATACAGGAAATGGGTACAGGAGCAGTTCTGCCACCCCCTCCCCCCCCCCCCCCCCCCCCCCCCATCTACCCTTCCTCAAAGTGAATCCAGTAAGAGAGGTAGGACTTGATCAGGAGGCAAACATAACTTTGCAAGGTAAAACCAACAGTAGACATTCTACCTATATCACTGAAACAGGCACACCAGTAGGTGTTTTGTTTGTGAAACTTGCTCACAGTCGAGAATTAAAACCACCACATTGTAGATTGAGTGGATTAGTAAAAAAGGTAATTTACCCGATAGGTTTACAGGATGTGGAACTGGAAATGGATGGAAACTACTGTCACAAACTGTAAATTTGTAAACTCACACAGGATTGTTTTCTTTAATTAAAAACTATTATTCTGTACTTATAAATTGCTTACTTTTGTGACTTTCAAGCAATGGTCTTTTATACTTGCTTCTTTAGCCATTTGACACTGATTTATTGTTATGAGTCATTTTTATCATATTTCTAGGTAGTTTGTCCAAACTTAATTAAATTTCTAGGTAGTTCATCCGAACTTAATTAACTTTCTTTTGCAATCACATAAATTTGGGTGTAGGTTACCAGCCTGCAGGTGTTTACTATAAATGATTTATTATTTGTTTAAAATGCATCAATGTCATGAGAAGCATCATGTTCTGCAGTAGTCATTTCATACTTTTGTTACTTACATTTATTTAATTTTATACATCATTCTCATTGATGCTCATAAAAATTTAACCAAGTAGCTGACTTGGTGGCTTCTGCACATTAATATGTTTTCAGCTTTTTAACTTTTATTTGGTCAATTAAATAGTTACTACGGTACTTTATATAATCGGTGGTGGTATCAAACTGAAAATAAATTTAAGTTACGCTGTTTGCATCCTCCATGATTACACCTAAGGCCAACTTTACTGTTCCAAAATTATGTTCTATGATTTTGATCTGCCTTATCATCAGGTCACCAACCAATCGGTACACTCTGGTGGTTACCTGGTCACTGTGAGGATGCTGCACACTGTGGTGCTCATGTCAGTATAAAAAGAATGACACAGTTTGACAGGAATGCCTTTCAATGATACACAGTCCCTATTTTATTACAAATCACATCGGATATGTTACCTCCTCTAATAACGCTAGAAATCAATAATGCACTTCCTTTAGTAACTTAAAAAAAGACCTGTAAACATTTATTGATTATTTTTACATTATATTCTAATCCTTGTCCTATGAGTGTTTCAGTTGCTTGTACTCCTCAAACCTGTCTCTGAAACCAGTTTCGGCTAACTTTGTAATGCCGCTGCCATCACAATCCTGTGTCGACAACTACAGTCACCTCATAGTGACATAACAATTATACTCACATTCCAAGATTTGAATTGTTAAACAAAAATTAAAACTTGTCACACATTACATATAGGGCCCCACTGTGATTGTAGAGTTCACCTGTGATGAACTCTTTCAGAGAGAGGGGAGGAGATGTACAAAATGCCACTATGTTCCAAACATAATCTTTACTACTGAAATTTTACAAAGAGGCCACCTTTTTTGTCCACTGCCTTTCCGCTGATGTGACAGCAACCAACTGGTTCATGCCGGTATAGGCCCAATTGTTATCAGCAAAGAAGATTTGCCAGTAAAATCACATTACAGGATCGCGACTGAAAAATATCTCTCTCTTCTGTTCCAAGCCAAAAGCTACAGCAGTTGCTGAATAGCTTAGTTCCTTTATCTTTGAATTTTCCCTTTTCCTGTGAGATGGGTCTGGAGCTGCTGGAGTTATCCCCTCCGACCTCCTGGCAATCCTTACCATGTAACCCAAAAGGGTAAATAAACCAATATGGATTTTTTTTCTAAACTTCAGTACCATATATTAATTACAAGCCCACACAGCTTTCCAATCTTGATTACACCATGTGGAGATGTACAATTGATCCAACGGCAACAGGTGACGTGGCAGATTTAAGGACTGCCACAGACATCTCAGCCTCACTTCTCTCAGCTCACTGATATGTACTAAGTGCTCTTCAGTGGACTTATTTACATTGACCTAGTGGTAACTGGCTATTTTCTGGACACTGTTTTGGACTTCATTATTCCCTGCCATCAACATTTGGCTTGCGAAGGATATAATTTGGTGCTATTTCTATTCTTCCTGCGAGGGTTCACAAGAAACTAGTTTGTGGTCAAGAGCTTCTCATTCGGACAAACTTAGTGCTTTCCAGCACAGAAGTTTGAGTTTTTTAGTAAAGCTCCACAGTACTTTAATGGACAAGATGAATCCATCTCCACAAATTCTTTGTCCCTTGTTAGTTCAAGAAGAGTCAAGATCTATTATGTTCTGTGATTTGTGTGTACCTGGTGTTCAATAAAACCTAAGTTGTTCAACAACCAGTCTTACAACAGCTTTCTCACTACTGCAGCTCTAAGCACACTGACCAAATCAGTGAGTTCGTATAACAACTGCTACATGCCTTTTCACTACTTCTTATGCTATCTGAAATGGAGGTTGATTTCTGGTTAGCTCTCAGATAAGACTATAGTCATATAACACTTTCACTCAAACACAATTAAAAAATGTAAGCCCCATATCTACATCTACAAAAAAAGAAACAATGGAAAATCCAGGATGGAATATAACAATACCAGAGAAGGAAAGTTGCTACTCACCATATAGTGGAGATGCTGAGTCAAGATAGGCACAATAAAAAGATTCACACAATTATAGCTTTCAGCCATTAAGGCCTTTGTCAGCAGTAGACACACACACTCACGCAAACGCAACTTGCATACACGTCTACAGTCACAGAGAGCTGGCTGTGTGTGTGTGTGTGTGTGTGTATGTGTGTGTGTGTGTGTGTACTGCTGACAAAGGCCTTCATGGCCAAAAGCTATAATTGTGTGAAGCCTTTTGTTGTGCCTATCGCGACTCAGCATCTCCACTATATGGTGAGAAGCAACTTTCCTTCTCTACAACAAATGAGTATTACTGAAAACACATTTTTCAAAATCTTTTTTCTAATTCTCAGATTGAAAAAGGGGAAAATACCTTATACTGCCCTCAGAATCTTCCCACTGAACCTTCACTGATGCAAGTCCTTTCTTCAAGGTTCCTAGAATGATGGCTCGTCTGCCAGTTGGTTTGTGAATGCACTGTCCTCCCACTCGCAATCCGCTGTCCACACCACCAATCACAGCCATTGCTGGCCAAACCTGAAATAACATTTTCAAACTCCTGAATAGAAACATCACAAAGTAATACGCATGTGCTGAAGCTCTGGACAGCACTCACTTCCTTGCATAACTGTTCTAGGTTTATTTTCTTGATCCAATCATCAGTTTTCACATTTTGTTGTTGATCGACACCAGTGTCCACCTCTGATGGTGTTTCTTCTTTGGACTTTTCTGCTTCTTTGAGTTTATCATCTTCTTTGTCATCTGCAAAATTTAAAAAGCAACTTCTTATAACAGGAATAATATTACTTTTTATTTTTTATTTTTGTACAATTCAAATCCAAATGCAAGACATTCCTGTGTGAAGAGTGTAACAATGACAATAATGATGCTTCTGTCATTATTTGGTTTTGCCTTACAAGCAAACAGCTTTAGAGGAATAGAATGAAGAGAGAGACAGTCAATACAATGTTCAAGGACACTGTCAATGAAATCAGAGGAAAATAGCACTCAACCGAATGTTTCACGTGCAACACGAAAAATCTAAGGAAACAATTATAACAACAAATTTGAGCAATAAAATAAAAATACATGCCTAAATAAAGGGAAGCACCTGGAAGTAGAGGAGGAAAAGGAATGAAACTTCCTGTTTTGAAAGAATATGTTGTGTTATTTTAGTGATTACAAAATTGAATCATATTTACAAAGAACTTGGCAGTATGAGCCCACTTATCAATATTATGTTACAACCCTCCTGGACATGCACCGATTTCATTGAGAATGGTATCATAAAGTGATTGTGTTCCCTCCTGAGACATGCTGGTCCACAACTGTTGTAACTGTCAAAAAAATGGTTCAAATGGCTCTGAGTACTATGGGACTAAACATCTATGGTCATCAGTCCCCTAGAACTTAGAACTACTTAAACCTAACTAACCTAAGGACAGCACACAACACCCAGTCATCACGAGGCAGAGAAAATCCCTGACCCCGCCAGGAATGGAACCCGGGAACCCGGGCGTGGGAAGCGAGAATGCTACCGCACGACCATGAGCTGCGGACTGTTGTAACTGTCCTCGATATCCTAGGTAATGGCACTGGGATGGAGTTGACATCTGAACTGGTACTGCACATAATCTGTCAGTGACAGATCTGGGTATCTTGCTGGACACAGGTGTAGCACAACATCACACAGACAGTTCATAAAGACATGTGTGGATGAGCATTGTCAAGCTGGAAAATGACACCACGATACTGTCACATGAGATGCAACACATGAAGATGTAGGATGTCCATGACAAACTATTGTGCAATCAGAGTTCCCACAATCGCTACCACTAGTGATCTGAAGTCATACCCAATGGCTCCCCACATCTTGACACCAGAAGTAACATCAATGCAGCTCTTTAAAACTTTGGAAGAATGGGTCCACTCTGTAGGCTGCACCCATACTTGCTGCAGTGAAGCTGAACACAATGTGACACCATTTATCAGCAATCTCTACTTCCCAGTCGCAGCACCACTCCCAACACTGCCATTTGAGTCATGTTGTTAATGGCAACTTATGCATGGGACAGTAATTAATTCCATAGTCCACACGCTGTCAGTCTCTGGCCAATGCTATGGGATGAAACAGAATGTTTCAGAGAGCCCATTATGTGTTACTAGATGTGAGGCCCTGATGTGTAGGTGTTATGATGTGCCTGGTGCTCAATATGGCCATCCTCCCTTGTGGTGGTAAGACATGGCCAACCAAAACCTTGATGATGAGTATGCCTTGCATTACAATCCCATGCAGTCCAACAATGAGCCAGTGTCACATCCAAATGTACCACAAATCTGGTTGTGCATTATTTAACCAGCCAGTCTAATGGAGTACCACAATACAGCCCTTTTGAAACTGTGATGATAATGCTGTCTCACACGAGTAAGTGGCATCTCTATGTCCTTCACAGTGATCATTCAACATTTGATGCTATTCACGCCTCTTTATACCCTACCACTCCTGGTAACGTCCTTAAACAAAACCAACACTAATGCACTCTGGTGGCCATCCTACCTGTCACAGAGAATTGCAGCTCTTATCATTTACGTATCCGCTGATGGTGCGCACATGAATAAATTTACACTGATGTCTGAGTAGTCTTTTGGGTGATTCACTTTTTTTGTCAGGCAACGTATATAAAAGTCAGAGTTGTCCTCATCTGAATACTACAGTTCTTACTAGGAGATTATGTGCCTCTGTCTTCTTCAAACCTCTTAACTGACTTACCCAGTAATTATAAGAGGCTACAGTTAAACAATTAGCTGTACCCTGGTGCAACTAGATATTTTTCACATTAGCAAATCACTGCCACAGATGAAAGAAGCAATAACTGATAGGAGGAAATCCTACAATCGACCAATTTTTAGCAGGCATCAAGTCAGCAGTGTTTCAACTTTAAGCTAATAGTTCTCACATTATATTCTTTGTTTATGTGTTGTAAGCATATCATGACTATAGCTATGGTATGCCTAACATGATAACACACTGTGCTACAAATGAGTATATCAGAGACAGTCATTTACTACCACAATGTCTCAGCAAACAATGGCCATGAGAGATAGCATCAATTTGTGGGCCAAAATGAAGTATCACATGAACATACACTGACTGGCACTGGCCCCCCAGACCTAGTGTTGGAAGCACGGAAGAGACTTACAGACGATGAGTCATATTTCCAGAGGCTGACCGACTCCATGCCTCATCGGATGAAGCAGGTAATTTGACTCACATTTACTCTGCTGTTTGCACCCTGAAGTACTAGTGTATTGCAAAGTTACTATCTCTAAGTATAAGCCTGTTTATCACCCCATTTCATGCACAAAATTGAGCCTCTAATTTAGAATTCGTGGGACTGTTTAAAAAGCTTTATCTCCGTAAAACAGAAACCTGGTGGGCGAATAGCTTAAGCCAAGTAGCAACCTCATTTTTGATTACAGGGTTACATGGAGGCATTCCTCCAGATGTTTGTAGTGTGAACTGCAGTGGGGGGCTTTGCACTATCCTGCTGGAATACACCATTTAGTACCCCCTTCTCTGTTGGTTCATTACAGCCAGAGGATATTGGCTGGTACATAAGATCTACGAGCTCATATGAGTTGGTGTCTAAGAACCTTATTGTAACGCACTGATTGTTTACCTGAAGTTTATTATGCCTCACCTACATATGAGCTTGTAGATCTTTTTTTCTGCAACTCTTTGTATCCGCTTTATAGTGATATACTCCCATGGTAAGCAGCACATGTTTATTAGTGACCATGTTTTTAGTTTATTGGTATCTTATATGGTACTTTTATACCTAGGACAATGAAGCATTTAATGCTTCCATATAATGCAAACTAGTGTTACCTATTGTCAGCTACCACCTTTTAGCCAGTTGGTTTTTAGACCCTAACCGACACATTCCTCAATTCACTTGTGGGAATTCAAAATGTCTTGACTACACCTGATGAGTATGATTAGGACCCGGTTAGTTTATCAGCGTGTCTGTGTTGTCCTTACCTGCCCATACAGTTCAGGGAGAATTTTATAATGATCTGACTAGAGACGAGTTATGATGTTCATGGAGATAGATGATGATACTCGCTTTATGGGTTTCAACTCTGACAATATGGTGGTCTTCACACACTCTTTTACCTATTATTTTTTTCCCGTACCCACAGTCCCTATAGTGACACAACTTGCTGTGTCTTAGTATTTAAATGGTCTGGCATCTATAGATAGGTCATGTATGTATGAAGTTGTCAGCTGTGAACTTAGTGGTCTCGCCTTGTTTAAGCAGGATTTGACTTTCTTGTTGATTTGTTTCACTGTGGTAATGCTGACCTGTTAAGTGATATAAAGGAAACCTATCATATCTTTTATTCTGATTTACTGTACAATCTAGGCCACAAGATAGTTGTGAATATTCTTAGTGTTTGTTATGCATGCTATTTTCTCGTAATATGTCGACTGCCATTGGGTTTCGCGTCCAGTTATTTTTGATGCTGTGACAATTACTACTTGTCTTACCATCTGTGATATTACCTAGGCTATAAATATGCATACTATTGTATTTCATAGGTTACTGTGTGACATTTTACTTTAAATGAACGTTGGTACTCATATGTACTAGGCGGTTCCTCATATAAAAGAATTTTATAGGATTTTATTACTGTAACAAAAAATAAATAAAAAAATAAGTAACAATAATAATAATAATAAAATGACAAGTTTTGTTTTTATGGAGCTCTTGATTATACACTGCCTAGTGCTGATCTTTTTAATAAATTTAAAAGTTCCCTTGCAAATCTGTGATGTTAAATAGTTTTATGACTAACAAATATGTACACATGCTTTGTTCTATTGTGCTGTATATACACAGAGGTTTGGTTTAATGCTGCTAAAAAACACAGTATACACACATGTTTTAGTCTGTTGTGCTGGATGTACACACAGATTTGATTTAACTCCATTGCTTTCAACATCTTTAAACTTAAGTGGTATTATGATTATCTGTCACTTCTTGTAAGCTTGATTTGTATACCCTTATATTACTACATGATTACTCTGTTATTATGCAGGGGCCTCAAGATGGCAAAATGAGTTGCTGAAACTGGTTGCTTTCAAAATAAAATATCTTAATGTGTACAAGCTATTGGTAAAGTTTATTGAATTGAAAAAAATTTGGTACCCTGGTCATGAAGGATATGTAAATAGGGTTTACAACTCGTACCATATACAGGTGAGAATTCAGCCACTCTTCCACAATCACCAAACCAGTTCTCTTGTCATATTCAATAGCTTCCCCATGATTCCAGGAGTTGGGAGAGGCAGAGGTCTCAAGAACAGCTACTTCTTGTGACCTTTCACCAGATCATCAAAACACGCACTGGTATCAGTCCAACCTCCACAAAACAGAAGTACAACTGATCACTGAACACCACAGAATATCTACATCTACATCTACATACATACTCCGCAATCCACCATACAGTGCGTGGCGGAGGGTACCTCGTACCACAACTAGCATCTTCTCTGTCTGTTCCACTCCCAAACAGAACGAGGGAAAAATGACTGCCTATATGCCTCTGTACGAGCCCTAATCTCTCTTATCTTATCTTTGTGGTCTTTCCGCGAAGTTGGCGGCAGTAAAATTGTACTGTAGTCAGCCTCAAATGCAGGTTCTCTAAATTTCCTCAGTGGCGATTCACGAAAAGAACGCCTCTTTTCCTCCAGAGACTCCCACCAGAGCTCCTGAAGCATTTCCATAACACTCATGTGATGATCAAACCTACCAGTAACAAATCTAGCAGCCCGCCTCTGAATTGCTTCTATGTCCTGCCTCAATCCGACCTGATAGGGATCCCAAACGCTCGAGCAGTACTCAAGAATAGGTCATATTAGTATTTTATAAGTGGTCTCCTTTATAGATGAACCACATCTTCCCAAAATTCTACCAATGAACCGAAGACGACTATCCACCTTCCTCACAACTGCCATTACATGCTTGTCCCACTTCATACCGCTCTGCAATGTTATGCCCAAATATTTAATTGACGTGACTGTGTCAAGCGCTACACTATTAATGGAGTATTCAAACATTGTGGGATTCTTTTTCCTATTCATCTGCATTAATTTACATTTATCTATATTTAGAGTTAGCTGCCATTCTTTACACCAATCACAAATCCTGTCCAAGTCATCTTGTATCCTCCTACAGTCACTCAACGACGACATCTTCCCGTAATAGTCAAGGTCACAGTTAACTCTGGCTCTACACCATGCAAGTCTGTTGTCTGTGGAAAGATGTGATGTTAAATGGAGTATAGCAGCTCCAGATCCCAACCCAACTTCCAGTAATCTGTTCCCAATGGTTTTTGGTGCATATGCCTGTAATTTCTGGCCATATTTCAGTTGTTGTCATCTGTTAATTCATTAGAACCAGTTCAATAATCCTTCAATCTTCTTGTGGAATTGACTTGTGGAAGGACCCATGTCCATTCTTCCCGTTACAGCATTGACCTGCGTCCATCTAATCACCATTCATTTTGCAGCACTCATGCTACAGCAAACTGTCTGTGTGACCTGTCAGTACGGTGCAAGTGATTTGACCTTTCTCAAAGTCCTACAGAGGGTGATAAGCTGCATGTACTCACCCTCTGGCCCAGTGGAAAGTCCCACTAAAATTAGATTCTCCCAAATTTCTGTTTTAAAGCATTTGGTCAAGGTGTTCATGATGTAGCACAGCCCATATCCAATACGGAATATAAATGGCAACCAGTGTTTCTAGGAATAGCAGGCACTGTGGTTCAAGCCCTCTATAATACTTCTTATTACACTTTACATTAAGTTACGAAGACACATTTAACAGTTTGAGAATAGGCTGTAGTATTGCTTTCTTCTTGGGACACTTCTGGTGTAAATACAACAGTACTGAGAGCAACACAGAAAACACAGTATGCCACTGGTCTATTCATTTAGGGTACCTCTGATGCACAGATTCTGACTTCTGAAAGGTCAAAAGGCATATTTACTGATCAGCAACAACTACTAAAACTTTAATTTCCATGAAAACGTTTAGTAATAATATCACAAGTAACAGCTCAGCCAGTGAGTATGAAAAAATTAGTCAGTCACTATACTCTAACAATCTGTTTACATTATACATCTAAAAACAAAGATGATGTGACTTACCAAATGAAAGTGCTGGCAGGTCGACAGACACACAAACAAACACAAACATACACACAAAATTCAAGCTGTTGCCTCATCAGGAAAGAGGGAAGGAGAGGGAAAGACGAAAGGATGTGGGTTTTAAGGGAGAGGGTAAGGAGTCGTTCCAATCCCGGGAGCGGAAAGACTTACCTTAGGGGGGAAAAAAGGATGGGTATACACTCGCACACACACACATATCCATCCACACATATACAGACACAAGCAGACATCAATGTCTGCTTGTGTCTGTATATGTGTGAATGGATATGTGTGTGTGTGTGCGAGTGTATACCCGTCCTTTTTTCCCCCTAAGGTAAGTCTTTCCGCTCCTGGGATTGGAATGACTCCTTACCCTCTCCCTTAAAACCCACATCCCTTCGTCTTTCCCTCTCCTTCCCTCTTTCCTGATGAGGCAACAGTTTGTTGCGAAAGCTTGAATTTTGTGTGTATGTTTGTGTTTGTTTGTGTGTCTGTCGACCTGCCAGCACTTTTATTTGGTAAGTCACATCATCTTTGTTTTATATCTAAAAAGAAAGATGATGAAACTTACCAAACAAAAGCGCTGGCAGGTCGATAGACACACAAACAAACACAAACATACACACAAAATTCTAGCTTTCGCAACCAATGGTTGCCTCGTCAGGAAAGAGGGAAGGAGAAGGAAAGACAAAAGGATATGGGTTTTAAGGGAGAGGGTAAGGAGTCATTCCAATCCCGGGAGCGGAAAGACTTACCTTAGGGGGAAAAAAGGACAGGTATACACTCGCACACACACACATATCCATCCACACATACACAGACACAAGCAGACATTTGTATGTGTGGATGGATATGTGTGTGTGTGCGAGTGTATACCTGTCCTTTTTTCCCCCTAAGGTAAGTCTTTCCGCTCCCGGGATTGGAATGACTCCTTACCCTCTCCCTTAAAACCCATATATTTTTGTCTTTCCTTCTCCTTCCCTCTTCCCTGACGAGGCAACCATTGGTTGCGAAAGCTAGAATTTTGTGTGTATGTTTGTGTTTGTTTGTGTGTCTATCGACCTGCCAGCGCTTTTGTTTGGTAAGTTTCATCATCTTTCTTTTTAGATATACACTCCTGGAAATTGAAATAAGAACACCGTGAATTCATTGTCCCAGGAAGGGGAAACTTTATTGACACATTCCTGGGGTCAGATACATCACATGATCACACTGACAGAACCACAGGCACATAGACACAGGCAACAGAGCATGCACAATGTCGGCACTAGTACAGTGTATATCCACCTTTCGCAGCAATGCAGGCTGCTATTCTCCCATGGAGACGATCGTAGAGATGCTGGATGTAGTCCTGTGGAACGGCTTGCCATGCCATTTCCACCTGGCGCCTCAGTTGGACCAGCGTTCGTGCTGGACGTGCAGACCGCGTGAGACGACGCTTCATCCAGTCCCAAACATGCTCAATGGGGGACAGATCCGGAGATCTTGTTGGCCAGGGTAGTTGACTTACACATTCTAGAGCACGTTGGGTGGCACGGGATACATGCGGACGTGCATTGTCCTGTTGGAACAGCAAGTTCCCTTGCCGGTGTAGGAATGGTAGAACGATGGGTTCGATGACGGTTTGGATGTACCGTGCACTATTCAGTGTCCCCTCGACGATCACCAGTGGTGTACGGCCAGTGTAGGCGATCGCTCCCCACACCATGATGCCGGGTGTTGGCCCTGTGTGCCTCGGTCGTATGCAGTCCTGATTGTGGCGTTCACCTGCACGGCGCCAAACACGCATACGACCATCATTGGCACCAAGGCAGAAGCGACTCTCATCGCTGAAGACGACACGTCTCCATTCGTCCCTCCATTCACGCCTGTCGCGACACCACTGGAGGCGGGCTGCACGATGTTGGGGCGTGAGCGGAAGACGGCCTAACGGTGTGCGGGACCGTAGCCCAGCTTCATGGAGACGGTTGCGAATGGTCCTCGCCGATACCCCAGGACCAACAGTGTCCCTAATTTGCTGGGAAGTGGCGGTGCGGTCCCCTACGGCACTGCGTAGGATCCTACGGTCTTGGCGTGCATCCGTGCGTCGCTGCGGTCCGGTCCCAGGTCGACGGGCACGTGCACCTTCAGCCGACCACTGGCGACAACATCGATGTACTGTGGAGACCTCACGCCCCACGTGTTGAGCAATTCGGCGGTACGTCCACCTGGCCTCCCGCATGCCCACTATACGCCCTCGCTCAAAGTCCGTCAACTGCACATAAGGTTCACGTCCACGCTGTCGCGGCATGCTACCAGTGTTAAAGACTGCGATGGAGCTCCGTATGCCACGGCAAACTGGCTGACACTGACGGCGGCGGTGCACAAATGCTGCGCAGCTAGCGCCATTCGACGGCCAACACCGCGGTTCCTGGTGTGTCCGCTGTGCCGTGCGTGTGATCATTGCTTGTACAGCCCTCTCGCAGTGTGCGGAGCAAGTATGGTGGGTCTGACACACCGGTGTCAATGTGTTCTTTTTTCCATTTCCAGGAGTGTATTTTTCCCACGTGGAATGTTTCCCTCTATTATATTCACATCTTTGTTTTTAGATATATATTTCCTACGTGGAATGTTTCCCTCTATTATAACCATATCATTAATCTGTTTACATTTGTAGAAAAGCTTCAGTGTTGCAATCAAATAAGCCTTTCAATATGAAATACTCTTACTGCTTGCTCACAAACTATTAAGGATACTTTCATAACAGAGTGTACGAGGTGTGACCAAAAAGTAATGAGAATACTTTAATTTTGCAGGCAAGAGTATACATGTGGTGTAAACATTTCAAAGAGGGTTGAGAAGACACTGAAGATGACTGCCGCCCTGGATGATCCGTCACATCAATTACTGACAACAGTGTGGAAGAAGTAAAGAAAGTGGTGCTGGAAAATCACCGAATCACCATCAGAAAGGTTGCTGATGATGTTGCCATATCCTTTGGCTGATGCCAAGCAATTTTATCAGAAGTTTTGGTTGGTTGATTGACTTGGGGGAGGGGACCAAACAGCGAGGTCATCGGTCTCATCAATTACTGACAACAGTGTGGAAGAAGTAAAGAAAGTGGTGCTGGAAAATCACCGAATCACCATCAGAAAGGTTGCTGATGATGTTGCCATATCCTTTGGCTGATGCCAAGCAATTTTATCAGAAGTTTTGGTTGGTTGATTGACTTGGGGGAGGGGACCAAACAGCGAGGTCATCGGTCTCATCGGTTTAGGGAAGCATGGGGAAGGAAATTGGCTTTGCTCTTTCAAATGACCCATCCCGGCATTTGCCTGAAGTGATTTAGGGAAATCACAGGAAACCTAAATCAGGATGGCTGGAAGTGGCTTTGAACCGCCATCCTCTTCAATGTGAGTCCAGTATGCTGATAACTGCGCCACCTCACTCGATCGGAAGTTTTGGGCATGAAACATGTAGCAGCGAAGTTTTTTTTCTGAAATTGTTGAATTTCAACCACAAAAGACATCACACAGACATCATTCAGGAATTGCTGAATGAAGTCAACAATGATCCAGAACTTCTGAAGAAGGTTATAACAGGTGACGAAACATGGGTATATGGACGTGATGTTGAAACCAAGGCCCGATCGCCTGGTGAGCTTCCAACTGTTTTCTTTGATTACAATTGGAAAGTGCATTATGAATTCCTGCCTCATCGTCATACACTCAATAAAGAGTAGTACCTGGAAGTTACACTGATCAGCCAAAACATTATGATCACTTACCTAACAGCCAGTTTCTCCACTTTTGGCAGGCATAAGCACCGTTATGTGTCTTGGCATGGAAGCAATGACGCCTTGGTAGGTAGCTAGAGGGAGTTGGCACCACATCTGCTCACACAAATCATCTAATTCCCATAAATTCTGGGGAGGGAGGGGAAGGGGGAGGGGGAGGGGGAGGGGGAGGGGGAGGGGGAGGGGGAGGGGAAGGGGGAGGGGGAGGGGGAGGGGGAGGGGGAGGGGGAAGGAGAGAGGGGGAGAGAGAGAGGAGAGGTAGGGGAGGGAGGGAGGGAGGGAGAGGGGGGTGCATATCAATTGAAACACACCATTGTGTTCCTCAAACCACCCCACCTCACTCCTGGCCTTGTCATGGGGTGCATTATCTTGCTGAAAATGCCATTGCTATTGGGAAACATGATCATCATGGAGGGATGTACGTAGTCTGCAATGGGTGTACAATACTCCTTGGCTGTCATGGTGCCTTGCACAAGGCTCACCAGACCCATGGATGCCCACATGAATGTTCCCCGGAGCATAATGGATCCGCCACCAGCTTGTCACCATCCCTTAGCACAGGTGTCAAGGAGCTGTTTCCCTGGAAGACAACAAATTTGTGCCCTCCCACTGGCATGACAAAGAAGGTATCGAGATCCCTCAGACCATGCAACACATTGCCACTGTGCTACCATCCAGTGCCAATGGTCATACGCACATTTCAACCGAAGTTGCTGATATCATGGTGTTAACATTGGCACGTGCACGGGTCATTGGCTTTGGAGGCCCATTGTTATGAGTGTTCATTGCATTTTGTGTTGAGACACACTTTTACTTTGACCAGCATTAACGTCTGATGTTAGTTCCACCAGAGTTAGCCATCTGTTCCATTTTATCAGTCCCTCCCAGCCTACAATGTCCTCACCTGTAATGAGGAGTGGCCGCCCAATCCCACGATGTCTGGACACGGTTTCATCTTGGTTTTACCATGTGTTGGGGGCATTCACAGCAGCACTACTCGAACATCCAACAAGTCGTGCAGTTTCTGAAATGCTCATGATGACTCTCTGGGCCAACACATTCTGTCCTCTGTCAAGCTCAGATAGATCGAGTGCCTTCCCTGTTCTACAATGGACAGCACGCTCACTGATACTACATACACTGTGTGTGTGCTGTTATTGCCTGGACAGGTTTATACTGATAGCATGTTGAGTTGTTCTGGTTGATCGGTGTATGTGCCATTTGTGTGAAGCAATACAAAGAAAACAACCAAAATTATGGCAGAACCACTCACAGAAATTGCATCATTGATGAGAGAAAAACAGAATCGCTGAAGGAGATGAACACCATAATGAAAAGTGAGTTCCAGAAGTGCTTTCAAGATTGGAAAAAGCACTGGCACAATTGTATTATATCTGAGGGGGACTAATATGAGGGGGACAAAGTTGATGCTGATTATGATGATGATGAACAAACAAATAATGATTCTTTAAGAAAAACAAAATTCCTGTTACTTTTTGATCACACCTTGTATAGTGTAATATTAACCATTACAGAAGGCTTGACCCACAGTCTGGTATTGCTAAAAATGCTACCTGCTATTTTTCATGCATAAATACACAACTGACTGCTGTAATGTATTTAGGGCGTAAAGTACACAGTGCCTGCAACTATTATTAATACTTTTGTTTTTGAAATGGAGGTCTATATGATCAAGAATGAACAGAGATAAATGTTGAATTTATTTACACAGTTAGCCTATCTGTATTGGAACATTGTTCAAGAACTGTTTTCTCATTTTCTCATAGAAATGAATGTCACATTAAACTTTAATCTACCAGCTGTCATAGGACCTTATTGCATTGACTGATAGGTGTGTTTGATGAGTGAAATCTGTAAGCACACCATTAAGTCTGTGCTAGACAATGGAAGTACATAAGTCTAGATAACTCAGCCTGAATCCAACCCTTGCTTCAGTTTCAACGTGCTATCAAAGACCAATACACTGCTCTTGTCAGGGAAATTGATTTCAGAGTGGCAGTAGGTATTTAAAGGTTCATTTCCCATCGTGAATATAAAAGTGTCAAGGAATTGGAGCACATATGTGTAAGAACTAGAATTAGGTACATTACAAAACTAGTCTCATTGCAAACATGTGTTTTTAAAGGTGATGTAGCTGAAAAATTCTTCTTCAAAAAAATGGCTCAAAGCACTATGGGATTTAGCATCTGAGGTCAACAGTCCCCTAGACTTAGAATTACTTAAACCTAACTAACCTAAGGACATCACACACATCCATGTCTGAGGCAGGATTTGAACCTGCGACCGTAGCGGCCACATGGTTCCGGACTGAAGTGCCTAGAACTGCTCGGCCACGGTGGCCGGCATTTTTCTTCATTTGCCAGGTAGCTGTGCACAGTTGGGCGCTAGCTACAGGATACCACACCACAAACAAAGAAATGTCTGCATAAAGTAGACTCTGCCACAAATAAAGTCAAAATCTGTTGTAAATGGCAAAAGATAATATTTTCAAGTCAAATGGTATTTTCCTCAATACAGGAAGTACTGGTATGCAGGGTGACAATTATTAAAACATATGAAAAAAAAACATAAATTAATTACAAACTACAGCATGCACACACTTTATTCAACATGTAAACTTCACTCAGATATTGTGACATGTTCAATATGCCTGTCAGCATTGACAATAATGTGGTGCGCACGAAAACTGAAATTCTGCATGACTTGCTGAAGTGTTGTTAAATCAATACTGTTGATGACCTCCTGAATGGCTCAGCAATGGTTTTAGGGTTATTGCTATACACCTCGTCTTTAATACAGCCCCACAAAAAGGAATCACATGTGTAGAGATCTGGAGACTATGGTGGCCAATTAAGGCCAATGCCAGTGGCCTCAGGGTAATGCACACCCAGAATGCGGTTCCGAAAGTGCTCCTCCAGGGCATCAAACACTCTTCTGCTTCGATGGGATCGAGCTCCATCTTCCATGAACCACATCTTGTCGAAATAAAGTCAGTTTGGATAATGGGGATGAAATCACCTTCCAAAACCTTCACATACTGTTCAGTAGTCACTGTGCCATCATCAAAGAATATTGCACCAATTATTCTGTGACTGCACTTTGCACACCACACAGTCACCTGTTGATGGTGAAGAGACTTCTCAATCATGAAAGCGGTTTCTCAGTCCCCCAAATTCGCCAGTTTTTCTTGATGACGAACCCATCCTAATGAAAGTGGGCTTCATTGCTAAAACAAACCATACAGCGCATACTAACTGCCATCACACACTGCAGCCAACCATGCACTTTGAACGTCCTAATACAAACCGTTCAGAAATTATGACTGTTTTATTTCATATAGTTCAGTAATTGTACCCTATACAGGGCTATTACAAATGATTGAAGCGATTTCATAAATTCACTGTAGCTCCATTCATTGACATATGGTCACGACACACTACAGATACGTAGAAAAACTCATAAAGTTTTGTTCGGCTGAAGCCGCACTTCAGGTTTCTGCCGCCAGAGTGCTCGAGAGCGCAGTGAGACAAAATGGCGACAGGAGCCGAGAAAGCGTATGTCGTGCTTGAAATGCACTCACATCAGTCAGTCATAACAGTGCAACGACACTTCAGGATGAAGTTCAACAAAGTTCCACCAACTGCTAACTCCATTCGGCGATGGTATGCGCAGTTTAAAGCTTCTGGATGCCTCTGTAAGGGGAAATCAACGGGTCGGCCTGCAGTGAGCGAAGAAACGGTTGAACGCGTGCGGGCATGTTTCACGCATAGTGATGTGAAAGAGTCGGTGTTTAAACCTCCTCTACCAAGAAACGTGCCAGAACTGTGATCTCGCATCAACAATGCTTTTGAACTCATTGATGGGGACATGCTGCGCCGAGTGTGGGAGGAACTTGATTATCAGCTTGATGTCTGCTGAATCACTAAAGGGGCACATATCGAACATTTGTGAATGCCTAAAAAAACTTTTTGAGTTTTTGTATGTGTGTGCAAAGCATTGTGAAAATATCTCAAATAATAAAGTTATTGTAGAGCTGTCAAATCGCTTCAATCATTTGTAATAACCCTGTATTTATACTATGTGCAATATGTCCTTTCAGCCTCAAGTGTACCTGTAAGACACTCATCAGTGCCCTGAATGCAGATGTGTGTTATTGTCAGTTTGAAACTGGATGCTTGACATGAACTCTGAATACTTCACAAGACACACTATTGGTCTGATGATGTCTAAAATATTCATATTGTATGTAATATTATGGCCCCAATAATGCAGTAGGCGCATACTGAGGGAGAAATCTGTTTCCAGCAGGAATAGTGCTTAATGTACAAATTAGTAATCGTGGAAGGGTGTTCTCCAGAACAAAAGAGTATTGCTTGGTTCCACTGCACTTAGCCTCAATCTCACCAAAAACATAAAAACTAAGAGAAACTGCATGATGCCATAAAACTGAGATGATAAAACATAATGGTTATTCCTGTTGTTCCATGATTAACACCACGTCACCACATAAAGTGAATTTTCCGGGCCTGTATTTCTAAGTCTCAGATGGTAGTATAAGTTTATTTCTGTGTTTGTAAAAGTTGTGTTCAGTATGCTGAGTGACTAGGAGCTATATTTCCTCACGCTCATAATAACAAGCATTACTCACTATTATGAGCAGCATTAAACAATCTGCAATATGGCTGGCTCCTGTATAACACAGTAAATAATTCCACTTTGACTCTCAATGAATTGTTGTTTCAAGTCTGCACATGACAATAAATATAGGTGTTCCACCTAACTATGGCAACTGTAACAACAATGTTAAGTTTGAAGTGAATTGAAATCAGTTCAAAGGCCATTTGGTTCCTAAATACCCATTTGCTTACACAACTGAAAATCAGTTGAGTGACGTTTTCTACAAAGTAAAATGCTTGCTAACATTTTTAGACATATGACCATATACAGTAAAACTCACTCAAAACGGAATCCCAAGGGACTAAAATAATTTTCCATATTGGACAAGTTTCTGGATTACACAGAACTCACTAGGCTACATAAACTTTGTCAGGTATCACACACAAAGGTATAAAGTTATGAACATATTAACATGTGCACCCCTGCACAATAGATGTTCATTTACCATATATTGTACAATAAAACACTAGACTATTAAACTAACTGATAAATAATAGAGCCGGTCGCTGTGGCCGAGTGATTCTAGGCACTTCAGTCTGGAACTGCACCACTGCTATGGCTGCAGTTTCGAATCCTGCCTCGAGCATGGATGTGTGTGATTTCCTTAGGTTAGTTACGTTTAAGTAGTTCTAAGTCTAGGGGACTGATGGCCTCAGATGTTAAGTCCCATAGTACTTAGAGCTGTTTTTGATAAATAATATGGCATTTCTGTATTTTTACTCCAACTTTAAATTCGTTTATTGTTGTATCTAATACACATTATTTCTATGTTTATTTGCTTTACATTTCACTTTTTTGCCACATATCAAGGAGGGAAATCTGTATGAATTTCTTTTTCAAAATTGTTTTTTCTATGCAGTGTTTTTCTCTACAGTATATGGTTCCAACAACATGGGAGAATTTGTGTGTATTGTAAATTGCATAACATCATTTACACATGCAATAGCTTCTTCAGGAAATTAATTTTTCTTGGGACATAATTTTTGTTGTGACTCGCCGATCTTTCAAAGAGCTGCCGCACAGTTACGTGCGTCCTTTACATGCAATGCTGTCTGCCAGCCATGCAGCAGCAGCGCCACCTACGTTAAGCGGCCAGCCAGCCAGCGGCCGCTAGACTCAGACTCAGTTCTGATTTGACTGTTAAAGTAAGTTTGACTTACTTTGTTTACTTGATCTGTGACTTACATGTATTGTGTCGTCCTTGAAGTATATTTATCCAACTTGAAGTTATAACAATTTTGTTCCTTTTCTTCATCCTGATCATTTTCTGTGTTGCAGATTCCTGTTAAATTTGTTGCTGAGATAAAAGTGGAGTGAGCTGACACAAAGTCATAAATTCGAATGGTGTCATCTGCAGTACATGAAATGTTTTGCATTTTAATTAATTAAGCAATTACTGCTGCATTTCCTTGAGCTTCAATGGCCACAAAAGCATCTTGTTCTTGAGCTTCAAATCCCACTTTGCTGAAGCACTTGGTAACACTTTCGGACTTCATTTCCCTTACTGCCAAGCCAATCCAATTTACAGCATCTAGGACAGAAACTGACCATGCAAGAGCAAATGCACTTTCTGCTTCTTCAACACAAAGAATACAAGATTGCATCTACAATCACACATAATGGGACTTGAATGTGTAAATAACCCCTGGTCCATTGGTTGTAGCAGGAACTAAGCCAGTTTCATGTTTGCTAACTTGACTTTCGGTTGGCATGCTGCACTGTATTGAAAAGGAAAACTTGGTAATTTCCTGTTTTCAGTTTGGCTTTGGACATCTCAGCCATTCTTCTGTAAGATTGCACACTATCCATGCCTTTTTATTTGTTTTATCATGTGACTAGAAGGTTACTGATGTCTATGTTTTCAAAACAACGAGGTTTTGCCACCTTTCCAATCACCACTGGCTTCCCCTTTACATGTAATACGTTTCCACACAGCAGTACAGTAAGTCTTTCCTTGGACGTTTTCCCACCAGTGCATTTTTCACCTCAGATTGCTAGAGATTTTGAAGGCAGTGCACGATGAAACAGACCAGTTTTATCACCTCTAAACACATCTTTCGGGTCATAATCCACAATTAAGACGTACAGTATTGTCTTACATTCTGTTGCTACACTTTCCTACTCATCCTTAGATTACCCAAAAAGTTCATCCACACGATGTTGTGCCTAGCTCTGAAACTGTCCAGCCTTTCCATGTATGCCTAAACCCTGTATTTCCAAGCCCTTTCGCTCATTATGCAACGTGGGTCCAGACAAAGGTAAGTTACTTTCCCGTGCACTTACGAACCATTCCCACATTATTTCATTAATTTCTTCATTTCCTGTCTTCTTCGCCTTTATTTTCATTTGCCCATCCCTAATCATCCATTAATCCAGTATCTTATTCTTGTTTCTTAAAGTATCGTAAATTTGTGTTTTATCGCATTTGAAACACAACATTATTTTGTGCACTTATTCTCAATCGTCTCGATTACCTCAAAGTTTTCATTAAATGTAAGTGTTAGCAACATATACTTCTCATTCAACATCATTTTATCACTTAAATCACTACTAATCAACTGAAACAGACAGAAAACAATGCAGTTAGTGCATTTCTTTGGAATGCTTGACCTTACTGGGTAAAACCATTGTTTATCAGAACAACATTAACCTCTTTCACTGCGCAATTGCAGCAGTGTCCACAGTTGCACTACAATGTTCCAGTGTGCCGCCGCCGCCCCCCCCCCCCCCCAATTCCCCCCTCCCCTGTGTCAATAACAATGGAAAACCAGAAACCCCAACAAACAGAGTACTCACGAACGAACCATTTCCTTTGATGTACCGACACTATGCGTTAAATTGTTCATTGTTGCACAGAGTAGTGCAGTTTGATGCCCACAGCACGTATCCTCTTTTCTTAGTTTTGCGCCATTAGCAGCATTGTCAAATGTGTTAAAAGTAGCGTTCTTGGAGAGTCATGAATAATTGTCCACATTACACAATGAATTATTAATAAAGTCTTAAAATTTGTGTTCCGTTTCTGCTTAAGACTCATTCTGCTTCATAAGAAAAAATTAGCGTGTAAAAGTGTATTGAATGTATTGGGACTGAAATACTGCTACAGTTTGGGCAGATTTCTGACTTATGCACATTCCGCATTGATCAAGTTTTACTGTATTTTTATGTTCTTCATTTGACAAGTGATCTTCAGACAAATCTAAACATCTATGATATGATTATCTTTACATGAGACTGAAATTGGAAAACAGTTTCTTTCACAACCTGATTTTTATTTCTCAATACATGAAGATTTTGAGCACATTTTGAGCACATGAAATATTTCATCATTGACTGCTTGTTAATTCAAGCATTTTTGGGAAGATGGAATTATATACATTAATAATATACTCTTGTGCATTTCCTTGCATTATTGGTAGATGTTGGTAGACAATGTACAGGAGTGTTCTCACACAGGAAAAAATCTACAAGTTAAATTGGGAGAACACAACAGGTAATGATGCATGCTATGCAACCAAAGTACTTGTTTGGAAACTTTCCATTCAGAACATCACACTCTGAATGTGCCAAATATGAGAGCCAGTCACAATGCTGATACTGCATCCAATCTTAGTCATACAATGGAATGTCTTCCACCAATTTGTTAATGTACAATTAAGAAAACAAGTGTGTTTGGCCCCATTGAAAATTCTTTTGATGAAATATGGTCCATTTTTCCCCAAGTATAACACTGAATATTTACATTCCAGAGATATTAGTGAATGACCTGTCAAAAACCATCTCTGATTTTCTCCTACCCAGTAATGCCTTTGTGTGCCTTTACTTTTTTGTGACTCATAAAAATGGACTCATCACCTAACAACACTTTGTTGAAGAATTTTCTACCAGTTCATGGCTGCCATTGTGCCAACTCACAAAGAGTAAAATGATTGTGAGAATCATTGGCTTTAAGAACCTGATGCAATAATATATCTTAAGAATGAACACAATGACAGTGGAGAATTAATCAGACAATGGATTTTGAAATGTCAGCTCCAGCTGCAGTTCGTTGACTACTGGCTTGAGGATTCACCTCTACAGCAAGCAAACAGCAATTACGTCATCTTCAGGTGGGTGCTGATTAGCCCACTTTCATTAAATAAGTCAACCACGTTATTGATAGTGGAGCAAACTAGATATGACTTGTCAGAAAATTTATGAAGCTGCAACAGTTCTGCATTTTGAGATATTTGCCTTGCTTTATCACAGCAAAAGGCTTGCTTTCTCACATCAATCTTTCCTGTCTGATCACATATTTTCACTTTCCATTACTGGACTTTGTGCAGCTGAGTCAAAAATGCCAAGAGGACAATTTACTGGACAAGCTAAACCATAAAAATAGATGACTCGCCACACACATCGAGTGCAGGAATTGAGTGAAAAACCATGCCATAGAAATAATTTGAAATATCGAAACACAAATATAGTCTGTCAATCGCAGAGTACATCAATCGCAGAGTACATAGTCCATCAAGAGAGTCAGAATCAGTACCAAGTCACAAGAAATAGTTTGAATCACACATAGCAATTGAGATGTTGATAGAAGTGCAATCATGATGTGAAGTGCCACTAAACAGTCGGATGTAGGCTAAAGCAAGCACCTCAGTCTATGTATGTTTCATGTTTTAGCCATTGGTGACTCTGTTGCAAGACACTAACGAATCTGCTTCAAGGTAATCATATCAGACATGCTGAGGTCAGTATGAAGATCACTTGTCAGAAGGTGAATGTAAAAATATGGATATGGAGCCTCTTTTTTATGCTAGTGATCACTGAATGTTTTCAGAATATGTAATTCAAATGAGTTTTGGAAGCACAAGCTTATGGGGATTTTGGAACCAGACAATCTTTACCTGAACAATTTTCTTGTCACATTAAGACTAACACAGCTACCGCAGATGCCCGAGTTAGATGGAACACTTAGTATATTCATAAAGTGTACTAGATAATGCTGATTAAATTTTGTTATACAAATTTTAGAAATTTTTTAACACTTTCTGAAACCTGTCCAAAACACCTGTTTTGCTAAAAATGTAAAAATTATTCAGTACAAAGAGAGTTACCTCGATTGAGTTTCTCCATCAAAATCTGTAGTGAAGTTTTTCCATCTTTGGCACTTGTATGTGGTAGTAGTTCCCGAATCTGATTCAGGCGCTCCACCAGACATTCACTCACCTACAAAATATTACACATTACAATAAGAGGGAAACTACATTTTTATGCAATTAACAGTTAGAAACCATACTATATTGGTCCTACCAGATGTGTCCAGCTTTCCATGGTGTTAAGTTTCCTAATGAGTGAAACATATGATTCCGACAACACTGCTGCTTGAGGTGCGCACAACGGCTCCCCTGGGAACATTTCCCTTGGAGCCCCTCGTACCTGCATGTCTGTTATTTTGACCTGGAATAACATCACAATTATATGAAGAAAAACAATTACACAAAGAACAATAGCATGAATTGGGTAGTTTGTTGATCAAGGAAGGTGAAAAACTCTAAGCATCAATCAACATTTCATCCTTGCGCAAGAACATTTCAGTATGTGAGAGATGGGTATAACTGAGGTGAAGAAAGAAGGTAGAAGGATGTCAGACAGGAAAGTTGATACTGATCGGGGGAAAGAAATATGTTGAGCAACCATGGTGATTTGAGAGAAAGGGAGAATCACCTTTGTATATCAGAGTATTAGAGGGGAAAAAAACAACAACAATATTAATGAACTACTTATCTGTTTACTTGATCTAGAATGTCAAAAGGAAGCTGATATACTATGGCTGTCTGAGCATCATACCAATACACGTATCCTTGTGTTAAACACAGATACTATAAATTAGCAGCTCATTTCTGTAGGAGAAATATGGTGAAAGGAGTAGTTGTCATATGTGTGAAAAATACAATTAACTTCAAATTTACTGATATCTGTACTTTCTGCCTAGCTTGCTGCTACTGGAAAAGTAATTTATAATTGTTATGGTATGTTTATAAGTGGACTAGGATATAATAAGTTTCTAGAATTCTGAAGAAAAACTTCACACTATATCCATTATATTCAAAGATAGCCTAGAACACTTTTAAAGGCAATCAAATATAGGCATGTGGAGTGCATCTATCATGGTACAAATGGTATGTAGTAAATTTGTAGCATATAGAGAAATTATTTGCTAAATTATGTGTACAGACTATGGTGAAAGCTTCTACTTTAAGTCACTTTGACAAGGAGCAGATTGTCATAGCTCAACCACAGGGTACAAATTTCACAAAATTGTGTGATTTACCATATGTTCATGTGACCATTTTTAGAATCTGAAGAAAGTACATAAATTACAATGAAATCACTAGCACATGACAATGTACTGAACACACATGCCTTAACCAGAAATGTGTACATTGAAAGTTTGCCCATCTACAAAGGGGCACAAGTAAAATACTCCACATTTTTCAGTTATATTCCATTTTGGTTATTTGCTCTGATTATTCAACAATATTGCTGTAACTTAGTTATAAATTACTTGTCATTTCTCCAGCATTTTAATTTTAGACTTCTGAGTGGTAAGTTAGTTGAAATGAATGGAATTCTTGGTATGGATGCTGGCTTGCCTTTTTCTTTTCCAACTAATATTTCCACTTCTATCATGTTATTTAGAAGCTTTCTTGTGAAGGCATATCAGGAACATAGAGTGATGTTAGGAATTTTATTGGAAAGTTTCATCTTGGTTAGTAACAGATTTATATGTTTCTTTTCTTTCTCTGGCATCATATCCTGTATGCACCAAATACTTGTTAAACTTATTCACTTGTTGCTGCTAATATTGTCTGCTCACACAACCATTGTTTGTTTATATTGTTTCCCTCTATACGCAGATACACTTTTCAGAGGGGTTATTCCTGTGTCTTTATGATGCTGACAACTCATCTGTTAAGACAATTTTGCCATAGTGCAGATCAATGAAATATGTGCTGCTTGCAATATTCATAAAAGCTCATGAACGTTAAAGAACAACATCAAATTTTTTCCACCGAAAAACACGCTGAAGAAATGAAACCGTGGATGGCTTGGTACCATCATGATGAGATGACCACTTCAAACACTCATCTCTCCACAACCACAACAGTTACCACTGGCACAACTACTATAGTGCACAACAGGGGAACCATGGATAGCACAAGATGCAAAAAGCCAGTGGTTGACATGGATGGTTTACATTGCACCTAAAAGTATTCATTTTATTTTTTCTCACCAGCTGACTTTATTTGTGTGCCAGAGTTGTGCATTTAACCATTTGTGGTAAATATATCAAGGTTTTTTGACAAAGGAGATTTTTCCTAGAATGTAAATACAGAGAACCGGCAATACAGTGAGTTTATTACAAAATTTTCTTGTTGCTGATTGCATAGGTACTTTTTTCATTTTTATTTTTATTTTAGCCAGCCAGAAAGGGATGTTATGTTATTACTGAGTGTTCCAACTAATATACACAGTTTTCAGAGTGTTTACATCACTTGGTTACCTGAAGATTCCGAACGTGTAGCAGCGACTACCCAGTTTTTTAGCAGTTTCAATCTTTGGTGTCCTGACTTAAGAGTACTGTCTATTTACATTTCCAAAAACTTCAGCTCTGGCACTTTTTCAGTATCTTTTCGATTAATTTTTAAGGGTTCTACGTGAACATAGTGGTTCTGGATGGTTAGAAGTGCACATGAGCTATGAGAGGAGACTTTCAGTTTTGTCACTAATCTTGTACTTCATTTGCAGAGATGTGTCAGATTGGATGAGCAAACTGCTGTATCTGGACACACAGACTGATTGTTAGATACAACACCCCAGTGGGTTGTCAGTTTGCAGGCCTTCTGGTGCTGCATCACCAAGGAACAACTGCAAAAGTTTAGGATAGCCACAACAATACAGCAGGCCAGGACAACAACAAGAGCTGCTTGTTATTATCAGAAACTCAGGATGCCACCACTACCTGTGCTTCTCTTGCTGACAGGCGAAATTCCTGTAACTGACAGGAGGTGCAACCGGCACGGAGCTATTTACTGCAAGAAAGACCACATGCCAGAAAATAGTTCACACTGTGTATATCTGTGGAAGCAGTACATAAGCTGGTGCACTGCCACAGATAGCTAATCTACATCAGGAGTACATTTCGGATCTTACAGTGACAGCTCAGTGATCCCTCATTCAGAGTACACTCCCCACCACTGCTGCTGATGAGGGAGGACCTTTAGTCTCAGCGGACACCGACCTGGGATTTGACTAGCTGGACTTTATTCATTGTGCCTTGCAGTCCCAGCCTAGACCTTGGGCTATGCCTCTGTGTTAGTGCAACACCACAGACTTCTATCTGGACTGGTATGAAAATCAGCTATAAGATTGTACCTAGATACTTGACCTTCAGGAGGTTCTTGTGCTTTCTATAACAAACTAATCAATCTCAGGTGGCTTAGTGAGAAGTGGATTCATTATGAGTTTTCTGGAGTAAATGAATTATTACTTTCTGTCTACTTGGCAGCTATTATTTTCTGTGTGTACTATACCTGGTCACAATTGAATTGGCAATGAGGCTTAAGAACAAGTTTTTCCCATGTTCTATTGCATAGATATTGAGCCTCCCAACCATTCCCCTGTTTTCCCAGCTCTTGTCTTACCAATGACTGACCCTTCCATTTCATTCTGGCTCTGTTATCTAGTAGCATCACTTATCCGGAACATACAATTCACTAGCCATTATCTGTAGCTGATTTCACTTCAACTTCAGATCTTGCACGGCCAGGTCTACTTATTTTTTCCCTTTGACCTGACCTGTGTCCCTCTACTGTGTCTGTGTCTTTTTCTCAGTTGTTCATATGCCAGCTGATTTTTCTTCAAGATTTCACTTCCTCAAAGTGTGTTTTGGGTTCTATTTCCTCATACAGTACTGCAATTTGTCATTTGTCATTACTTACCTCAGGATCTTCATTTGCAAACTGTTCTCATGTTTCACTGCATGATCTACATTGGCATCTGTTCTCGTGTTCTTCAGAATTATCTTCATTTCCATCTACTCTCATATCTTCATGCACAACCTTCATTCTCATAGGCTCTCATGCCTGATTCACTTTCCAGTTATTCTCAGGTGCTTCACCATTCTTCCATTCTGCAGTGTTTGATTACATCCTCCCATTGGGCGTGTGTCTAGACTGCCTGCCATGCATCACCATTTTCACAATGATTCCTGCCTCTCATCCAATGTAAATGGGCAAAAGGGACTGTTTATCCATGATTCTCGCCCTAGTATTGATGTCTTCTTGCTTCCTATCCCATCTTGTTTGGTGGTGAAGGTTCCACCCATGCACCATTGCTACATTTCATATCAGTCTTTTCATGATGGGGTTCCCATTTTTCATGTTATCAGCACCCCTTCATTGGCATTTTTCAGCCTTCTATGTGATGGTCCAAGTTCAGGCAATCTCTCCAGTACTTGGGGGTGCTCATGGGCAGTGCACACGTGTGTTTGCCTGCTGACAACACTGCCAGACCCCCCAGTCCCACTTCCAAAGAGCACTCATTTCATTTGGAGGCAACCTCATGACATTGTCACTGCCAGTTTTGCTGCACAACTGTGGGTGATACCTTCCATTCCCAGCCCCCCACCTTGCCAGCTCTGTCCAGGCATCCATGCTCGTACTGCCTTAACTGTCATATTTCTTCCCAACCTGTTTAGTCCTCCTCTTGTGGGCCTTCAAGCCCCTATGACACTATCAATACTCAGGCTCTCTGTCCATCCTCCAGGTTCTACCTGTCCTTTTTGGCACACTTCGTCCCATTGTTTACGATGCTCCTAGCTTGTCGCTTCAGCAGCGTCTTTCTCCTCCACCCATGGTTCCAAACCTTCTGGCTCCAGTCCAATTGGTATACCAGTCCTTTTATTTCATAAATGCCTTTATGTATTTTATGAAGCTTCCCTCCACTCTGCTGCATTCATCAGCTGGTGCCTGCTGGTTGATCCACCACTGGTACAAGGAACTTCTCTCTGCTGATTCATCACTGTCCAGGGTCTTGAGTGGCAGACCTCAGTGGCACAGTCAACTCCCTAGACGCTGGCAGTCAAAGTGTTGCCCAGAGGAGGGGGAGAGTGGTGCCTGCAGAGTCGCTGCCACCAGTCTCTCACCGGTTGAGACAGCCAACAACCTTTTCTTGATGGGAAGGGATGCTGTATCCTGACACGCAGTCTGATAGCAAGATAATAAGTCCAAACCAGTTGCTGACTCACGGACACAACAGTTCTGGATGGCCACAACAACACACCGGGCTAAGACACCAACACCTACTTGTTATTACTAGAACCTCAGAACACTGTCACTGCACACTCCCCTTCACCGATAGGCAGCGTTTCTATCATCCATAGGAGGTGTAGTCGCTCATGTCTACTTATCTCTGTGAAGATCATGTGTCTGAAAATAGTCTGCACTGTGTATATATACTGGCATACAGCCACAGAAAGCTAGTCTATGTCGGGAGTACATGATGGGCTTTACGTCAACTGCCAAGTGGCACCTCATTTAGAGTACTCTCCCAACCACTGCTAATCTAGGAAGATTAGATTATATGCAGTTTTTGTTCCAACTGATTCACAGTGAGGAGATCCTCTGGAATGTGAGACAAGGATCTTTCATCTTGGCAGACATCGACTGGCCAGCTTGGGATTCAACCAGCTAGACTTCATTCATTGTGCCTACCACACTACTATCTCCCCCCCCCCCCCCCCCCCCCCCCTCCCCCGGCCTTGACCTTGGACTACACTTCTGTGTTAGTGTATCACCATGAACTTCTATCTGGCACTGGTGATGATAATCAGTTATCAGACTGTGACCAGAAACATGATCTTCAGGAGTTTCTTGTGTTTACTGTGAATAAATCATTGCAGTTTTATTATTTTATTATTTTCTGCCTACTTACAGCTGTATTTACTGTGTGTACTGTAACCAGTCACAACACAATTTTTGTCATCTTCAATGGGAGATTTAAAGGAAGGTGACAGAGAAAAACAAGAAGAAGAAAGGGCCCAGTACTGAGTCATGTGGGGCTCAATTCAGTGATGAGAGAGATGCTTCTGAGCATCCCCCTCCCTTTCATAACTAGATCTGATGGATAGTTGTGGGATAAGAAGGCATTGGAAATACTGTTGATGAAGGTGTTGAGATATTTGGTGGCAGAGTAGATAGGTTAGCTGCAGACACCTAGGCCGTAGGCTAGGAAGGATTTGAAGCGGAAAGAATGTTAGTTGTCAAAGTGGAGGTACTGGTGCTTATTATAGTAGGAGTCGCGAACAATGGCGGGCGAGTTTAGGCTCATTCTACACACCTGTGTCATGCTTTCTCTGACAACCCATGAGTGTTCAGGAGTTTTCTGAGCATTTTCATGTGAATTTTGCAGTCAATGAGAGCATTAAAATTGATTGAAGCGGGTTATTTAAAGAATTTTTATTCCATTTGTTGCAACTTCTCATCAGTGATGGTGGTGATAAATGACAAATTCAACACAAGCAAGTGAGACACATAATTTGCAGGGTAAATTCTTACTTTTAGTGCAAAGCATGTGTACGCGCTTGCCACAGCTGTTGCCTGGAACTGGTAACAATGTGACTCCTTCCACTTGCACAAATTGCCATCATTCATGTATCGAACTACTGTTGATTTGATATGGACCCAGTTTTGGTGTGTGCTTCAGTGAGGTGGAGGTCAATGTCAAGGAAAGTATGAGATGGAATCTACTCACTGGAAAAAT
The DNA here is from genome assembly GCF_021461385.2 of Schistocerca piceifrons. Classification (NCBI taxonomy): domain Eukaryota; kingdom Metazoa; phylum Arthropoda; class Insecta; order Orthoptera; family Acrididae; genus Schistocerca; species Schistocerca piceifrons. The sequence goes on along the minus strand of NC_060144.1, from coordinate 355,182,881 downwards.
GGAGGAAATTTGTTGATCTAAGAGAGTGGTCATACTGAGTGATTGAATAAGTATGAGGGTTGTCACATAAGTAAGTTTCCCTATTTCACAAAAAAATTTACACAATTTACCATGTTGAAATAATTTTATTGGCACTGTACAATGTGTCTGTTACTTTTCTACATAGTCACCATGTTTCCATGTATTTTTGGTAATGTGACAAATTTTTCCAGACCAGTGCAGTAAAAAGTCAAGTCGTGTGTTTGTAGCCAGCTGTTCACTATTAAATGTGACTTCATCATCAGTGTTGAAGTGCTTATGTCCAAGTTGACCTTTGAGTTGGAGGAACCTGTGAAAATTCTTTCAAGCTCCACCTGGATCATTCGAGCTGCATGAGGTTGACCATTGTCATGAAGGAAGATAACTCAGCAATACAGAAGTCCAGGCAGCTCGCAAATTCCTCAACGCCTTACAGTACCTCTCTGCATTCATTGTGGTGTTGTGGGACTCTTAGTGAATGAGCAAAACCCAAAGATGGTTGCCATAACTTTCCCTGCTGAATGTGTGACCTTTGCCTTCTTTGGAGCACTTTTGCCGCCAGGTTTCTTCCACATCGTGTCCCACTGTTTTGTCTCAGCAGCTGAATGATGGACCCAGGTCTTGTCACCAGTGACAAGCCATTTGAAGAGCTGATGTCCCCCTCTCTGAAGCATTTCCGAAAACATTCTGTCCAAAATCATCTGTTGCTGCTTGTGGACATCACTTGGTGAACATGGCACCCATACTGCACAGCCACTCCGGTAGTGACAATTGTCTTTCAGGATCTCTGTGATGTATTAGCACCCAACTGCTGCACCAAATGATAGCCACATTATGTGCTGTCAATGGTAATGTGACAATCTCCCTCCAAATTATTGCAAATTGCAATAATGGGACCATCCTGTGTCGCTGAGGTGAGCCTCCTGTGCGTTGTTTGTCAAGAATATCATCATGCCCTTCGACAAACTGCAAATCCCAATGTCAAACTGTTTGAATGCTCATATAGCCTTCCCCATATACAGAGGTTAACTCAAGATGGATATTGTCTGCAGATAGTTGTTTTGCTGCTAAAAAAGAATAATGGAGCACTGCTCACAAATGGACACAATTTGTAGTAGTGTTGTGTAACTAGCAAGATAATGCAGTACGCATCATAAGCACGTTTGAGCGTTGTCAACACATACCAGTCAAACTCAGCAGGCTGCACACATAATGCACAGATAATGTTGCAGCAACATAAAATAGGGGAACTTCCTTATAGTATTGGATGACCCTTGTAATAAGGTCATAAAGATATTCCATAAGAAAAAAATACTTGCAAAAATAGCCAATCATTAAGTCATATCAGGTACGAAAGACTCGCATGCCTTAAAAACACAATAACGATAGAAATAACTCACCTTCTCTCCCGGATTTGTACTATAGAACATGACACATGGGTACAATTCTGTTGCATCAACATCTTCATAGGCTAGAACAGGTTCTTCACCATTCTTGCCAAAGCTAATAGTGCAAGCATCCATATCCAAAACAACTGTAATGTAATCACCTTGCGTGAAACTAGGGAGGCACAATGGAAGCTCACCATTGTGATACAAGTTGCCACTGCAATAAAATGTATCCAGACCAGCATTAATAAACAGTATTTATTTGATGCCACAAACAGTTAAAATACATAGAAGTTATCGTGAAATCAATAAATAATTGGTGCATGTAGATAGTGTCAAGAATCTGTATTTTCCTCACTAAAACTTACAATGTCATCATAAATCAGAGTTTATGTTAAAATATGTAGCAAAGAGTGTAAGATAAATCACACAACTTTATTTGGAATGAGGTCTATAGATCTCGTACACAGACATTTTGAAAAACCTTACAATTCTGATATGACATATGGACAACCATATAACTACATGGTCTTAGCATTGTTTTATATTTCATTTTTTCCATAGCATTTCCCTTCTGTTATCCATTATTCAACAGCTTCAGAAATATTGGTTGGGTGACTGATTTGGGGGAAGGGACCAAACAGCGAGGTCATTATTGGTCCCATTGGATTAGGGAAGGATGAGAAGGAAGTCAGGCGTGCCCTTTCAAAAGAACCATCCCAGCATTTGCCTGGAGCAGTTTAGGGAAATTACGGAAAACCTAAATCACGATGGTTAGATTTGGGTTTGAAATGCTGTCTCCCCAAATGCGAGTCCAGTGTGCTAACCGCTGCACCACCTCACACAATGAGAAATATTCTGATAATTGATGTTTTATATCTCAATATTACTTCACTATTGAGATAGAAAACAAGCCAACAAAGCTGTTCTTTCACGTACACAAATTTATATAATTACAGAATAACAGAAGGAAAAAAAGAAGAGAATGTCATATGGGTTGTGCTTCAGTAATCACAATGTTGAAATAATTTGAAATGTAAAGCACCTTTATTGTGATGTGATGATTTATTTAACAAATGTAGATCCTACCATTATCTCAAGCCTCACAGTGTTAAAGACTGTTTCATCATTATCACAAAGATGTTCCACAGAGGACAGGTGTTCCATTTCATTGTACAGCTTGTTATTTAGAAAAGGGTTGTGATCCCATCCACACTGCTGTGGCATGTCATGTGCCTTCTCCACCTGGACCGTTGTGATGTTTCCTGTACAAAGATTTCTGGCCTGCCATTATGTGTTTTGGCAGGGTATTGACAATTAGCTCATGCCTGTTCCATGAGCCTGCCTGCAATATGCCATCCACCAAGTGGCACCAGAGGCCTCTCTGGGAGCATATTCATGCTGATTTTGTGGGTCTGTTCCTTAACCCCTGTTGGCTTGTAACAGCTGATTCATTCTCAAAATTTCGTCCCATGATTTGCTGCCCATACATGCCACCTGTGTCCGTGGCCCTCAGGAAGATTTCTTGTCAGAAGGAGTGCAGTATACTCTTGTGATGGACAAAGGCCCACAGTTTGTGTCTCAACATTTTGAAGATTTCTGTACAAAGAGTGAAATCCGGTACCTCCCTTTCAACCCCAGACATACATTCAAATCTCAGATGAAAAAACGTATCATTCAATCTTCTGTCAAGGAAGCCCTAGATTCTTGCAGTCTTACAGGTTCATTGGTCACCAACCATAGTATAGCACAGCTGCTTCATGGCCGTGAACCACATACACTACTCCAACTGCTCCAGTTGGCACCCATTCACCTGCTGGCGCCTGCCCTGTAGTGATTCGATCTGTGCTCCACCATAAGAGCTCAAGATTTTGGCCAGTGCCTTAAGTGAATACCAGTGGCCATCTGTTGCTGCTGAGTCTGTTACATCTGCGTCGTGCACATCTCCAATAACTTGGTGTCACAACCCTATGACTAGCTCCGCCCAAGTGTGAATGACCATGTGCCGGAGAACCCTCTGCCCCTGCAGCTGTCTCCACAATCTGTGCGCCGCCCCCCCCCCCCCCCCCCCCCAACATGGTCCACGACTCCTCCAGCTCCTGTGACACCATCATTCTGAGTGCCGCTGCCACCAGACAGAGTAGTCAGTGCTGGGCCACCTCCAGTTCCACAGCCTCTATCACCAGTGCTCCCTTATGGTCTCTCGCATGAGAGCGAGCACTGCACCTGTCCACACTCGTGCCATTTCAGACCATATTCTCCTGTGAGGGCATGACACCTGCTCCAGCAGTTGTCCCCTTCTGATCAAGGCATGAATACTTTTCCCCGTGAGGGAAGGAGTATTGTAATCCTACAGAGTGATCATGTGTAATCAAACAGTACATGCCCTCATGGCCTCGCATCAGCACAGATGGCAAGCATGGTGCCATGTGCAAAACAGCCTTATATAATCTGGCACGCTAGGCTCTCGGTCAGACTAATCTTTACATGATGCCATATGCTCAACTGTCAGACTCTGCATAACATATTCTATGGTTAAGTGTGATTCTACTGATTCTTACTTCGTTCACTGTCTATCACTGTGTATCCCTTAAAACTAAACTAAACTCCTCCCAAATAGGTCATGAAGGCCCAACGGTACTGACTGGCCACCATGTCATCCTCAGCCCGTAGGCGTCACTAGATGTGGATATGGAGGGGCACGTGGTCAGCACATTGCTCTCCCAGTCGTATGTTAGTTTCTGAGACCAGAGTCGCTACTTCTTAATCAAGTAGCTCCTCAGTTTGCCTCACAAGGGCCGAGTCCACCCCGCTTGCCAACAGTGCTCGGCAGACTGGGGAACCGGTGTTACCACTGCGGCAAGGCTGTTGGCAGATTAAAAGTTGATGAGTGGGAATCTGATACTGTGTTTGTACAAAGTTACAACAGCATGCTCGAAGCACTGATCTACAGTGCCCTATCTTAGAATCCATTGGCAGAACAGTAATCTGGCATTATATGGATAATCTTGATCAATCATGTTGAGTTCCACAGCTGACTGACAACAGTAATGGCCAATGAGAATCACCGCAGCTGTATTTATACACATTTCTTGTGTCACAATAAACAACATGGACAAAGCAACCGGTCACACAAAATTGACAACTGTCGAGTGTCCCCCCCGCCCGGCCCCCCCCCTCCCCACCACCACCACCACCACCACCACCACCATCACCACCACCAACTTGTTTCTGGATCATATTCTACTTGTCACGACACTTGCTCCTCCATATCTTGTATGGAAACTGTGTAAAGTCTGCTGCATTCCTTAGCTGCCTTGAAAGTTCTGTAAGTGTTTGTACAGTTAAAGGGCTGAAATGTCAGGGAACTGCTCTTCCTTTTATACATGCTGATTACCCCATTCCTACATCTTTCAGTGATTCTGGCTTTGGTGTTCTGCATATTGCACAATACCAAGTTCTCTATCCCCATCCAATGCGTTCCGCACACAGTTCAACACTACAAGTGGTGATTGGTATCCGTGTGGTGTGTCAGCAGCTGGTTCTACTGTTTGTGGCCTGAAATGAGCTTTCTGGCAATCTTTTATCGATTTAAGTCATGACCCTATGCCTTGCTCAGTTTATAGCTGGTATCTCTGCATAACATTTTTTTTTCCAACTAAATATCAATCACCTCTCTAATAACTCTCTCCCACTTCCGCCAGGATTTTATATTACAGAGTTCAGGGGTAGCTGAATATCTTGTTTATACCATACATGTATGACAATCGTGTTCTTGGAATTGGATACCCACTGTTTGACTGCAGTATGACATGCCACACTGACAAAGAATGCTTTAAATTAAGCGTAAGTCGTCTTTAGAACTCTTGATGTCATTTGCTTTCTTGTTCAATGGGTGTGCCACACACCTGAAGTGAATTCTGTATAACTCAGGGTGTAGATGCATGTGCTTATGCATTTATACTGGGAAATGTAATACTTGTGGTTGTTACAGTATAAAAGTCCCCACTAGATGACTGGGAAATTTCCAAGAAAGTTCTGATGGTTTATTGTGCTGCCTCTCAGTCAAAAATAAGGGATTATTAATTTTTTATTACTGTAATGTAAATTTCTTGTAGGAATCTGCCAGGAAATCTGATTCTGAAGTGCTTTTAGCTATATATAAAGTAAATTTCCCTATGTGAGTTGCTCGATAATAGTACCCTTACAGATAATTTATTCACTCACCAAGCACAAATTAAAGTGACATATGCCTATAGCATGATAAATGGGTTGTCAGATCACAATACACAGTTAGCCACATTGTATAACTTAGCTTCATGTACAGTTGAGAAATGATTTAGGAGAACAGTGAAGCTGTTTTATGACGAAAATACCAAAGATTTTAAAGAAAGCTTAACAAAAGTTGAATGGGTTGAAGTTTTTCAATGAGCTTAATGCTATCTTTAAATTCAACACATTTTGAATGAATCTGCATGCATTTCTGGATGCAGTTTTCCTGAAAAAATAATTAAATGCAATGTTGGAAAGTCATTGGATTACCGCAAGTATCAGAGCATCTTCACAATGAAAAAGGGATATTTACAAAATAGCCAGAACAAGAAATGTTCAGAAATACTTTCATATTATACAAGATGGGGCGGAAAGAACTCCCTGACTTGACGGGGGAATTGTACAAAAACATTCAAAAAGTTTTTGAAAACTGTTCTCAGCATATCTTGCATTATTCCACTGGTGACATCTGTAATTGCCCTCTTAAGAGATTCCAAGGTCCTTGGTTCAGCCTTGTAAAGACCTCTGCTTTGAGGTATCCCCAAAGAACAAAACCACAGGGGTTAAATTTGGTGAGCAAAGGGGCCATGGACCATCCCCTCGTAAGGAGATTAGGCAGCCGGGAAACTGTTCTCACAGAATTTGGCATGAACGATGGGAAATATGAGCCATGGCACCACCCTGTTGAAATTGAAAGGCTTTTGTGTCATATTCCTCACCATACTTTTCCATTTTGGGCAGTAAAAATTTCTTCAGCATCTTACAATAGCGCACAGAGTTCACAGTAGAGGTTGCATCTAAAGATCCAAAAAAGTAAGGCCTAATAACGCATATGGAGGACACAGTGCTAGTGCTCCAAACTGTCACTTTGGCACATATAGGCCTGCTTGTGTCTGTATATGTGCGGCTGGATGTGTGTGTGTGTGTGTGTGTGTGTGTGTGTGTGTGTGTGTGTGTGTGTGTGTGTGTGTGTGTGTGCGTGCGCGTGAGTGTATACCTGTCCCTTTTTCCCCCAATGTAAGTCTTTCTGCTCCCGGAATTGGAATGACTCCTTACCCTCTCCCTTAAAACCCACATCCTTTCGTCTTTCGCTCTTTCCTGATGAAGCAACTGTGGGTTGCGAAAGCTTGAAATTTGTGTGTGTGTTTGTGTTTGTTATTGTCTCTATCAACGTAAGTTACAGAATCTTTTTTTTTAGATATATTTTTCCCACATGGAATGTTTCCCTCTTATAAAAAAAAAGATTCTGTAACTTACCAAACGAAAGCGTTGGTACGTTGATAGAAACAATAACAAACACGAACACACACACAAATTTCAAGCTTTCACAATCCACGGTTGCTTCATCAGGAAAGAGGGAAGGAGAGGGAAAGACGAAAGGATGTGGGTTTTAAGGGAGAGGGTAAGGAATCATTCCAGTCCCGAGAGTGGAAAGACTTACCTTAGGGGAGAAAAGTGACAAAACCGATTGATGAAGATGAACATAAAAACGATTAATACATTAAAAATTAAATTGCTTTTGTTTTCAATTAATATATTTGTTGCTATAAATGTGTACATAAATTATTTATTTTTTTTTTTTTTTTGCTTTGCTTTGTGAGTCAATTATATGCTTCAATATAAAAAAACCAGCATTTTTCATTGAAAATCCAGTAATCTGATAATTTCTATAATCCAACATACTCCGGTACCACATGTGTCAGACTACAGAGACTCCACTGTACTTTCATCCACTAGCATCCCACTGGACAATATTCCAGAGAAACTCTAGAATTATATGTGGGGAGGCATCCCTTTAAGCAGTTGGGAATGTTAAGCACAGCCTGAACAGTACATTTATGCACTTAGGAAATTTATTACCAACTACTCATGTGCATCTGAGAGAGACACATACACTCACGAGCACAACACCAGAAGAAAAAACAATCTGCATTACCCTTTAATGAATCTAGTTTTGACATAATAAGGAGTGAATTATGCAGTTGTAAATCTCTTCCATAATCTACCCCTGGAATAAAATGTCTGACAGATAGTGAAATGGTTTAAATTTAGGAAAAGATATTTTCCCTTAACAACTCCTCCTATAATGTAGAGGAATTCTTCAATAAAAATAATTAGTCATGAACCTGGTGAAGGCATGAGATGGCACTTCTGACAGATAGCTGCAGCGGCACATGTTATGGTCCAAAGCATAGGCTCGAGGGCACTGGCGGGCAGTCTGGAGCCCAGAATTGAAGTGACCATCAAAGGGCTGAATAGTGACCTATGCACCCGTCAGCAGAGCTGTTCAGGTACCATGTCACAAGCATGTGACTGTGCAGATGCAAATAGGTGCCTGCGACTGCAGTGCAGCTTACTGTGACCCACACGCCATGTATCAACACAGCTTGCAGCCCCCAAATATACATTTTATACGCAGGGCTGGATCCCACCATATTTGACCATTACACTTACAATATGCTTCACTGCCTAGACATGACCCCTGCAAGTTGTTTGTCAACTGAAAAGTCACTGAGCAATTTACTGCCTAACTTCCTACAGCCACAACAGCATATGGGGCTGCAAGCCACACTGATACATGCCGTGTGGGTCATAGTAAACAGCACTGCAGTCACAGGTATCTATTTACTTCCGCACCGTCAAATGTCCCTGTGACTAAGTGCCGGTACCCCTCCACTGACGGGTACTTAGATCACTGCTCAGCCTTCAATGCTCAGTTCATCTCTGGGCTCCAGACTGACTGCCAGCTGCCCTCAAGCCTAAGCTTCAAACCACAGCACCCGCCTCTGCCATTATCAATCAGATGTACCTGCCTTCGCCAGGTTCACAGCCGCTGACCATATGTCAGCTGCTCTGGAAAGCCTCACTGCACTGGACTTGCAGCCTTCACCAGGATCACAGCTGCAGCCAACTGACAGCCATTCCAGAAGGCTCACTTCCTCAGCTAATCTCTACTACTAACAATTGTGGGCTTCCTCACAGTGCCCAGCAGTAAGCATCATTGTACAAGGACATTCAGTTGTACTCATATGTGGACCTTTGTCCTCTAAAGCTGTAATGCGTTAATTTATGGTTAACAAAAGAAACAGTTGTTATTCCAACGTGCACATATCACCAATCGGCCAATCTGCATTCTTCTCTGCTGAGTGATTACACATATTTTCCTGGAGGTATATTTCATTGTAACTGCTCTAACTTTTATACATGCTGATACTCCTTCCTTTCATCTTTCTGCACTTCTATGTGCTCTATGTTTGTTCCATTGATACATAACGTTTCACAATATTTATCATGAATATGTTCTATGGAACAATAAGCAACTAAGGATTCAGACAGTTTTTAAGAGATCATTCAAGTGTAGGGGGAGAAACCATTGCCTATGGGTTTCTCTGTTTTTCTTTCTCTTTTATTCTGGTGACTTCACTCAGCAAAGCCCTCTCAATATGATGACTGGAGTACCCATTCTTACGAAACACATCACATGGATATTTTAATTCTAAGGCATGGCTCTCACTGGTAAGCTATATGATCTTCTGAGCTATGTCTTCAGGACAGCATTCTTTTGTGCTGAACGATTACATGCCATTTCTTACGTGGAATAAAAGACTTTATTTCACTCTTTACATTTTTCACACAGCCTGAAATTACCCATTTTGTTCTTATACCAACAAGAGCTGGGTGCAATATGTAGAGAATGGCTGACATAGGAGGCAGCTGGAAATGCTACAGCAAATCAGCAGCATAGATTTAAATTGCGGAGGCAAAACAAATTAATGAGAAAAGTGCAGAGAACATCAAAGGGATGCTGCCTACATCAGTGACTCAACACAAGCCAAATGGCCTCTATCTCAAGAAGTGGGTTTTGCCATAATTTTCCTCTAGTTTTGACCAGCACTATCTTCTGTAAGAATATGGGATTTCTTTAGACTCCTTATAAATGTGGGGAAGGGGAGGATGTTGTTCAGAATGTATAACCTGGATGTAAAAATTATTATTAATATTACTGTTGTTAATATTATTTACTATTGCTCTACACAGAACAGAAATTTGCAGTTCTCTAGTGAAAACTTGTACAAATTACAACACAAAAACCTATGCTGAAGGACATATGAATTGAACATTACAGATTCTCTCTACAATTTCAATGTGATTTAGTTAAACATTTCAAACAAACCTGTAAGCACGATAAAGCCACATATCAGATGTAGTACGATGGCTGTAGTCCTTAATTGGATATCTGGCTACACCAACACATGTCCCTTCATTTCCTTTATTTTCCTTCACTATCAGGAACTTCCATTGGTAGCAACCTGTATCGAATAAATTTTGTTATGCTGATGAAATGCTGACTGTATCACCACGTAAGGGATGAGCACATCTATAGGCTCCTGGAAGAAATTGTTTAGTACAGCTTTCAATTTTTGTCACTCACTATGTTACTATCCAGCCCACATACGTACATAGACTACCAAATTCAAGTGTAACTAATAACAATACGTTTTTATAGAAGTACATGGTGGTCATAGTTTATTTCAGTCACCTTAATGATTAGGAATGACCTATTTTAACTTTCTCAGTATACCCTCCGGACAGTTATTCATCCTGTTTTCAAAATAGATGGATGTGAGTTTGGAAGGGCAAGCACTGTCAACAGCCTTTGAAATGATTTCAAGGTCATATGAGGAGGTACAATTAAAATTTCACAAGAGAAATAATTCGAAAAAATAAAAAGATAATGAAAACAAAACAGACAATTATATTGTGTAAACATTGCAATATGTAGATCACTAAGTAACTAACAAGAGAGGTAAAAGTTGTACTAGCACTCAAGGAGTTGTTTAACCATTATCATACTTCAAGAACTGATTGGGAAACACAGATAGTTGTATAATGTTCTTGTGGGTATGCTATTGGGGTGTTGCATCTTTTTGGCACAACATTTCAACAATGTAGCTTGTTAATGTCATCAAATGTTCCTTGTATGCACAATTGAAAGGTTGAATGAGAAAAACACATAATTGTATAATGTTCACAGAGTTATGTTGCTAGTCTGGTACATTTTCTTGGCACATCAATATTTCTACAACATTGCTGATTGTCATCATTAGATGCTCCCTGACATAACGGGATGGTAGAGGGATTTCTCTTTCCTTTATACATACTAATTACCTATTCCACTCACTTTTCCACAATTCTAGCTTCAGTGCTTCATATTCTGTCTACTCCCAAGCATTCCTCATGTAAACAGGGCATTCTGCCCATAGTCCAGTTCCACTGACAACGATGTTTGGGTGGTGAGTCAGTGGCAGATTTTCCAGTTTTTGCTTCAAATGGAACTTTCTAGAGCTCTTGTATTCACGACTATGTCACAGCTTGTGAAACTATTGCTCTTTGATTGATTTTAAGGCTGGATCCCATAATTTGATCACATTATAGCCACTGTTTGTGTTGATAAGATATTCTTACAACTTAACGTCAATTATCTCCGTAATAATATTGTCCCAGAATCTTGGTATATATACCAGTATTCAGGGACAGCTGACTTGATTGGTTGTACTAGACGTGTCTAGCTTTCGTGCTTGCAGGATTGAGCCTCCCTCTTCTACTTGTCTGGTCATTATGTGACATATCACACTGACACGGAATACTGTACATTCCAGGATTGTGGAAGCATAATTACTTTAATGATCATCAGTATACTGCTTGTCTCATTCAGTCAACATCCCACACATTCGAATATTTCTCAGATACTCAGCAGAGGGAATCATGCAGAAGGCACAATATTTTGACAAGATGACTTCTTGGCATCTTCAGGTGTTGCTGAGACTAACTGCTTTTTCCTGGGTACCATCTTTATTATCCCCCCCCCCAAAACCAACCACCTGCAACCTTTAGCCATCAGTCAAACGGCTCAGGCAATGGATTTGCTGTGGTGGTGGTGGTGGTGGAAGTGTGGTGTTGGGGCACAATCCAGGGCATCAGATGCAGGTCTCTGCTGGTGTAGTGACTATGTGTCCTTGTCTTCTTCATCTGCCTTGCTAGGAGTGGCTTTCCACCTCGATTGCTACTGGGCTTTGTCCCTTGCTCAATCCTGAGTCCCAGCCTTGCTTAATTGAAACCACCTCTATTTATAAGTTTGACATTAGCGAGATGTCTACAGCCTCTTTTAGAATATAATCCAAGAAGGAGGTGGACTTTTGCAACAACTTGGAGCCATTGTAATTCATGGTATGTCTGTGAGAGACACAGTGCTCAGCCACAGTTGACTTTGTTGACAGTTTGTTATCTGTGTGGCTCGTATATTCAGTGCCTCTCTCCTCTGTTGTCCAGATAGTCTGGCCCACATATATTTTTCCGTGATGGTAAGGGGTGTGGTAGACTCTGTTTCCAGAGTCCTGGGCCATCCTGGATTGATCCTAACAAAGCTTTCGTCTTGGCTGGTGGGCAGATCATACACCTGACATTATGTTTCAGGGTATTCCTCTGACATTTGCTGATGTGTTCCTGATGTATGGTATAGCAGATTGTAATTGGTGTTTGCTGTAACCATTCGAGTAAAGCACAGCTTTTAGCTGGTGCAATTCAGCTGCTAGATTTTCAGGTCTGAGATTTTGTGTGCTCTGTGCTAGTGTGCTTAGGACTCCTTCTTGTCGCATAGGGGTGCGAAGACGGGAGATTTGCACATAGTAGGTGATGACGCCTCACAGAAAACTGTCAGTCATCAGAAATGCATCAAGATGGCAACACGTCAGCTTGCTGAAATATCGTGCCTTCTGGATGATGCTGATGCCACCCAGCTGAATTCCTGAGAAATATTCAAAAAGTTTCCTATGCTGGAAAAATCTAAAATCGTACATCAGATACCTTTACAAAGAGGAGATGACAGGAAAATGAAGAGGCTTGACAAGATTTGGAACATCCTCCTTTGTCTTTCTGCTGAGATGAAAAGGAAACCAAATCATATCACCTTTTGCAGATCAGAACTCCAGCTGCCAACCATGTTATGAAAGAGACAGTCTGGCACTGGGGAGGAAGAAGATCCAATACACTCAATGCAGATTCGACAAGACCTCATGAAAACTCTTCATGCTCCACCTGTGAGTGGCTTGAACACTCTCCCCTCACTAACAGGAGTCTATGATGCAGTTAGCTGGTCTCAAGCCATTAGAACATGGCAGTAGGCCCCTTGCCGACAAGCTGCTAAATATGAATTGTGGCTAAACCACCACAAGAACAACCTCAGAGAATGTTAATCAAATGTACAGAGAAAATAATTATGATGCTACCTTATCTATAATGTGAAAGGGACTAAATTCCGCACTGACAGGGATGACCCTAGCAACAGCAGAATTTATCATCATGGTGAAATAGGTTGCTCATGCACATCCACGGGATGCTGCAGAGGAAATATAATGTGAAACATGCCGTACAGTTACTAGGGCCGCTCCACTGAAGCCCAAAATCTCAAAGGAAGAGATAAAAGCACTTAAGCAGCTCTGAGAATATTCTAACACAGTCATCCTCTCAGCAAACAATGAAAACTGTACAGCCCTGCTAACATGTCAAGTATACAAAGAAAAAATGTTTAACTTCCTAGAGGGCAATGCCTACAGAAAAACTGAAGACGATCCTACCAATCAAGTGTAGAAGAAGACCATCAAACTTCTCCCCCACACATTCCCAGATAAGACGATGGTGAACAGACTCCATCAATGAGCAGCTGCACCACCTAAGCTTTACCGACTGCTTAAAAGTCCACACGGAAGGAATGCCACTCTGCAATTGTTAGCAACAATAGCGCACCAACATTTGAATTAACAAAACACTTGACAGTGAAGCTCAGCTGCTTTGTGGGAAAATGCCAGCATTGTATGTGGAATTTGGTGCATTTCATCCAGCAACTCCACAGCTTCCAAATGGGCCAAGAAGACCTCACGGTGAATTTCAACAGGGTCTCTCTTTACAGGGTACCCCAAGGAGACTCCCTAAGCCTCACAGGAAAAAAGTTTGGGCCAGTGCTAATAAAATTGAATTTGTACTTACGTCAACCTACTTTCTGTTTGAAAGGAATTATTACTAACAAACACAAACAGATGGGGTAGTGGGGAGGGGGCGGGGGGGGGGGGGGCTGTCCGCTGTCACCAGTAGAGGCCAATATGTTTAAGGATGGACCTGAAGAAACAACCCTGGAGTCAGCAGTCTACAAGTCCTCGTGCTTTCTGTGACAACTAGATGATGTGTTCGTACACTGGCTGCATGGATGACATCAGCTACAAGACTTACTCCAACAACTGAATTCGCTGCACCAGAAAATCAAATCCATGATGAAGATAAAAGATAAGAATCAACTTCCATTTCTGGAAGTGCTCATCAGGTGAAGACCAGATGGCACACTAGGACACAGTTTCTACTGTAAACCAACACATATCTGTATAAATTTGTACTTGTATGCCTCAGTTGTCATGTACCTTGTATGCCTCAGGTGTCATGTTTCTTCACAACATGGAGGTGTCTTAAGCACACCAGTCCACAGAATACGTAAAATCTTAGAGAATTAAAATCTAGCAGCAGAACTGCAGCACCTACAGACCGTGTTCCACACAAACTGTGATGCAACCTATAAGTAAAATGTGCCTTAAGAAGCAACCAAGACCACAGTCAACTGAGAGTGAAGAGAAACCTGTTCTGACAGCAATTATCCCATACATGAGGAACACAACAGCAAAAATCGGAAGAATACTCCAGAAACATAATGTCAAGTGTGCGGAAACACACTAGCCAAGACAAAAACCTTGTTGGAATCAGTCAAGGATGATCTAGGATGCTAGAAACCAGGAGTCTACTGCATCCCTTGTCAGTGTTGGAATATGTATGTACGCTACAACTATCCCACACCACACGAGATATGCAATGAGCATACATGCGTCACGGACAGTGAAGAGCCAACAAAATCTGCTATGACTGAGAGCTCCACCTCCCACGGACATGCCATGAATTGTGGTAGTGCCAAGGTGTTGCAACAGTTCAACAACTTCTGGGATTGCATTCTTACAGAAGCAGCTGTAGAGATCAGGATACCCTGACAGACTAATACATAAAGGCAGGGGTTTTCATCCAATTAAGCAAGGCCTCTAACCCAGTCTTGAGCAAGGTCGAAGCACAGGGCAATCTACACTAACAATATGGCAATTAAAGAAGCTGAAGATGCATAGTTGCCATGCCAGCAGATGGAAACCCACTTCCATCATGGCAACTGAAGAAGCCGAGGACACTAGCAGAGATCTGCATCCGGTGCAACTGAAAACCCTGGAAGTAGCGTCGACATCCTGCTTCCTCCACCACCATGACCACACCTGGCTAGCAGTAGGCTGCGAACAAAGGGGATATCTTGCCTTCCAGATGATGCCATCTGGATGAATACCCAAGAAACATTCAAAATTTTCCTTCACCATGAAAACCTTAAATCACACATGCCAACCATCTGATGCATTCTTTTTAAGGATACTACTGGTTTTTGAAGATACTGATTCAGCTTAACAGAGGTTTGCACCCTTTTCTTGTGGTAACTCCATGCTGCAGCACCCTCTTAATCTGAGAGTTGAGTACCAATTCTTGTGGAAAATGTCCCATAAATATTTTAATTCAAAGGCAAAGCTCCTGCCACCTGATAAGCTATGTGCTCTGTGGGCCAAAGTCCTCAGGACAGCCTTTTTCCTTGCGGAGCGATGATAGCTCTTGATCTTGAAGTACAGGTCAGTTTGTATAGGCCTCATGTGTATGTTATTGTCTAGCGAACCATCTGACCTCAGCTCCACAATGATGTCTTAAGAATAGTAGGTTCCATCTTTCAAAAATTCCATCACAAGCCACATGTTGTGGTGACGTGTCAGTGTGTATAGGCCTCATGTGTATGTTATTGTCTAGTGAACCATCTGACCTCAGCTCCACAATGATGTCTTAAGAATAGTAGGTTCCATCTTTCAAAAATTCCATCACAAGCCACATGTTGTGGTGACGTGACTTGAGGTGTTGTAAGAAAATGTTAACCAGCTCCATATGACCCTACAACAAATATGTCATCAACAAAGACAGGAAGAAATGGCTACATTTATATGTGGATGATTTATTGGAACTGTTCCTTGCACAGGTTCACAACCATTTTGTGACACAAGTGACCCATGGCTACACCCTCGGTTTGTTCACAATACTACCCGTTATAGAGGAAATATGTCAAGGTCAATATGTGCTTGAACAGGCCTGTCATGGCAGAAGCACACAGAATGGATCTTCTTAATGGCATATGGTGAATAAGGATCCTATATCAAAACTGACAATGCTGTCAGCATCTGTGATCTGTCGTTCCTGCATATATTTGACGAAGTATGGTGAGCTCTGTGCGTAATGACTGCTCATTATGACAAGTGGTCTCAGCACGGTCTTGAAAAATTTGCAAGTTGAGCACCAATGTTGTTTACTATCCGGCATAGTGGGACCCTTTCCTTATCCAATTTTTATAATCTATGGGACCATGGTGGTACCGGTACCCAAGTATGAAAGCTTTTTATCGTCTTTTTTTGGTAGGCCTGAGACTTCTTGTATGCTCTGTTGGTCAGGCCACTTTCCAGAAATCATTATGAAAGGTCATCCAATTTGAAGACCACTTCCTCATAATTTTGACACTACATGATGGCTGCGGAATTGTCTTTGTCAGGACCCATGAGCATAATGCTGCCAGTTTTCTGCAGTTTATAGAGTGCTGCCATTTCCTCTCTTGAAAGGTTGGGTTTAGGTCATTTTGCCTTGGTCAGTTTATGGAATGTCTCACAATGAACCACTTCTGCTGTACTTCTGTATGTTTCTGTCCAGTACTTTCATTGCGAAGTTAACTAATTCCCTACTTCCCAGATATAAATACTGCCAGAAACATGCAAAACATCAAGGACTTTGTTCAGTGGCACAAGGGAATAATATATTCACACTAAGGGGTAGTAATGTGAGTAATTTATTTGCCACGGTCATCAAAAATGAGATGGCGCTCAAGAGGACTGTCTGTGCACTCTCTGTGTTGACTCCGCAGGCAGTAATTGTGCTGAGTTTAGAGGTGAACAATGTATGGAAC
Source organism: Schistocerca piceifrons (assembly GCF_021461385.2). Classification (NCBI taxonomy): domain Eukaryota; kingdom Metazoa; phylum Arthropoda; class Insecta; order Orthoptera; family Acrididae; genus Schistocerca; species Schistocerca piceifrons. The sequence goes on along the minus strand of NC_060144.1, from coordinate 355,166,084 downwards.
ACTGATTTGATGGTACAACCACACACACTCACAAGTATTTACTCCTGTTGAACATCTTCAGCCATTTGAATGTGGTCATATTGTGGGTCTGCGGGAAGCTGGATGGACATATCGATGGATTGGTTTAAATGTTAGGCATAATGTGTAGGCAGTGTCTCAATGCTTTCAACAGTGGTCTGCAGACCAGATTCTGGATGAAACTTCCTGGCAGATTAAAACTGTGTGCCCGACCGAGACTCGAACTCGGGACCTTTGCCTTTCGTGGGCAAGTGCTCTACCAACTGAGCTACCGAAGCACGACTCATGCCCGGTACTCACAGCTTTACTTCTGCCAGTACCTCGTCTCGCAGGAGAGCTTCTGTAAAGTTTGGAAGGTAGGAGACGAGGTACTGACAGAAGTAAAGCTGTGACTACCGGACAGAAGTAAAGCTGTGAGTACCGGGCGTGAGTCGTGCTTCGGTAGCTCAGTTGGTAGAGCACTTGCCCGCGAAAGGCAAAGGTCCCGAGTTCGAGTCTCGGTCGGGCACACAGTTTTAATCTGCCAGGAAGTTTCATATCAGCGCACACTCCACTGCAGAGTGAAAATCTCATTCCAGATTCTGGATGTCCGTGTAGTACCAATGCATGCCGAGATCGACAAAATGTGTGAGCAGTAGAGGCCAACTCAACATAATACAGCAATGCAATCTGGACACTTGTTGGACCTGCTGTGCCATCAGGGACTACTGGGAACCACCTGCTTGCAAGAGGACTGAGAACATGTGTAAATCTGGCCATGATACACTGATGCTAGGACACCGCCAAGTGTGGCTGTGGTGGCGAACCTATTTGTGAAACATTTTGAAGAAGAAGCCCTACAGTTATTCACATATAAAACTGCCCTTTCCTTCAGAATGTTGGTGGCAAATTTGTCATGTTCCCAAAAGATATGGAGAAACTTAATGAGTTAATGCAACACCTCAACTGACATCATGACAATATCTTGTTTATGATGGAGTTAGAGACAGATGAATAGCTACCATTCTTAGACGTCTTTGAAGCCATGGTTAGGTGCTTCACTTGGACACACGATATACTGAAAAACTACACACACTGACGGAGATTTACACAATGTAGAGTACAATACACATAAATAATACTGAACATGATATAGATCTAGGTTTCATTTTTTCATAGTTAATCTTTCAATTATTATACGCTACAGTTTAAAATTGTACCCGTGATCTAGGGGTAGTGTCTTTGATTAGTAATCAAAACATACTCAGTCCCAGGTTCGAAATCCACTGCTGCTTAAATTTTGATTAATAATAAGCATTGGCGGCCGAAGACTTACGACATAAAAAGTCATTTTCATTCCGCCAAAAGGCATGTCAAAGAGGGCGCAAAAGTGGACAGAGGTCCAGGGCACTCCCTTGCCCTTGGCGTGGGAAACTGCCTCTAAAGGCAGAAGAATCAGCAATGATCAATGGCATGAGGATGCAGAAGGCAATGGAAACCACTGCATTAAAGACATGTAACACATATCCATATGACATGGGCCTGTAATTGATAAAGTGTCATGATGATCTCTCCATTGGCAAAAGATTCTGGAATAGTGACCCCCCCCCCCCCCCAATCCCCCAAATTCAGATCTCAGGGAGGGGCTGCCAAGGTGGAGGTGACCATGTGAAAAAGACTAAATGAACAACAAAAGGATAACATTCTATGAATCGGGGCATGGAGTGTTAGAAGCCTGAATGTGGTAAGGGCGACTAGAATATCTGAAAAGGGAAATGCAAAGGGCCAATCTAGATATGGTAGGGTTCAGTGAAGTGAAATAGAAAGACAACAAGGATTTCTGGTCAGATAAGTATAAGGTAATATCAACAGCAGCAGAAAATGGTATAATGGGTGAAGGATTCATTATGAACAGGAAGGTAGGGCAGAGAGTGTATTACTGTGAACAGTTCAGTGGAAGGATTGTTCTCATCAAAATTGAAAGAAACTGATACCGACAACGATAGTTCAGGTATACATGCCGAAATCAAAAGCTGAAGATGAAAAGATAGAGAAGGTATATGAGAATATTGAAAAGGTAATACAGTATGTAAATGGAGATGAAAATCTAATAGTCACGGGGGACTGAAATGCAGTTGTAGGGGAAGGAATAGAACAAAAGATTACAGGAGAATATGGCCTTGGGACAAGGAATGAAATAGGAGATAGACTAATTGAGTTCTGTAATATACTTCAGCTAGTAATAGCAAATACTCTATTCAAGAATCACAAGAGGAGGAGGTATACTTGGAAAAGGCTGGGTGGTACAGAAAGATTTCAGTTAGATTACATCACGGTCAGACAGAGATTTCAAAATCAGATACTGGATTGTCAGGCATACCCCCTGGAGCAGATAAAGACTCAGATCACAATATAGTAGTGATGAAAAGCAGGCTGAAGTTTAAGACATTACTCAAGAAGAATCAATATGCAAAGAAGTTGGATACAGAAGGACTGAGGGATGATAAGACACGCTTGAAGTTCTCTAAGGCTATAGATACAGCAATAAGGAATAGCCAGTAGGCAGTACATTTATAAAAAGGGGCATCACAGAAGTTGGAAAGAAAAACATACGTACAAAGAAGGTAACTGCAAAGAAACCATGGGTAACAGAAGAAATACCTCAGCTGACCAATGAAAGGAGAAAGTACAAAAATGTTCTGGGAAACTCAGGAATACAGAAGTACAAGTCACTGAGGAATGAAATAAATAGGAAGTGCAGGAAAGCTAAGATGAAATGGCTGCAAGAAAAATGCGAAGAAATCGAAAAAGAAATGATTGTTGGATGGAGAGACTCAGCATACAGAGAAGTCAAAACAATCTTCAGTGACATTAAAAGCAGGTGTGGTAAACAATACGAGTGCAACAGGAATTCCACTGTTAAATGCAGAGGAGAGAGTGGATACGTGGAAAGAATACATTGAAAGCCTCTATGATGAAAAAGATTTGTGTGATGTGATAGAAGAAGAAACAGGAGTCAGTTTAGAGGAGATAGGAGATCCAGTAATAGAATCAGAATTTAAGAAAGCTTTGGAGGACTTAAGATCAAATAAGGTACAAAGGATAGATAACATTCCATCAGATTTTCTAACACCATTTGGGGAAGTGGCATCTAAATAATTATTCATGTTGGTGTGTGGAATGAATGAGTCTGGTGACATACCATCTGACTTTTGGAAAAGTATCATTCACGCAATTACGAAGACTGCAAGAGCTGACAAGTGGGAGAATTATTGCACAATCAGCTCATGCATCAAAATTGCTGACAATAATAATATACAGAAGAATGGAACAGAAAGTTGAGAGTGTGCTAGTGACCATCAGTTTGGCTTTAGAAAAGGTAAAGGCATGAGAGAGGCAATTCTGCATTACAGTTGATAATGGAAGCAAGACTAAAGAAAAATCAAGACACATTCATAGGATTTGTTGACCTGGAAAAAGCATTCAATGATGTAAAATGGCACAAGATGTTCAAAATTCTGACAAAAATAGGGGTAATCTATAGGGAGATATGGGTAATGTACAATATGTATATGCATCAAGAGGGAATAATAAGAGTGGACAACTAAGTACGAAATGCTGGGATTAAAAAGGGTGTAAGACAAGGATGTAGTCTGTCGCCCATACTGTTCAATCTGTACAGCGAAGAAGCAATTTTGGAAATAAGAAAGGTTCAAGCGTGGAATTAAAATTCAAGGTGATACGATTCACTCATGACGTTACTGTCCTCAGTGAAAGTAAAGAAGAATTACATTATCTGCTGAATGGAATGAACAATCTAATGAGTAGAGAATATGGATTGAGAGTAAATCGAAGAAAGACGAAAGTAATGATAAGTAGCAGAAACGAGAACAACGAGAACTTAACATCAAGATTAGTGGTTACGAAATAGATGAAGTTTTAAGGAATTCTACTACCTAGGCAGCAAAATAACCAATGATGGACAGAGCAAGAAGGCCATCAAAAGCAGACTAGCACTGGCAAAAATTGCATTCCTGGCCAAGAGAAGTCTACTAGTATCAAACATAGGCCTTAATTTGAGGAAGAAATTTCTGAGAATGAATGTCTTGAGTACAGCATTATATGGTAGTGAAACATGGACTGTGGGAAAACCAGAACAGAAGAGAATCAAAGCATTTGAAATGTGGTGCTACAGACGAATGTTGAAAATTAGGTGGAGTGATAAGGTAAGGAATGAGGAAGTTCTGTGCAGAATCTGATAAGGAGAAGGGACAGGATGATAGGACATCTGTTAAAACATGAGGGAATGACTTCAATGGTCACAAGACTGATGTGGGGAGGGGGGAGGGGGGGAGGTGAAAAAAGCTGTGTTATACCTCTTAATATCATGTCAGCACTCTTTTTTTCCAGTCCACTACAGCAACTCAGCATGGCATGGACTCAACAAGTTGTTAGAAGTCCCCTGCAGAAATACTGAGCCATGCTGCCTCTAACTGCGGAAGTGTTGCCAGTGTGGGATGTTGAGCATGAACTGAGCTCTCAATTATGTCTCATAAATGTTTCACAGGATTCATGTTGGATGATCTGGGTGGCCATATCATTTGCTCAAACTGTCCAGAATGTTCTTCAAACCAATCATGAATAATTGTGGCCTGTCTACAATTCCATCGGTATTTAGGAATATGAAGTCCACAAATGGCTGCAAATGGTCTCCAAGTAGCCAAACATAACTGTTTCCAGTCAGTGATCGGTTCAGCTGGACTAGGGGACCCAGTCCATTCCACATGAACATAGCCCACACCATTATGGAGCCACCACCATCTTGCACAGTGCCTTGTTGACAACTTGGGTCCATGGTTTTGTGGGGTCTGCGCCACACTTGAGCTCTAGCATCAGTTCTTACCAACTGAAACTGGGACTCATCTGACCTGGCCACATTTTTCCAGTTGTCTATGACCTAACTGATGTCACAAGCCCAGGAGAGTCACTGCAGGTGATGTTACGCTGTTAACAAAGGCACTCGCATCAGACTTCTGCTGCCATAGCCCATTAACTCCACATTTCACCATAAGCCTAACAGATCTGTTCATCATGTGTCCCACATGATTTCCAGAGTTATTTCACACAGAGTTGTTTTTCTGTTAGCACTGACAACTACACACAAACACTGCTGCTCTAGGTCGTTACAAGAAGGCCGTTAACCAATGTGTTATCGGTGGTGAGAGGTAATGCCTGAACTGTAATATTCTCAGCACACTCTTGACACTGTGGATCTCAGAATATTGAATTCCCTAATGATTTCCAAATTTGAGTATTCCGTGCATCTAGCTCAAACTATCATTCCGTGTTCATAGTCTGTTAATTCCCGTCTTGCAGCCTTAATCACATTGAAAACCGTTTTACGTGAGTACAAATGTCAGCTATGCCAATGCAATGCCCTTTCGTACCTTGCGTATGCAGTACTACTGCCATTTGTACATGTACATATCGTTATCCCGTGAATTTTGTCCTTTTCTTTTCTCAGTGTATTGCTTCACAGCACTGCAATAGTGCTATTCAATTATATTCATTTTTCAGTAATTTTCCTTTTTATTGTACTCACCCTACAAATCAAGTACTCACGTAAGTCAAATAGTAATAAGGATACGTAAAACTTTATTGTTGACATCAAATAATTAACATAATTTTAGCTTGTTTGAGATTGCAACTGCTTTTTGAGTCATTATAGCCTGTGATGTTGTCTTCAGCATTGGAGGACAAAACATTGGGCAGGACCATAGTCTAATGTCCATAAAACAAAATTCGTCAAAAAGAGCTCAGTGTTACCTGATGTTATAGCAGTGTCTCCTAAACCATAACCTCTTCCACCAGGTGCATGAACTAAAGTCTGTCTGCCTTCAACAGTACAACAAAAGCATTTCTCAGGATCAAACCCAACTTCTTCAACAGGAATGTTCCCATCACTTGGATCAGCTTCTTGCCACGAATTTCCTGTAAAATACCACAAATCATACATATGATTGTTAAGTTCAAAATGTGACAAAATGGAAGGAGATAAAGATCCTATATAATTTTATTTTAAGAATTCCAGGAAGCTGTTATTATCACACAGATGTTTAAACAAAATTACATCTAAAATATGGTAATCACTTAAATGTTTACCCTAGACAAATGTATTTCCAAAGTTTCATTACTCTACATTAATTAGTTTTATGATGATGTGATTTTGTTTTCCCATCAGCATATTTGCATACTAACCAATGCAGCACTGTCACACATGAATTTAATATTCACTCTTCAACACTCACTCAACTGCTGATCTAAGAAGATACCCTTATTCTTAATAAACTTTAATTTTCATTTCTATATACTTCAAATATCTTGCACAGTACCCCATAGTATGGCCATGTAACTTTCCAAGAAAATCAGAACAGTCAGTTCTTTCTTTCTGACTGAAATCATTTTATACATTCATGGTCAAACTAGGTCATTCAATTCTTCCAGGAGCTCACCAACTTTTCCAGAGAAAATTTATTTAGAATTATGCAAATATTACTGCACTTTCTTGAAGTGGAATTCTGTGCTGCCAATGGTTCACTTCTACTTTCAGTCTACATTTAACCAATTAACAAGGACAAATACTCATCAGCTCTCTCTTTTGCAAGAAAATTTTATTCGCTAAATCCTTAAATTTCTCTGTAGAGAAATTTGTCATAACATGTTAATTATCACATCAAACTGTTAGCACCTACATAATTTTCAAAGACCTTCAGATCAACTTGTGTCACTGTATCTACATCTCACTTTTGCTATTCACATAACATAGCAAGAAATTATTTACTTCAATTATAAAGCAAGGCAAATTGCAAAACTTATCTTTAATTTTTGAATATGTAAAGCTTAAGTACAAAACACACATGCATTCTATCTTGTACACTGATGTTCCTTTGAAAGGTTACTAAGGTTTTTCTATTGCTACTGCCCTACATAGTCTGTTAGTTTTCTTAATTCTATTCAAACAAAATCAAAATTTTAAACTTAATCAGTTAAGAATGCCCTTAATAGTTTCGTAACACTTTAAATGTACCCCATGAACAGTTACACGTCTTGAGTGTCACTATGTCAAAATTATGCAGCTTAACATTTAATTAAATTTAAAAAATCAATGCATTTAATTTTATCATTTTTAGTCATTAATACTGTTATTGACATAGTCTCCCTGGGACTAACATTAATATATTCACGATGATGATGATGATGATGATGATGATGATGATTAAACTCTAAGGATGTGGACTAAATTACTTACAGAAATACCACAACATACTACTTTTTATGTAATATATGCTAACCTTGAGTTTTTAGTTGAAACAATTTCTTTTGAAGTTGCCTCTGTTTTTCTAAGGCCTGCCGCTCTGCTACAGTCTGTGGGTAGCTCCACATGTTTGATGATAACTGACTGAACAGTTCACGTACCACCTGACACACAAGCAAAAGCAACGAGGCATAGAGATCAACACTTCATAATTTTCTTTATTCGTGCGAATAAACATACAAAACAATAAGCACAATTGAATAGAATTTTTGTTGTTAACTGTAGCAACTATTAACACTGTTACTTCAAATTTACATTGACAATAAGAGGATACAAGCTTGTGCACTCTGTCAAATAACATACAAGATAAGGTGATAGCAGACTTTTGTGATACTTTGTTGAAAAGAAGTCTCTGTGTAATAGCTGCCAAGAGATTAAGATTTTGGTGAGATGATGTGCAAATAGATCCCACTATGCCCATTGTGTCACTGGACAGGCTTATGCTGTACCAAACTTAGACCATGCAGAGGCATCATGTGGAAACATGGAAATAAATGTTAGTATATCTGATAAACATAGCAGGGCATAATACTAGCCAGTGAGATAACTAATAAAAATCATGCTGCAACATTCACAGAACTGTAGGCTGATATTTTAACTGGAACAACTATCTTCAGACTTCAGCATATACAACAAAAATATATATAATTAATGAAAAGTTCTATAAATTCACAAAAGAATATCAGTCATCATACAAACAATAGTTGTACAAAGTTGATGTACTAACAGTAACACACTGTGCTGAAAGTTTAATTAGTAGGACAACAACCAAAATGACAAAAATAGGTGTCATATTATACTTGTATCAGTTACAGTTGTCTCTTGCAAACCTGTTGCTGGACAAATTCTGCAGGGCTTCTCATATTATAAGTTCTAATGTAAGTAAAAGTATTAAATACTAGACTCACCATTGCAGACAATTCATCAACTCATTGGGAAAATATGGAATTAAGTGAAAATTTGTTCATATAGATGAATTTTTACATCAAAGATATCTGGCCTCCAAAAAGAAAAAATTCCACAATGATCAGTTGTTCAGCATGAAACATCACTTGCAAAGGCATTGTGGGAAGAATGGAATTAAGTGATGTAGTCAAGACAAACAAAAGGGATGGAAAGGAAACACAATATATATCAACAAAATGGAGCAACAACCACTGTTTATTACATATTTAAACTTAGAACATAAGTGAGTAAAAGGTACATGACTAACAAAACCCAATTAATAGCACCATAACACTCAACCATACATCTGTTGTGAGCAATGTGAACAGTAATTGCTGCATCAGTTTTAGATCCTGAGCAGCTGCCCCTCTTTCACACATCTCTCCATGCCATAATCCTACAAGACAATGTCCAACAAAATGTTGTTTGAGATGTGTGATAAAAAACACTTTACTTTCTTGACCTGCTTATTCATCTGAAATATAGTCCATCAAACATATCTGGAAGATGACTGGTCGGCTAATGGTTCATCCTGATAGCTCAGCTTTGTAGACCCAGACATCACACCCATTCTGATTTCCTGCCTCAATTGTACAAGGCTGTGACTGCATCATCTGGGGTTTTTGCTTCCTATGGAATATTCAAAGTCAGATAGCATGTGTTGCTGTTTAATCTTTACAATTTGTGCCTTCTAACGTACCATAAGCATGACATAAACCTCATTTCAGTTACATGGAATCTCACTGGTGTTGCAGCTTTAACCAACATTATAGAGTACATACACACTGATGAGCAACTTAATAAGACATGAACCTTTCACAGTGTGAAGTATCCCTTTTCAACCTGATGGTGGTGCTAACTCATTGTTGCATTCAATCCACAAAATAATGGAAGTGTTGGGAAGCCATACTAGTCAATGATAACATATATTAGTACACAATAAGATTAAGGCTAGGTGTCCTCATGGGCAAGGAAGGTGTGTTCGTATGTTTGGAGCTATTTTGCACTATATGAAATCACTGGGGAACTATACATTGATGGTTTGAATGCAAAGTGAGTGCACAGGATACATCCTGTATTATACATAGAACATTCTTAAACTCTCTCTCTCTCTCTCTCTCTCTCTCTCTCTCTCTCTGTTCACTGCACTGATGTTTGAGTTCTTCCTTCTCATATTGTTAAAACAGTCACACTGAATATATCAAATAGGAAATTAAATTTTTAAAATCACCAGGTGCCAAAGTAGCTAGCTAGTAGACTGTTGTTGTTGTTGTGGTCTTCAGTCCTGAGACTGGTTTGATGCAGCTCTCCATGCTACTCTATCCTGTGCAAGCTTTTTCATCTCCCAGTACCTACTGCAACCTACATCCTTCTGAATCTGCTTAGTGTATTCATCTCTTGGTCTCCCTCTACGATTTTTACCCTCCACGCTGCCCTCCAATACTAAATTGGTGATCCCTTGATGCCTCAGAACATGTCCTACCAACCGATCCCTTCTTCTGGTCAAGTTGTGCCACAAACTTCTCTTCTCCCCAATTCTATTCAATACTTCCTCATTAGTTATGTGATCTACCCATCTAATCTTCAGCATTCTTCTGTAGCACCACATTTCGAAAGCTTCTATTCTCTTCTTGTCCAAACTATTTATCGTCCATGTTTCACTTCCATACATGGCTACACTCCATACGAATACTTTCAGAAATGACTTCCTGACACTTAAATCTATACTGGATGTTAACAAATTTCTCTTCTTCAGAAACGCTTTCCTTGCCATTGCCAGCCTACATTTTATATCCTCTCTACTTCGACCATCATCAGTTATTTTGCTCCCCAAATAGCAAAACTCCTTTACTACTTTAAGTGCCTCATTTCCTAATCTAATTCCCTCAGCATCACCCGACTTAATTAGACTACATTCCATTATCCTTGTTTTGCTTTTGTTGATGTTCATCTTATATCCTCCTTTCAAGACACTGTCCATTCCATTCAACTGCTCTTCCAAGTCCTTTGCTGTCTCTGACAGAATTACAATGTCATCGGCGAACCTCAAAGTTTTTATTTCTTCTCCATGAATTTTAATACCTACTCCGAATTTTTCTTTTGTTTCCTTTACTGCTTGCTCAATATACAGATTGAACAACATCGGGGAGAGGCTACAACCCTGTCTTACTCCCTTCCCAACCACTGCTTCCCTTTCATGTAGACTAGGAGACCAAATTTCTAGTACTATTGTCAAAAACACTTCAAGTAGAAAACAGTAATCCAGCTTTTGGAACCTCATGTTTGTTCTTCAGGAAGGAAAGAGGGATGTGTTTGGAAAAGTAGCCTACACCACATGGGCTATTCGAATGACTCCACCTGGTACTATTGATACTAGTTTCCCTGAACTTTTGAGAGGGCCTTGTTCCAACATATACTCACACTTAATGTCCATTAAAAGACAATAATTCTCCTTTCTTATTTTTTTATTGTTATTCTTCTTGTCATATTTACTCAGTTATTTACTGTATTACTTTTTACTTTTATAGTTTTGCAACCCCCCCCCTCCATCCTTCATCACTCTTTAGTTTTTGTCATATCTCTATTACCAAAGTACTGTCTTTGACTTCCTAATCTCTTTGACACCTCCGCCTTCATAACTGCATCACCACATCTACACAACTATCCCTTATTCCTTCTTCAGGAAGGAACTAACAGTTCCACAGGGTAGGACAGTAGCTATCACATGTGTTTAGAATTTTACCTCCTGAAGGTTTGTTTTGGCCAGAAATTCTGTATTATTGCAATTTCAAAGAAAGAATGTAAATTTTTCCAATGATCATCTACTACATTCCTGTATAAAAATAACAACTTACAAGAACAATTTTGTGCTTGAATAACATATGCTTCATATTTTTCTATTATATGCAGAACACAACCTGAGTCTTGGCAAGAACAAAGGGCCCAGAACTGACATGATATTCTTTAACAGATCGCCTCCATAACTGAATGGTTAGCATTGCCACTTTTGGTGTAGAACAATCCACGTTTGATTCCTGGCACCTCTCCAGACTTTTTCTGAGGTAGGATGATATAGATCGGAATCCACTCAGCCTCGTCAAGCCAAATGAAGAATTCTTGAATAAGCAAGCAGTGGCCTCATCAGGATTCATCTATTGGCAAAAACGGCTGCTGGAAGGACTGGAAATTTGCTGATCACTTATCCCCACCACACATGGCTTCTTGTATTGTCTGGTCGGCAGCAGTCTGCCACTCAGAACTTGCCTAAAGCCTAATACTTGAATGGCGATAGTGGGATACTTTAATAAACTAACATTAAAATCTAGTTTCTCTTGTACATGAGCTTAGTGGTTTACCTCTACACCACATTGCTGAATATTTTAGCTCTACTGCAGATCTTTCATAACCAGATTAAGCAATACATCGCCCTGCTACTTCTCCTTTCTTTCATATTACCTCATAATCAATAAAAAATTTAATAACGAACAACAAAGGACACATACTGATCACTCTACAACCTCAAGCATCAGAAGGAAAAGAATTAACATTATTTATAATGTTGAAACGAACACACTGTTACCTGCTCTTTGTACTCTGACCCATGTATATGAGCATCCTGGGTAGGAAGAACAGCTTCAAGTAAAGCAAGTGCAAGAAGGCGCGGACGAAGCTGACCCATACACCGCTGACCACCTGCTGCTTCCAACAAAGATGATATCCAGCGGGGAGCAGCTAGGAGGCTACGTAATGGCAATGTGCCACAAATGTGTCTTGCAAGCACAAGGAAGTCACCAAGAGCTCGTTCCACTGCTGCTCCCATACCATTCCCTGCACCATCATCGTCACATGCCTGCAGCAAAGTCGTAAGTTGTCCATGCAAGGCATCCACAACAGCAGAAAGTGTTTCTGGACGAAGGGACCAGGCATGGACTCTATGTGAGAGAAAAAGTAGAAAATATTTATCACTCTTCCCAGCAATCTCTACCAAAATGCCAAACATTTTAATTGGACCTTTTTCCATTGACTACTTTGCTTTTATGTTAATCTCTTTCTCTGATTTTATTTGTAAAACTTTACACAGATATAAGAGACTGTAAAGGATTCAAATTAAAGTAAATGCCTGTAATTGACTGTCAACTAATGATCTGTGGGAAAGTGAGAAGAGAAATTTGGCTAGGCATTAGTAACCAATGCTGGAATATTAATTTTCTGACACAAACATTTTGTCTTGCTCTAATGTGCCAGCTTAACTATTAAAATCTACTTTAGTAACAGGACATTATCATTAAACAATGGAAATTTTAGGTTGGAATATCAACAATGTAGGAAAAAATACATTGCTTCTTACTGTAAAGATGAAACATTAAGTTGTAGACAGGCACAATTAAAAGACATTTACATGTAACCTTTCACTCATAGCCTCTGTCAGAAAAAGGAAGAGAAACACTCACCATTTATGCACACCTCACACACACGTGACCGTGAATTCCAACAGCTCGGACCAGAATGTCAATGTTAATCTCTTTCTTTAATTTTATTTGTAAAGCTTTATATAGATATAAGAGACTGCAAACGATTCAGATTAAAGCAATTGTTTATAACTGACTGTCAAGCAATTATCTGTAAGAAAGAGAGAAGAGGAATTTGGCTATGAATTAATAACCAATACTGAAATATTTGTTTTATGACACAAACATTTTGTCTTGCTCTAATGTGCTACCTTAACTGGCATTCTGGTCTGAGCTGCCTGAGTTGGTGGTCAAGTGCGCATGAGGTGTGCTTGCTTGTGTGTCTGTTTCTTTCTCTGGCGAAGGCTATGGACAAAAGCTTATGTGTAAGTATCTTTTAATTGCACCAATCTGTAGTTTAACATCTCATCTTTATGGCAAGAAGTAACCTATCTTTTCCTACATTGTAGGCCCTACCATTAGGTGTGCCAGGCGTTCAATTCACAGCTTCATGGCTCTTTGGGAAGACATCTTGTTTAGGAGAAATCTTGTTTATAACAACATAAGATGATAACAAAACCATGCACAAAACACACACACACACACACACACACACACACACACACACACACACACACACTTATATCATGCACACTGAATGAACTTTGGGGGCATCTGCAAATACACGTGGTATTATCATTTCTTTTTAAAGCAGTTGTCATTCACATTCAAAAAAGTTTGCATCTCTGTATTTAAATGTGATGACTACCATATGTACAGTTGCACATCTATTCACCAAACATAGGAATTCTGTACATAAAGAAATATACATTTGTCAGTCATATACCTTTTATTACAAAATACTTGTCAAACCAAAACCACTGTGTTGTTGTGGTCTTCAGTCCTGAGACTGGTTTGATGCAGCTCTCCATGCTACTCTATCCTGTGCAAGCTTTTTCATCTCCCAGTACCTACTGCAACCTACATCCTTCTGAATCTGCTTAGTGTATTCATCTCTTGGTCTCCCTCTACGATTTTTACCCTCCACGCTGCCCTCCAATACTAAATTGGTGATCCCTTGATGGCTCAGAACATGTCCTACCAACCGATCCCTTCTTCTGGTCAAGTTGTGCCACAAACTTCTCTTCTCCCCAATCCTATTCAATACTTCCTCATTAGTTATGTGATCTACCCATCTAATCTTCAGCATTCTTCTGTAGCACCACATTTCGAAAGCTTCTATTCTCTTCTTGTCCAAACTATTTATCGTCCATGTTTCACTTCCATACATGGCTACACTCCATACGAATACTTTCAGAAATGACTTCCTGATACTTAAATCAATACTGGATGTTAACAAATTTCTCTTCTTCAGAAACGCTTTCCTTGCTACTGCCAGCCTACATTTTATATCCTCTTTACTTCGACCATCATCAGTTATTTTGCTCCCCAAATATCAAAACTCCATTACTACTTTAAATGCCTCACTTCCTAATCTAATTCCCTCAGCATCACCCGACTTAATTAGACTACATTCCATTATCCTTGTTTTGCTTTTGTTGATGTTCATCTTACATCCTCCTTTCAAGACACTGTCCATTCCATTCAACTGCTCTTCCAAGTCCTTTGCTGTCTCTGACAGAATTACAATGTCATCGGCGAACCTCAAAGTTTTTATTTCTTCTCCATGAATTTTAATACCTACTCCGAATTTTTCTTTTGTTTCCTTTACTGCTTGCTCAATATACAGATTGAACAACATCGGGGAGAGGCTACAACCCTGTCTTACTCCCTTCCCAACCACTGCTTCCTTTTCATGTCCCTCGACTCTTATAACTGCCATCTGGTTTCTGTACAAATTGTAAATAGCCTTTCGCTCCCTGTATTTTACCCCTGCCACCTTTAGAATTTGAAAGAGAGTATTCCAGTCAACATTGTCAAAAGCTTTCTCTAAGTCTACAAATGCTAGAAACGTAGGTTTGCCTTTCCTTAATCTTTCTTCTAAGATAAGTCGTAAGGTCAGTATTGCCTCACGTGTTCCAGTGTTTCTATGGAATCCAAACTGATCTTCCCCGAGGTCCGCTTCTACTAGTTTTTCCATTCGTCTGTAAAGAATTCGTGTTAGTATTTTGCAGCTGTGACTTATTAAACTGATAGTTCGGTAATTTTCACACCTGCTTTCTTTGGGATTGGAATTATTATATTCTTCTTGAAGTCTGAGGGTATTTCGCCTGTTTCATACATCTTGCTCACCAGATGGTAGAGTTTTGTCAGGACTGGCTCTCCCAAGGCCGTCAGTAGTTCCAATGGAATGTTGTCTACTCCGGGGGCCTTGTTTCGACTCAGGTCTTTCAGTGCTCTGTCAAACCCTTCACGCAGTATCTTATCTCCCATTTCGTTTTCATCTACATCCTCTTCCATTTCCATAATATTGTCCTCAAGTACATCGCCCTTGTATAAACCCTCTATATACTCCTTCCACCTTTCTGCTTTCCCTTCTTTGCTTAGAACTGTAACAGAATATAATGGTAATATTGAACACACAATATGTTGCCATTTTGTTTCTTTCCTGACGCAGTAACATTTAAATGTTAACAAAGAAAGAGTGCAGAATGTCACTCAAATTATTCTAATATGAAGAAAGATTGGAAAGTAATGCACAATAATTCTATTACAGAAAAATTTTATAAGTAACAAAATAAAAAAATCACAAATTAATTTACATCTTTTACCTACTTTTCTATATAGTTACCAATTTTCTCAACACATCTCTCCCTTTGTGATACCAGTTTCAATATGTCCTGTTCATAGGAGTATGTTCGCTTGTAGTATGGCCGTTTGCGGACTGCTGATTTCACCTCTGCATATGTTGCAAAGTGTTGACCGGCCAGGAATTTCTTCAAAGAACTAAACAGATGAAAGTCCAATGGCGCATTGTCTGGACTGTATGTTGGATGCTAGAGCACCTCCCACCAAAATTTGGCAATTTTTTCATTAACAGGAGAA
This sequence comes from Schistocerca piceifrons, assembly GCF_021461385.2. NCBI lineage: Eukaryota > Metazoa > Arthropoda > Insecta > Orthoptera > Acrididae > Schistocerca > Schistocerca piceifrons. Next base: position 355,150,313 of record NC_060144.1, on the reverse strand, counting down.
GCAATATGGGGGCGAGCACTGTCATGAAGAAGTTTGACAAGGTCAGCATTAATGTTGTGGCGTTTGTTATAAAGGGCATGACGCAACTTAACCAAAGTTTTAATGTAAGCTGTAGGATTCACAGTGGTCCTGTGTTCAGCAAAGTCCACCAGTAACACACTATGTATATTCCAGAACAATGTCACAAGCTCTTTCCTAGCAGATTGAGTCACTTTGAACTTTTTTCATAAGCAGTTTGTTACCACTGCACAGAGCCTGCTTGGTTTCGGGCATGAAGTGATATCCCCACAACTCATCACCAGTGATGATTCATTTCAAAAAGTCATGTCCTTTTCCAGCATAATGCATTAAGTGGTCCAAGCTTGTCATCATTCTCTTGCCCTTATGGCTGTTTGTCAGGTTCTTAGGCATCCGGCAAGCACCAACATTACGAAATTTCAATGTGTCATGAGCAATATTATATACTGCACCATAGGAAACATTGCTCTGCTGTGATAAGATTTGCTATTGCACACACCCGTCATTCAAAATTGCTGCCTCGATGGCTCTAACTTTCGGCAGGGTTGCAGCTGTTACTGGTTGCCTGGAGCATGGAAAATCACAAAGGTTCCACAATTTATACCACTTGGAGACACTGCCACAGTCCAAAAGGCCATCCCCATACATGCCAAGCATGTCCCTGTCAATTTCAGTCAGGTACTGTCCTTTGGCCTACAAACATCGAACTACACTTCACTGCTCTTCACAAGTTGATGGCGGTAATACAAACAGCATGTTTCTTTTGTAGTTCAGGCTTCTATCAATAGAAGTGCACATAAAAACAAAATATCCTCAACAGCACAAACTTTAAACTATATCATCATGAAATTTCAACATTTTAGCTGCAATACCAGGGGAGAAAAAAACTATTGTGCCTTGCTTTCTGATCCTCTCTCATATTTTCTTAATATCCTGAAATTAATAAATGATGAATGAACAACATAAACAGATCATCTTCTTCAGAGAACGCAATTCACAAAGTGGTCAGGTTGTACACAGATGTTACTATTGTGTACATGAACTGTCAATTGAGAAGTAAACATTAAGTGCAGTTGTTGTTGTTGTTGTTGTTGTAGTCTTCAGTCCTGAGACTGGTTTGATGCAGCTCTCTGTGCTACTCTTTCCTGTGCAAGCTTCTTCATCTCCCAGTACCTACTGCAACCTACATCCTTCTGAATCTGCTTGGTGTATTCATCTCTTGGTCTCCCTCTACAATTTTTACCCTCCACGCTGCCCTTCAATACTAAATTGGTGATCTCTTGATGCCTCAAAACATGTCCTACCAACCGATCCCTTCTTCTAGTCAAGTTGTGCCACAAACTTCTCTTCTCCCCAATCCTATTCAATACCTCCTCACTAGTTATGTAATCTACCCATCTAATCTTCAGCATTCTTCTGTAGCACCACATTTTGAAAGCTTCTATTCTCTTCTTATCTAAACTATTTATCGTCCATGTTTCAATTCCATACATGGCTACACTCCATACAAATACTTTCAGGAATGACTTCCTGACACTTAAATCTATACTCGATGTTAACAAATTTCTCTTCTTCAGAAACGCTTTCCTTGCCATTGCCAGTCTACATTTTATATCCTCTCTACTTCGACCATCATCAGTTATTTTGTATATATGGTTCTTGGGCGAGACGTCGGATGTCATAGTGAAATCTCCACAATATTTCGTCAGCGCAACTGGCCGACATCTTCAGGTGCGACGAACACACTGCTAAGGCAGGACCAGGGCCCCCTATTTATGCCAGTTTTAGGCAGGAACTGCGCATGTGTGAAGGCGCTAAATTCCATGGCCAATAGCAACAATATCAACAGATAGCTGGAAGGACAGTAACGCCACCTACAGGATGAAGAACCAAATACTTCGGCACACGCGCGGAGGCTGCCGCTGCTGCTCTGCGTTGCCATCGGCCGCCCCAGCGACCTCTGTCAGAAGCCGCAAGGGCGGAGGCTGCCGCTGTTACTCTGCGCTGGCATCGGCCGTCCCAGCGACCTCTGTCGGAAGCCGCAAACAAAACTGCGCGTCCACGCTGTCAACAGAATATTTATGTTGCTGGCGAATTGTCGTCCGTCTTATGACCAATAGTATTCCTCTCTGCTCGAAGCGACTTCAATATGGCCAGTGCTGGATCCCATGCTGTACTAAGCTGAAAGCCCGTGTCTCTTTTTACAAGATTCATCGAGCTACGTATTTCCACTGCTTCCTTAATAACACTGTCCCAGTACGAACTCATCGATGCGAGAATTTTTGTATGTTGATAATTCATAGAACGTACTGAGACAATGCTCGGCCACTGCAGACTTTTCTGGTTGCTCCAGACGAGTGTAGCATCGGTGTTCAGTGCATCACTCTTCTACAGTGCGACAAGTTTGTCCGATGTACGACACGCCGCAGCTACAAGGAATCTCGTACACACCGGGTCTTCTTAGGCCAAGGCTGTCCTTAGATGAGCCCAAGAGAGCTCTGAGTTTTGCCGGCAGACAAAAAACACATTTAACTTTATGCCTCTTCAATAATCTTCCTATTTTTGAAGAGACACCGCCGATGTATGGCAAGATGACCATTCCTCTTTGTTCTTCGCCTCCTTCCACTTCCTCACGTTGGGTAACCCGCTTTGGTTGTAAGGCACGGCGAATCTCCCGTTTGGAGTATCCATTTTGTTGGAAAATGGTACGCAGATGGAGTAACTCATTGGATAAGCTGTCTCAGTCTGATATGGCTCGTGCTCTGTGGACCAACGTCCTCAGTACGCCACTTCGTTGCGAAGGATGGTGACAGCTGGTGGCATGTAAGTATAAGTCCGTGTGCGTTGGTTTACGGTACACTGCGTGACCTAATGTGCCATCTTCTTTTCTCCATAGCAACACGTCCAGGAATGGAAGTTTGCCATTTTTCTCCATCTCCATCGTAAACTTGATGTTGGGATGAAGCGAGTTAAGATGCTCAAGAAAAAAAGTTTATGATGGAGATGGAGAAAAATCTACAGTTCATAACCAATAGATTGTGGTCAGAGTCCACATCTGTCCCTGGAAATGTCTCACAATTTAAAACCTGGTTCCTAAATCTCTGTCTTACCATTATGTAATCTATCTGAAACCTGTCAGTATCTCCAGGCTTCTTCCATGTATACCACCTTCTTTTATGATTCTTGAACCAAGTGTTAGCTGTGATTAAGTTGTGCTCTGTGCAAAATTCTACCAGGCGGCTTCCTCTTTCACTTCTTACCCCAATCCATATTCACCTACTACATTTCCATCTCTCCCTTTTCCTACTACTAAATTCCAGTCACCCACGACTATTAAATTTTCGTCACCCTTCACTATCTGAATAATTTCTTTTATTTCATCATACATTTCTTCAATTTCTTTGTCATCGGCAGAGCTAGTTGGCATATAAACTTGTACTACTGTAGTAGGTGTGGGCTTCGTGTCTATCTTGGCCACAATAAGGCGTTCACTATGCTGTTTGTAGTAACTTACCCGCACTCTTATTTTTTTATTCATTATTAAACCAACTCCTGCATTACCCCTATTTGATTTTGTATTTATAACCCTGTATTCACCTGACCAAAAGTCTTGTTCCTCCCGCCACCAAACTTCACTAATTCCCACTATATCTAATTTTGACCTATCCATTTCCCTTTTTAAATTTTCTAACCTACCTGCCCGATTAAGGGATCTGACATTCCATGCTCCGATCCGTAGAACGCCAGTTTTCTTTCTCCTGATAACGACATCCTCCTGAGTAGTTCCCGCAGTAGCTGAATAATATATGCCCATGTCCTAAAATTACTTGTTGAAATTATTTATCCAATGGACCTAGAAAGATTAGCCTACTTGATGAGATGAAAGAGATGACTGAATTCTTACCCACTGGACATAGAAAGAATATGTAGCAAATTTGTTGCAGCTGTGCTAAGAGTTGCTGCATCTCCAGGTTTTGGAACACACAGCTTTGTCAGCAAAGGCAGCAAGCCATCATCAACAGCATGTTCAATGTCAGCGGGTTCATATCGCATACTCAGAGCAAATACTGTCAACACCTGGTTTTCCACTGCAAAAATATACAAATATAAATATTAAATGCAGAATAACACAACAAAGTTGGAATGAACCTCAGTGTACTAGAAATAAGCATTTCTAAAGATAACAGTACTAAGGCGATATCGTTAAATCAAAATTTCCTAACTTACCACTTTTGTGGAACCTGTACCCCCAAGACTCATATATGAAAATATCATAGCCATAAACTTATCATATTAGAGGTAACTTATGACATAAAGATGCAGTGATAAATGAAAAAACTTCAACTGAAAAAGGCATACATTTTCATTTGGTAAAACTAACCCTTCTAACTGTGAATGGCATAGATTTATTTGGAATGTAAAGAAACAGGGGACACTGTGCGCACTTTCTTTTCTTACACCTATGAACAACAGAGTTCTGTGTCCTGTATCCCTTATCCTTCAAATGTATATACAATCTACCTGAACATTTGTGGCCCATATTTAGACTTCAAACTAATAACTGTCTTCTGAAAAAGCTCTTCTTCTCACGCACACACTGCAAACAGCTTTCTCATCCCTAAATGACTACAAAGAGTGTTTATATGAAATACAAAAAAGGTAGTTGCAACCAGTCATTTGTAAAATATTTCTTTATTTTTATGAACATGTTTTGAGTGTCCACACATAACTTCCAATGAGACATACAAAAATTTACACATTCATTTTATAGGTCACCAAAGATGACAAAAGAAATCACCAAGAACCTGCAATAAGACTATTTATTTATGAGTAGCTTCAACAGTGTCATCATAATCTGGTTGACATAGCCGTGTCATACTAGCCTGCCATGATGTGCAATTGTTATCATGTACAATGAAACATTAAGCTCGTATAAAGCTTCTGTAAACGTATCTGTCTACACTCATAATATTCTGAAGTTGATGAACATTACAATATGTATGTGTATTATAATTTAATCAAGATACAGTTGAATGCTGCACTGTAAATAAGAGTGTATACTCTAAAAACACAGATGATGTGACTTACCGAACGAAAGTGCTGGCAGGTCGATAGACACACAAACAAACACAAACATACACATGAAATTCAAGCTTTCACAACAAACTGTTGCCTCATCAGGAAAGAGGGAAGGAGAGGGAAAGACGAAAGGATGTGGGTTTTAAGGGAGAGGGTAAGGAGTCATTCCAATCCCGGGAGCGGAAAGACTTACCTTAGGGGGAAAGAAGGGGTATACACTCGCGCACACACACACACACACACACACACACACACACACACACACACACACACACATCCATCCGCACATACACAGACACAAGCAGACATTTGTAAAGGCAAAGAGTTTGGGCAGAGATGTCAGTCGAGGTGGAAGTACAGAGGCAAAGATGTTGTTGAAAGACAGGTGAGGTATGAGCGGCGGCAAATTGAAATTAGCGGAGATTGAGGCCTGGCGGGTAACGAGAAGAGAGGATATACTGAAGGGCAAGTTCCCATCTCCGGAGTTCTGACAGGTTGGTGTTAGTGGGAAGTATCCAGATAACCTGGATGGTGTAACACTGTGCCAAGATGTGCTGGCCGCGCACCAAGGCATGTTTAGCCACAGGGTGATCCTCATTACCAACAAACACTGTCTGCCTGTGTCCATTCATGCGAATGGACAGTTTGTTGCTGGTCATTCCCACATAGGAAGCTTGTGTAGGCAGGTCAGTTGGTAAATCATGTGGGTGCTTCCACACGTGGCTCTGCCTTTGATCGTGTACACCTTCCGGGTTACAGGACTAGAGTACGTGGTGGTGGGAGGGTGCATGGGACAGGTTTTACACCGGGGGCGGTTACAAGGGTAGGAGCCAGAGGGTAGGGAAGGTGGTTTGGGGATTTCATAGGGATGAACTAAGTGGTTATGAAGGTTAGGTGGACGGCGGAAAGACACTCTTGGTGGAGTGGGGAGGATTTCATGAAGGATGGATCTCATTTCAGGGCAGGATTTGAGGAAGTCGTATCCCTGCTGGAGAGTCACATTCAGAGTCTGATAAAGTCCCGGAAAGTATCCTGTCACAAGTGTGGCACTTTTGGGGTTCTTCCGTGGGAGGTTCTGGGTTTGAGGATATGAGGAAGTGCCTCTGGTTATTTGATTAATTTGAACCCAACAATTACGTTTGTTATTGTCACTGTTGCATTTTGAAATCTTTCCTGTCATCTTATTTTCTCTTTCTGTTTTTGCAAGTAGTTTCACTTTGTATTCACCTTCTTCTCTTTACCGAATCTACCATACAATCTTATCCCACCTATATATACTCAATAATACGTAACCCACTTCCAAACCATTACCAAAAAATGTTTTCTTCCCTTTCAACAATACTGCTGCTACAAAATCCACCGTTTCCAGTTCACAAACAGTTCCTTTCAGCTATTAAACAGCCATTTCGGCTAGTTCCAATAACTTTTGCTTTTTTTCCATTTCCTTTTTTCCCACATCACTGATCTTTTTTAGCCGCTTCCCACAGGTTTTAACGTCATTATTTCTTTGTCAGACAATTGTTACCCTCATTTTCACTATCTGCCACCACAAAACCACTCCTTTTAATACATTTACATGCAGTTTTTACGAAATTTTCCTGAATTGCTCCAACCTTTAACGTGTTTTGGCAGGAACACAACCACATAACCTTTGTGCACATCGTTGTCTACCAAACCAAGTTCACCACAGGATCAACATAGCCCAGTTATAACCAACACCTTTTCGCCTTTTTTCACACCAGATCTCCAGTTGCTTTCTAGTTCACCTTATCTCTCGCCATATATTTTTATTTTCATTTTCATTTCAGCCTCATGTTACACTTTCCACCTTCTAATACCATGTCACCCTCACAACACCCCCACAACGACCCCATTAAGTTTTATTTATATTCCCTCCGCAAACATGCCTTCACCCTAGCCAGATTACACTCCCATATTTTATTTTCTCAGGCTTGTCTGACATTTGGCATTACCCCCAAAGGCCTCACACTTAAAGTTCCCATCTCTGGCTGCAACCCTTCTTTCCATCAGTCCCAATACCAATTCCAAACTGAACAATCCACTGCCCTCACCCACCTAATCCTTCACCTACACATCAACTCAGCCAATGAACACACCCATCAACTCCTATCCTTAATAAAATTCCTCAATCTTTCCTCTCCCACATCCACACCGGCTGTTCAGAGCATCTTCCTACAGGCCAATCGCAAATTAGAACAGCATGCCACCCTTCACCTCAAAAAACTATCCAATCTCCTGGTTTCCCACCTCCAGAAAGGCAACTCACTCACCCTTCGCAACCTTCCCAGCAAACCTCAACCTCCTCTCATTGCACACAGACCCAGTCTCTCCCATCTACTCAATCTCCCACTTCCAGCTCCCCTCCTACCAAAACCTCAAAATTCCAATCAACACAATCTGGAACCACAACACCCTAATTCAGTAGTTAACCTTTCCTCCAAACCTCTCTCCCAATCCGAAACCTCTGTCCTATCCAAAGGCCTCACCTTCAGCCCCACACCCAAATTCAACCAAACAGCCCTTGTCAAAGATTTACTGTCCTACACCTGTACTCTCTGCTGGAAATATCACTTTGCCACAAAGAAAAATGATCCTAATCCTACTCCTAATGGTCTAACTCCCCAAGACACTATCCAAATTGAACCCTGCCTGGAACAGTTCCGTCCTCCGTCACAGCGGGACCCACCTCCTCTTCCTCAAAATCACCCTCTCCAAACTTTCCAGGAATTTCTCACTTCCAGCCTTGCCTCTCAATCCTTCTTAAAAAACCTTAATCCTACTCCCAACATCACCACTGCTGAATCCCAGGCTATCCATGATCTGAAGGCTGACCGATCCATCGTCATTCTTCTGGCAGACAAGGGTTCCACAACCGTGGTACTTGATCGTCGGGAGTATGTCGCTGAGGGACTGCGTCAGCTTTCAGACAACACTACATACAAAGTTTGCCAAGGTAATCCCATTCCTGATGTCCAGGCGGAGCTTCAAGGAATCCTCAGAACCTCAGGCCCCCTACAAAACCTTTCACCTGACTCCATCAACCTCCTGACCCCACCAACACCCCGCATCCCTACCTTCTACCTTCTTCCTAAAATCCACACACCCAATCATCCCGGTCGTCCCATTGTAGTTGGCTACCAAGTCCCCACAGAACGTATCTCTGCCTACGTAGATCAACACCTTCAACCCATTACATGCAGTCTCCCATCCCTCATCAAAGACACCAACCACTTTCTCCAACGCCTGGAATCCCTACCCGGTCTGTTACCCCCGGAAACCATCCTTGTAACCATTGATGCCACTTCCTTATACACAAATATCCCGCACGTCCAGGGCCTCACTGCGATGGAGCACTTCCTTTCACGCCGATCACCTGCCACCCTACCAAAAACCTCTTTCCTCATTACCTTAGCCAGCTTCATCCTGACCCACAACTTCTTCACTTTCGAAGGCCAGACATACCAACAATTAAAGGGAACAGCCATGAGCACCAGGATGGCCCCCTCGTACGCCAACCTATTCATGGGTCGCTTAGAGGAAGCCTTCTTGGTTACCCAGGCCTGCCAACACAAAGTTTGGTACAGATTTATTGATGACATCCTCATGATCTGGACTTACAGTGAAGAAGAACTCCAGAATTTCCCCCCCAACCTCAACTCCTTTGGTTCCATCAGATTCACCTGGTCCTACTCCAAATCCCATGCCACTTTCCGTGACGTTGACCTGCACCTGTCCAATAGCCAGCTTCACACGTCCGTCCACATCAAACCCACCAACAAGCAACAGTACCTCCATTATGACAGCTGCCACCCATTCCACATCAAACGGTCCCTTCCCTACAGCCCAGGTCTTAGTGGCAAACGAATCTGCTCCAGTCCGGAATCCCTGAACCATTACATCAACAACCTGAAAACAGCTTTCACATCCCGCAACTACCCTCCTGACCTGGTACAGAAGCAAATAACCAGAACCACTTCCTCATCTCCTCAAACCCAGAACCTCCCACAGAAGAACCCCAAAAGTGCCCCACTTGTGACAGGATACTTTCCGGGACTGGATCAGACTCTGAATGTGGCTCTCCAGCAGGGATACGACTTCCTCAAATCCTGCCCTGAAATGAGATCCATCCTTCATGAAATCCTCCCCACTCCCCCAAGAGTGTCTTTCCGCCATCCACCTAACCTTCGTAACCTCTTAGTTCATCCCTATGAAATCCCCAAACCACCTTCCCTACCCTCTGGCTCCTACCCTTGTAACCGCCCCCGGAGTAAAACCTGTCCCATGCACCCTCCCACCACCACCTACTCTAGTCCTGTAACCCGGATGGTGTACACGATCAAAGGCAGAGCCACGTGTGAAAGCATCCACGTGATTTACCAACTGACCTGCCTACACTGTGAAGCTTTCTATGTGGGAATGACCAGCAACAAACTGTCCATTCGCATGAATGGACACAGGCAGACAGTGTTTGTTGGTAGTGAGGTTCACCCTGTGGCTAAACATGCCTTGGTGCACGGCCAGCACATCTTGGCACAGTGTTACACCGTCCGGGTTATCTGGATACTTCCCACTAACACCAACCTGTCAGAACTCTGGAGATGGGAACTTGCCCTTCAGTATATCCTCTCTTCTCGTTACCCGCCAGGCCTCAATCTCCGCTAATTTCAATTTGCCGCCGCTCATACCTCACCTGTCTATCAACAACATCTTTGCCTATGTACTTCCACCTCGACTGACATCTCTGCCCAAACTCTTTGCCTTTATAAATGTCTGCTTGTGTCTGCGTATGTGCGGATGGATATATCTGTGTCTGTGTGTGTGTGTGTGTGTGTGTGTGTGTGAGCGTATACCCCTTCTTTCCAAGGTAAGTCTTTCCGCTCCCGGGATTGGAATGACTCCTTACCCTCTCCCTTAAAACCCACATCCTTTCGTCTTTCCCTCTCCTTCCCTCTTTCCTGATGAGGCAACAGTTTGTTGTGAAAGCTTGAATTTCATGTGTATGTTTGTGTTTGTTTGTATGTCTATCGACCTGCCAGCACTTTCGTTTGGTAAGTCACATCATCTGTGTTTTTAGAGTGTATACTCTGTTTGACATCACACAACAATTATCACATGGCCATGGCCAAGCAGTTACAGCAAATAAACTAAATACATCATTGCACTAATCAAGACAGCTTTCATTACTTTTAAATCCATGTAGTTATAGAGATGTGCAATATGCAAGCAATAGCTACATCTACACTCTGCAAACCACCATGAGGTGCATGGCAGACTGTATGTCCCATTGTACCAGTTTTAAGGTTTCTTCCTGTTCTACTCACATATGGAGCGCAGGAAGAATGGTTGTTTGGATGCCTTTGTGCATGCAGTAATTAGTCTAATCTTGTCCTCATGATCACTGTGTGATGGTTACGTATGGAGTTGCAGTATATTCCTAGAGTAAACATTTAAAGCCAGTTCTTGAAACTTTGTTAACAGACCTTCTCAGAACACTTTGTTTCTATCTTCAAGAGTATTCCAGTTCAGTTATTTCAGTATCTCTGTGACACTCTCCCACTGATTAAAAAAGCCTGTTAACATTCATGCTGCCTTCTTTGTATATGTTCAATATCCCCCATTGGTCCTATCTGGTACAGGTCCCGCACACTTGAGCAATATTCCAGAACTGATCACACAACTGATCTGCAAGCTATCTCCTTTGTAGACCGATTGCACTTCCCCAGTATTCTACCAAAAAACCAAAGTCTACCACCTGCTTTACCAACAATTGAACCTATTTGATCATTCCATTTCATATTCCTACAAAGTGTTACACCCAGGTGTTAATGTAAGAGTTGGCGGATTCCAACATTGACTCATTGATATTATAGTCATGGAATATTACATTTCTTTGTTTTGTTAAGTGCTAAATTTTATATTTCTGAATATTTAAAGCCATTTGCTAACCTCTGCACCACTTTGATATCTTATCAAGATCTGACTGAATATTTATGCAGCTCCTTTCAGACATTACTTCACTATAGATAACTGCATCATCTACAAAAAGCCTGATTTCACTATTAATATTGTCTGCAAGGTCATTAATACACAATATACAATATGAACTTCCTACGGCCCACCTGAAGTTACTTTTACATCTTACAATGACTCTCCAACTGAGATAACATTTTGCATCCTCCCTACCAAAAAGCCTCAGTCCAGTCACAAATTTCAATTGCTATCCTATATTATTGTACTTTTGACGATAAGCATAGTAATGGTACTGAGTCAAATGCTTTTTAGAAATCAAGAAATACTGCATCTATTTTCTTGCCTTGACCCAAAGCTTTCAGTATGTCACATGAGAAAAGTGTGAGATGGGTTTCATATGATCAATGTTTTCAAAATCCATGCTGATTGGCTTTGATGAGCTCATTCCGTTAGAGATACCACATTATGTTTGAACTCAGAATACATTCTAAGATTCTACAACAAATTGATGTTAAGGATATTGGACGGTAGTTTTCAGCATGTGACTTTTATTAGCAGAGAATAAGGTGCTAACAAATGTTAAAACTGCTGAAAATAACCGGTTTCTGAAATAACTTTTACTAGCAGAGAATAAGGTGCTAACGAATGTTAAAACTGCTGAAAATAACCGGTTTCTGAAATAACCAGTTTTCAGTTTTTTTGTATTATTTCCTGTAACAAATGTGCAAATTGAACAAAGACTGAAAAATTTGGACTCTTTCAGTTTCAAAATACATGGAATCAAAATATTAAATTAAATAGGCAAAAGAGAAAACTTAGTCCATCCACCATTCACTGCTTTTCTCAAAAATTGATTAGTGGTCGAATAGTACAAAATATCATCAGCATTCTCCTACTGATTCTTATTTTTATGGACTCAGCTCAAAAATCATGTTGTAATTAGGGGTCATATCACTATTTGGGTATTACGAATAGTTAGTGCCCAAGGATGAAAGCTGAGGTTGAAAAAAATCTATTTTTTCATGTTAATTTGTCTGTTTTCAAAGGCTAAAAGCAGACAAAGGCTTACTATGCCAGGCAAAGGCAACTGAACAGCTATTTTCTATTTTTACTGTCTACTATGAATGTATTGTTGCTCAGTTTTTATTTTAGTACTGTTATCGCAATTTCCTTCCTCTTTTGTTATTTCATAGATATGGTGGGCAAAGCTTTAATATTTTAAAGCAAATGAACCACTGTACTTCATGACTATGTCTTCGTAAAAACATTTCCAGACTAGGATTGGCGGCATTCAGCAGCACAACGGATGTCTGGGCACAACAGTATGAAACTACAATAAAGCCCAGTTGGGTGCAAGTCCTGCACACTGCACATACATGTGTTCCTTAAGCCATAACATACAGCAACAGTATCATTATTGTCTCAGCAATGCTGTACAAATTCTTATTACATGTGTTTGTTGCTCATTTCTGTCAGCATAGTTATTAAAATATCACTGACCACTTCTATTTTCTGTAATAACACAATATCCCAAACCAGTGCAAATTTTACAAGTAAAAATTACTTCTTTTTTTTAAAAAAAGGTTTATTTAAAAACAAAAAGTTTTAGCACTCCTGCTATAGCTAATTGATATTTCAAGTTTTTAACTCAGTTATTAGTAAAAAATAAAAATACCTGTTATAAATGGGACCAAAGAAATACCAAAAAATACAGGTCTTTCAGCACTAAAATACTGATATTGGTTCCAACCAGTGGGTTTGTTGCATCCTTACCCCACAGTAATGACCCACTCAAAGCACTGAACAGTACAGTTGTATCAGATCTCAGCCAACCACTTATCTGATTGCTAATTATCTCAGAAACAACTGCCCAATTGTGAGATTGCGCTGACAGCTCACGATCTGGGTCATTTTCTGCTTGGATCGTAAATTTTTTCTCACATAGCTCACTGTTTATTTTATATTATTGCTGCTCACTTGCACATATCACACCACAACTTATCACTGTGACAGCTGAAGCAATAATGAAAGAATATGTGCGGGCTCACAGTTGTAAAACAGAATGGAATGATACAAGAAAATGTTATTTTTGGTTGGTGTACTTTATACATAGGCATGTTTGCTCAGGGGTTAACTGCTTATACCTAAGAAACTTCCCAGTTGTGTGGAATATATAAGAGGTACCTATTGGAATTTCCAAATACTTTTCTCAGAGTTGGTTAGTTTTAACTTAGAATAACTTATCTGTGTATTTTCTTAAGTAAATTACCAAACAAAATGAACACATGAATTAGAGACTGACCGGCAGATATACTTACAAGTTTTTGAGTGACCAGATGGAAATATGAAGCTGGACCAAATGCTCGAAAGGTAGTGGTGACTAACTGGAGGTTATAAATAATGGAACAGATGTTTCGGGTGGCGAGTTCATGCAGATTATGGTAAAGTTGATAGAGGATGATATAGTGTGCAAAACGTTGTTGTGTCAAGTACCGTTAATAAAGGGACTCTGTCAAAAAGAGACACACATAAATGGAAAGCTATGGAAATTTTGAGAAATTTGTAAGACTTGCAACTTCAAGAGCTGAAATACAAGTATAGGGTTACGAGATTTGGCATAAGGTATGTTCTCATTTTCAAATGAGCTCTAAAATACTATAAACGATATACTGCATATTTATTTTTTGAAATTAGTTGTATGTAATGCACAAGACATAAATATTGTCTCAGCTTACCATGTCAGGTGTGAAGTCACATATAAAATAGTAAAAGATATTTTCAGTGGTGTAGATAATTGAGTTGTCACAATGTCTAAGTGGGGGGGGGGGGGGGGGGGGATATGAGGAGGGCCTATTATTTTCAAAGAAGTGACGTGTTATTCCTCCAATCTAACTGATGAAGGATTGGTTGTGACCTTGAGAAAGCATCTTGTTGTTTTAGTAAATAAATCTTTGTTTGTGGGCCACATATTGCATGGGGGATTATCTGTTTCTTTTGAGTAGACCATGAGAATGAAAGTGGATGCAGCGTATCTGCAAGGCTGGGGCAATGGACACTTTGATTTCGGCACTTGAAAACACCTGCTGGTCAGGGCAGTTATTCCATGAAAATGCCTACCTACCTCAGAGACTCACTGCAGGACCCTGGAACCTCATTAGGCATTTCAATGGTCATGATGTCACTTGTCATAGGAAATCCACAGAAGACATACAGAGCACAAAAAACAAATACCAATCTGTATTGTAAACTTTGATAAAGTTGTATGCTGTAGTGAAATATTAAATTGAATGTATATAATGGAGTTGAAATTCATGCCCAGTAAAGAAGCAACATATGAATTTATTTTGTCATAATTGGTGTTTGAGAAAGGGATCTGCTGTCTCAAGATATAGCAACAGGGTCAAGCAGGTGATATAGATAAGCAACAGCAACCACATAAACCATTAAGTAGTCCACCTCCTTACAACACTTACAACACCTGAACAACAGCAGGTGTGTTACATTCCAGAGAGAGAGAGAGAGAGAGAGAGAGAGAGAGAGAGAGAGAGAGAGAGAGTTGTGTAGGGGATGCGGATGGGAGGACAGGAAGGGACTGCTAGTAGGCTTAATGATTGTCTAAACCTAAGTGAATGGCCTTTCTTTTTTTAAATATTACACTGATTGGTTGACGTCAGTCAGAAATGTGGGATATACCAGCACACCTATGGTGATGCGTCCCACAATTTGTTTGCACACTTGGAGGAGCATATCTTGTGCTGGTGATGGCAAAGGCACTTAGTCATGGGACTCTGTAAAACTGCTGTGTCAGGCAGCAGTAGAACTCGTTTTTGAGTTAATCACAGTCAAATAAGTCTCAGATTCAGAGCACTGCTAATGTTTGCAGGACCCAGACATTCAGAAGAGATGAACTTTATGTAGGGTTAAAGACACTATCAATGTGTGGAATTTTGTGTTCTGAAGAGGTAATCTGGATCCAGTCACAATCACAGTTAGGGAACAAATACTGAACTTAAGTTTCTCATGACAAATTTTACACAAGTAACAATAACTTCATTGCTAGTGTTAAAATGGATTAGGCGATAGAGTACTTCACTTCATGAAAACTGGTTATTACATCTTAAGCTTTAAACAGTGATATGAAAAAAATTTCACTAGGTATGTTAGAATCCATTCGGGTACATGGAATGTCGTTTAATGTGACTTGTGGACTTGCAACTGAGTGTATGTAATAAAATTTCTTAGGTCGGCATTGCTTACAGCTGTACAATCAATGATTAAATTGTGTTATGCAACCAACCTATTCATGCTGTGGTGTCAACATTTTCAAGCTGTGGACTATTATTTTGTAGAACAGACTGATGAACCAATTAGATTAACTTGTGGGCTACACCGATCTGCTAGTAAGAAGGATGAATATAAGAGTGAGATCTGATCCAACAACATTAAGAAACAATCAAAAGCAAGTGCCCTGCTTGTGCTGTAAAGTGTATAAGGACAGCACCAGTACCAGCGCTCCAGCCATCATCTCTGTTCACCATCTGATGGGACATGTTCTGAAGATGATTTTTTATAAAATCAAAACTAGTTACCATTTTGATCTTTGATTACCTGTATTAATTTTTAATAAATCCTTATGAAAGTTGATAAGAATTTTAATTATCTATCAAACTGCTATTATTTTTCAGTAATGTTTTCAAAAGTTTCTAATCCAACATTGCTACAAATTCATCAGTTCTGATGTGCACATGATGAGTGTTCTCCTTCCTCAGAATGGGATTGTGCCAGGGAGTTCCTGTAGTGCACAATGATAGTGACATGGAGGAGTGGACTGGGAGGGTG
The DNA here is from genome assembly GCF_021461385.2 of Schistocerca piceifrons. NCBI lineage: Eukaryota > Metazoa > Arthropoda > Insecta > Orthoptera > Acrididae > Schistocerca > Schistocerca piceifrons. Next base: position 355,134,386 of record NC_060144.1, on the reverse strand, counting down.
AACTTGGAAGCGTGATTTTGGAGGAAGGCACTTTGACAGCGATGACGATGCAAAAAATGGTGTTCAGCAGTTGGTGTCTTCACTGGTGGCATCTTCCTTTGAAGAGGGCACAGAAAAGTTGCTTTCCTGCCATGACAAATGTCTGAACAATGACAACAACTATGTAGAAAAACTGTCTAAGATATGCTCTTTCTTGTAAAAATAAATTTTGGTTTGAACAATGTCTTTATGATCCTTTTGCCAAAATGGTACTGGCTTTCTGGACATGCCTGTTATTTTAAGACAAGGCACTGGGTCAGTATTCCTCACATATGCCAATATTTCTTTGGAACCCAAACTGATCTCTCCCACATTTGCTTCACCCATTATTCCACTCCTCTAAGGATAATTCATGTTAGCATATTACAACGATGATTTATTAAACTAATGATCCAGTAATACTTACACCTGTCAGCACCTGCCTTCTTTGGTATTGGGATTATTATATCCTTCCTGAAGAATGAAGTTATTTTGCCTGTCTTGTATATCCCATACCATGTAGAAAATTTTGTAAGAATTGGTTCTCTTAAGAATCTTAATACTTGAGAAGGAATATCATCTACTCTAAAAGCCTTGTTTTGACATAAATATCTGAGTACACTGCCAAATTTTTCTCACTGAATCATATCCCCCCCCCCCCCCCCCCCATTTCATCTTCACAAACTTTCCCTTCCCTTTCCATAGCATTGCTTTTGATTTTCTTTCCTTCACAAGGCTCTTCTGTATATTTCATCCACCTTTCAGCCTTCCTTTCTTTGCTTGTTACTGGATTTCCACATATATATCACTGCTTCTCTTTCCTCCAAATTTCTCTTGCTCTTTAAACAAATTTCCTATACATGGCATCAATCTTTTCTATAGTCTTGAGTGATTCTACAGCTTTGCATTTCTCCCCTAGAAATTGCTGCTGCGCTGTTTTGCACTTCATATTAATCTTGTTGTTTCTGAGTGCCTGTATTCCTCTCTGTCAGCTTCATTTTAGTATTTTCTCGTTTTGTAAATTAAGTTCAGTATCTCCTGTGTTATCCAAGGATTTATACTGCACCTAGTATTTTTTACCTGTTTGATCCTCCGCCACCTTCACAATTTCATCTCACAAAGCTACCTTTCACTCCTACTGAATTCTTAATACTGCCCCTGTAACTCTCAACAACCACTTGTTCTTTCAATTTATCCAGGTCCCTGTCTCATTAATTTCCTACCTTTCAACAATTTATCAGTTTTAATCTTTATTTCATAATCAATACAATATAGTCAAAACATTTTGTAGTTTACGATCTGGTGGAAAATTTGTCTTAGTATCTGAAATACTCTGCTGTCTCCACACCTCTTCCACGTACACAACTGTTTTTTAGATTTTTAACCCTTAATAGATTTTGAGGTAAAATTATCCTAAAGGAGCTGAAAGTCATGTTGATCTTCTGGTAATATTACTTTTGGCACATAGCCGTATATTTTGATTGTTTTTGACATGATTTGTCACAGGACCCATTTTTGGTAAGTGCTGCAATCTACTGGAATCATCAGAACTATTTCTGTGTTCTCTGCACCTTCTTCAGCAGATAGGTTTATGAGATCTGTTTAAAAAATTCCAGAACCTTGTACACGAAATTTTTCTACACTTACATTTTGCTTATTGAGCATGGTCTCCTTCGAAATACTCTCCTCCACAACTGATAAGCTGCTCCCAACGCCATTTCCACATCTGGAAGCAGTCTTGGTACGCATGTTACTGGATCACACAAAGCACCATCTGCAAATTTTCTTTTATCTTGACTATCTTTGAAAATCTTCTTCCTTTCAAAGGGGTTTTCAACTTTTGAAAAATAAAAAAAGTCCATAGTGGCTATGCCTGGAGAGTATGGAGGATGAGGCAGAACAGAGACTTCATGTTTTGTGCAATAGTCATGCACCAACAGGGATGAATGTTCAAGTGCTTTATTGTGATACAAGAGCCATGAACTGTCTCACCACATTTGAGGCTGTTTCCTTCTCACAGTCTTGGAGAACCTTTCCCAACCCACTGTGAAGATTGAGCCTGGTCTCAACATCATAACCGTAGAGCCACGTCTCATTACCAGTTATGATCCTCTTAAGGAACAGCTCGTTCTCATTTGCACGATCCAAAACTCTTCACAGATTGCAAGGGGAACATCTTTTTGGTCTTGCCTGGGACGAACTTGGCAGCAACATCATGCATTCCAGGACACTGTGTCAGGATTTCATGACATGATTCAACTGATATGTCAGTCTTCGATCGGCATGCATGATTTTGTTATCATTCCTGAGATGAGTGTGTAGGTATACATCAAGGGGTGTCCTGAACAAACGTCTTCTTTAACTTTTGTCTGGCCATTTGTAAACCGTGTAAACCATTCACAACACTGACTACTGCTTAAGCTCTCATCACTATAGGTTTCTTGCCTCATTTGGTGTGTCTCTATTAAGGTTTTCTGTCCAGCTTACTGAAAGATATTTTCCAACAGAAGTGCCAGATACAAAGAAAAAGGAGATTGCATCAATGAGGTGCACAGTTTGCATATAAAAACATACCTGAAGAGATTCCTGTTACCAACACAAAGTGTGTGATGTGGGACTGTGTGCAGCTGCCTGTTTGGAAACTGAACATACACAAAGAGTTTTAAATTTCTGAGCAAGGGTTTTTTTTATGGTGTTCTGGTTGCTTTAATGATTAAAGGGACCAAAGTACAAGGTCATCAGTCCCTTCTACCCGCAATAGGCAAGTCAACGTAACTACACACCAAAGAAGGGCCTAGTGTGAGAAACCAAAGGAAAAGAAACTCACAAGGTCTACTGAAGGTCAACAAACCCTAGAGAAAGGAACGAGGAAGAAGAAAAGTGTGTAAAGGAGGAAAGGCAAGCAAGGTACCCATCCTCACCAGATATCAGGGGCACTCAACCAAACAATACCCAGAAGAGACTAGCAACAAGGACTGGGCGATAGAAGCATAGAAAAATAGAGGAAGAATATCATGTGAAACAGAACATGTGAGAAGTGGGCAAGAAGAGACTAAGAGTAGGTAGAGCAAGGGCTGGGTCGGACCACCATGCCTGGACAGCCACTACTCATTTGGGGCAGAGGAGGCAAAAGGGCATACTGTCAATCCCTAAATGGGCCAACAAGGCCGAGACGAGTTCCCTTAGAGAGAATGGTAAAAACCTCCTACACAAATAGACTGAAAAACAAGGTCAGTCATTGAGGCAACATCTGCTAACACCGGGGGTAGCAAGTCAGGAAGGTTAAGTGTCTGCTGCAGGGTGGCTAGGTTAAGACAGTCCAGCAACATATGGACCACCATCAAACGGACATCACAATGACAGTGAGGCAGATCCTCATGATGAAGGAGATGACCGTGAGTCAGTCAAGTCAGGACAATAGAGTCCTAGCGAGATGCCCACATGGAGGACCTCCACGAATTCATTGTCTCCTTTTCGCCCATAGCTTGTTTGGCAAAGTCAGAGTATGCCATTCTGTATTCCATGTCCTTAGAACTTTTTGGCATAAGACTTATCGAAGATCTGATTCCAGAAAACCGATAACAAGCGGTGGCTTGCTGGTAGCCAATTTGTCCAGCCTGTCAGGGAGTTCACTTCCTGGGTTCCCAACATTATCCGGGGTCCAGACAAAGACCACTGAAAGTCCACATTGTTTGAGGACAAAAAGGAAATCCTGGACAGTCACGACTAAGGGGTGGCAAGGATAACACTGGTCAAGAGTTTGTAAACTGGTCAGAGTGTCACTACAGATGAGGAAGGACACACTGGCGCAGAAATGGATATGCTCGAGAGCATGAGAGATGGCCCCCAACTCCACAGTGAAAACACTGCAGCCATCCGGCAAGGAGCAGAGTTAATTACATCCAGCTCGAAAGTAAGCAAAGACAACATGATCGACAGCCATTGAGACATCAGTGTGGACTACTTCTGAACCCCAAAAAATGCCAAGAATGGAGAAGAACTGGTGGTGGAGGGCCTCAGGATGAGCCAAGTCTTTCCAACTTTATGATGGGTCAATACAGAGTGTATGTGGTTGAGGGATGCACCACAGAGTTGCAAATGAGTGCACCCATAGAAAAGGTGGTAGAGGGGAAAGCTGGAGTTCAGAAGAAAACGACTGGATGTGGATGGCGATCATAACACCAGGCCACTGTTGCGGGAGGTGGATCCCCACATCTGGAAAGAGGAGACAGTAGTTTGTTTGCTATGCAGAGCAGTGGATGCACAATGCATACAGAATCAATGGCTATTGGCCAAGAACCCATAATGGTCATTCCCCTGCTTCCGCTAGGAGACTGATCATAGGGCTAGTCCAAAAGGCAATAGTTGCCAGTCGGACCCCACAATGGCATAATGGGTCCAGGATATACAGCATCGAAGGTGATGCCGAACCATATGCGAGACTCCCGTAATCCAGATGGGACTGGATTTATGCTGTTTGATGATGTTTGGTTTGTGGGGTGCTCAACTGTGCAGTCATCAGCACCCGTATGAATTCCCAATTTTCACACAGTCCAATTTGTTTACGCAATCCAATCTAGCCACTGTCACAAATGGTGATGATGATGACATGATGAGGACGATACAAACACCCAGTCCCCAGGCAGAGAAAATCCCCACCTGGCTGGGAATCAAACCCGGGACCCCATGATACAGAGGCAGCAACGCTAGCCACTAGGTCACGATCTGCAGATGGATTTATGCTGTGTAGAGCTGTATCAGAGTATAGAGATCCACAGCCCAGTTGATGTTGCTGAGGCATCGAAGAGCATTGAGGTACAACCAACATGTCCGCATTAGTTGAAGAATATGGGGAAGCCGTGTCAACTGGTCAACAAGGCCTCAAATACCAGTCCCAAAAAATGGTGAGAGTGCACCGTGTTGAGGGATTTGCCATCAAGGTACAGATCCAGATGGCGATGAACTGTACAGTGACAACAGAAATGTATAACATAGGTCTTGGGAGCAAAAAAATGGAAGTTGTGAGTGAGAACCCAAGACTGCGGTCAATGTTTTGCTCCCTGCAGACAGCATTCAGCAATGCCCATTGCAGGTGAACAAAGATAAATGGGAAAATCATCAGCATATGAAGAGAGGGACACCTTATGCCCTGCAGCTACCACTGATTGCCACTAAACAGCAAAGGACAATAAAAAACAGAATAGTGTGGAACCCCGTCCTCCTGCAGAACGGAAGTGCTATGTGAGGCACCAACTGTATCTCAAAAAGTGCAACATGAAAGAAAGTTCTGGATAAAAATCAGGAGGGGGCCGTACATGCTCCCCTCATGTAAGGAGGCAAGGATGCCCTGATGCCATGTGGTATCATAAGCCTTATGCACTTCGAAGAAGACTGCAACAAGGTGTTGACACTGGACAAAAGCCATTCGGATAGCAGACTCTAAGTGGACTGAATTATCTGCAGTAGAGCAGCCTTGGTGAAAACCATCCTGGATCGAAGGTCTCGGGACTCAAGGATCCAATAAAGCCTTCAACTCACTATATATTCAAGTAACTTGCAGAGGGACATTGGTTAAATGATAGGATGATAACTATCCATCTGAAGAGATGATTTACCTGATTAGAGAACTTGAATAATGACACTATAGGTCCCCATTGGGAAGGGAATTCTGCCTTGCTCCAGAGAGGGTTAAAAAGGGTAAGTATATGGCATTAGTTGGCCACAATAAGTGTTGAAGCGTTTGGTTATGAACCTGGTCAAGTCCAGGAGCTGTGTCAGGGCAGAGAACAAGGGCACTGACAAATTCACACTCACTAAATGGAATATTATTAGGCCCCAGGCAGCAGGGAATGAAAGATAAAGTTTGAGAAGACAGAACAAGTGTGGATAGTGGACTGACGTTCATGCCTGCGTGAAACGCCAAGCAGAATGCTCAGCTATAGAGTCTGGGCTGGTGCAGATAATACCATTCAGGGAAATTCCCGGGACATCTGAAGGAGGATAGTGGCCAAAAATGCACCCGATCTTTGTCCATACCTGAGAAGAGGAAGTATGTGACCTTATGGGAATGACATATCATTCCCATCAAATATGTTTCTGGTGTTTAAGAAGATAATAGGCCTGGGATTGAAGCTCTTTGAAGGCCAAGAGGTACTTCAGAGATAGATGCCATTTTTAGTGTTGGAGGGCTTGACGGTGCTCTTTAATAACTGCAGCAAATTCAGGGGTCCACCAAGGGAGAGTCTTCCATCTGGGAGAACCTGAGGAAGAATGAACTGCTGAATCATCTGCCAAAAGGATGGGGTCAGTCAAACTCCATACGGACTCATCACCTCCGTCATGTGGTGGAGCAGTTGGTGGGATAGTGGCCAAGCAAAAGGCATTTCAACCCACATCAGTAAAGGCCCACCTGGAAGGGCATCCAGGTGAGTAATGCTGGAGAAAAGATAAGATGATCGGAAAATGATTGCTGTTGCACAAATTGTCATGAACTCCCCATTGAATGGCATGGAGGAATCCACGGCTAGAGACAGTTGGATCAATGGCTGAGAAAGTTCCAAGTGCTGCATTAAAGTGTGTGGGAGCTCCAGTGTTGAGGAGGCAGAGATCAAGCCCAGACCTGGCCAGTGGTTGCAGTACCACATCACACATGGCTGCGGGTGTTAAGATCCCCAAAGAGAAGGAAGGGACGAGGGAGCTGTCAAAGTAGGGAAAAAGAACAGGAAGCACAGGAGGCTGGTCTGGGGGGCAGATAAAGATTGTTACTGCTTCCAGCATACGAACTAACAATGTCTGTGTGGGCCAATATACAGACACCAATGGATGCTTGCAAAGGGCTAATCTGGTTCCAGCATAATGCTCGGAGACCACGAAGAGTCGGTGAATGAATATCCAAAAAATTACATTCCTGCAATAGAGAGAAAAAAGAGACTGGAATAATAACCATCACAGTTCCATTGGAGGAGAGTAGTACGAGAGGTTGGATGGACATTGAACGCGCCAAGATCGGTCATTACCAAAATCGATCATTGTGAATGTAAGATCGGACCTTGATTGAGAGGGAGGGGGCAACTCCCCCTGAGATGTCAGGTGGCCTCACTACGAGACTTACACATCTTCTTCTTCTCCATTGGAGAGCAAAAGGAGGTGCAGTTGGGAAGAGAGCAAATTGCAGAAATATCAGGATGCAAAAGAGAATGAGCAGACTTGTGGCCCACAGAGCACGGATCCTGAAGTAACAGGCTTCTTGTTCTGGAGACGCTGGGGAGGGGAGCTCCAGTCCTCTAGGAAACCACCATCCCCGGTGCATGCCAGAGAAGAAGGTTTCTCCTCCAGCTGGGGAAAAGGAGTGGTTCCATGAGGGAAGGGAATGGGAACTGCAAGGGAGGAGGAAAGGGAAGTGGGACAGGACAGAGGTAAGGAGGGGGGAGAAGTAGGAGGAGAAAAGGATGCAACAGAAGCAAAGGTAGACATTAAAGATACAAAGTGGAAACAGTCAAATTTCTGTCAGGACCTCAGAGTAAGATAGATGGGCGAGAGTTTGGAATTCATGCATCTTCCTTTCCTTTTTACAGTTCAGGCAACCCAGTGAGCGAAGAGAATGTGGGCCACAACAGTTCACACAGTTGGGCAGTGGGGCACAAAACCTCCCTACATGGAGACGATGGCCGCAATAGCCGCAAATATAATTTGCCTTAGATTGTGAAGCTATGTGACCAAAATGGAGACACTGGAACAGCATGTGGGAGGTGGGATATAGGGCTTGTCGTCACAATGGTAAACCATAACTTTGCCCTTTCCCAGGAGGTTACTCACTCAAAAAGCAGGATGAAAGTGCCAGAATCAATGTGATTCTCCTTAGGACCTCCCTGGACTTGCCAGACAAAATGTGCACCATACCGTGCCGTATTAGCCCCGAGATCCTCATCAGACTGAAGGAGGTGATCCCTATAGGTCATACTTAAGGACTGATGAGGAGAGATGTTCACCAGATTGTCTCCCAAGTGCTCGCAAGCACAAAGGGAAGCCAACTAACTGGCAGCAAAGGTATTAATCAGTAGGGGTTGGGTTGTTTGGGGAAGGAGACCAGACAGCAAGGTCATCGGTCTCATCGGATTAGGGAAGGATAGGGAAGGATGTTGGCCGTGCCCTTTCAAAGGAACCATCTCAGCATTTGCCTGGAGCGATTTAGGGAAACCACTTAATCAGTAGGGAACAAGATCACATCTTAGTAAGTGAGTCACCTTCACCAAATTATCTCTGATATGTTCCACAAAGAAGAGTGGTCTGTTTGCAGCAAAAGTCCCCCAACCTATCCTGGAACAAATCAAGTAATGGTGAAAGGGTTTTGCTCCAAGTCAGTGGGCCTAACACTACTTCCAGGGATTGGCTAGGGAGGGGAAGGCCAAGGAAACAAAAGTAGAAGAAGAGAGGGAATCGTTCCTGTCTGCAGAGATGGCCCAAAAGAGTGGCCAGAAGTACGTAGATCAGCAAGCTTCATGTGCAGGGTGTCGATCTTAGTAGCACCAACTCTGATCAGTGATGCATCCCATGGTCACCACCCTCAGCTGCAGCAAGAGCCACCTGGCATGGGAGTCATTGCCAGAAGTTCTGATTCCACAAAAAGACGAGCAACCACTCCTAGGAAAGCATAAGGCGGTGACAGTTCAGATACCCGAAGTGTGATCTCTGTGCTGTCGGGAGGCTCATCCAGATGGGTACATAATGGCCCCACCACATGGAGGAGGAGATTAGTGTTTAACGTCCCGTCGACAACGAGGTCATTAGAGACGGAGCGCAAGCTCGGGTGAGGGAAGGATGGGGAAGGAAATCGGCCGTGCCCTTTCAAAGGAACCATCCCGGCATTTGCCTGAAGCGATTTAGGGAAATCACGGAAAACCTAAATCAGGATGGCCGGAGACGGGATTGAACCGTCGTCCTCCCGAATGTGAGCCCACCATATGGATGTGGGTGCACATGTTGTGTTGGTGATCTAGTAAAGGGAGTGGCGAAGGGGGGGGGGGGGGGGGAGAGGGGCAAGGTGGAGGGGCCATGGAGAGCAAGGAAGGGGGGAGGAGGAAGGTGGTGAGAAACCCATACTGGAGATGCTAGGGAGGAAGTTCTTCCCCAAATGGCTCACACTATGGGAACAATTTAGAAATGGATGTCAAAACCCAAGGGGGAACAGAATGAGCCGAAAAAAGGGATAGTGGAAACATAAGACACAAGACCAAATAGGAATAGTGGACCTGAGAGAATAGCTGACGTGTCATAAAGGGAAACTCCAAGGGAGAAAGAGGGGGAGGAGTTAGGATGTGGAGGAGTGGGTATGAGGAAGGGAATGGAGCTGGGGAGAGAAGAAAGACTGCAACAGCTTAGGAACCTGTGCACAACACACTTATACCCACAAAAGAGCTGTGGTCCCCCAGTGTGTATGGTGTTCTGAAACAACCAGTGTGTATGGTGTTCTGAAACATCTTTTGAGTAAACTTCAAAAATGCATGTCTGTAAATCAAACATAAATTCAGCCACCATACACCCATTCCCCCCGCCCCATCCCACTCACGCCCTTGGAACAGAGCACTGGTGAATGCAAGTGTGTTCTGAACTGAAACAGTGAGCAGTTAAATCAAGTGCTAGCAATGATGAAATTGTGATCTGCACTAAATCCTGCCAGAAGGCTTCCCCTTTCATTTCTTTCCCCCCAGTCTACGTTTTCTCCAATTATTTTTCCCTTCCCTTCATTTTTTATTACAGGATTCCAGTTCTCCATCACAATAAAATTTTTGTTTCCCTTCACGAACTTAATAATCTCTTCCATCTCATTAAATGTTCGTTCAATTTCTTTCTCATCTGAAAAGGTAGTAGACAAATAGTCTTGTACTGCTGTGGCATATCTGTCTTGACTATGACAATCCATTCCCTCTGCTTTTAATTTTGTTTCAGTTGCACTCCTACTGCTTGTTCATAATTATACCTACTGCTGCATTATCCTATACGGTTTTGTGATGATAACCCTATTCCTGACTGAATAGACACTAACTTCTACCTATCACTGAACTTCACTAACTCACACCACGCCTAAGTTCAACCTACCCATTTCTACATGAACTAACTTCCCTAAATGATCAAGGGATCAATATAGTTAAGTACAAATCACCATAGAAGAAACACAACTTAAGAAATCAAGTAAGTGGTCAGCATGTTGCCAAATTTTTTGCCAAGAAGATGTGCTACAATTATAAAACACTCATTCCACACATCATAGCGAGAAGTCACAATTATGAGTCCATGGAACATGCAAATAAGTAACCTCAACAGTAGTATCGCAGAGTTACTTTTTACTGATGACATATTTGTCTAATTAGTCCCTGCTCAGAAGTTCAGGGGATTATTTTGCCTCCAGAATATTGTAAAAGGTGTACAACTCTGCTTCTGCCGTTAGCCGATAGGCGGCGACAACGGCAAGTAGCGGTCGAAAGAAACAGATTGCAGATGTCAGGCAGTTAGCTTGGACCTCGGTCAACATAACCTCATTCAAACATTAGTCGATTTCTGTCTGCATCATAAAGTTGTTCCTGATTGAAAATGTCAGTTTATGAGCCTAATTCTTGTCATTTTCCGGAGGTGTTACTGTTTTGTTTCAATATGAAGAAAACAGCAGCTGAGTCTCATCGAATGCTCTCAAGTACGTATGGTAAGGATGCTGTTAGTGAAATAACGTGTTGTGAGTGGTTTCAATGCTTCAGGAATGGTGATTTTAACGTCGTAGACAGGCATAGTGGTGGAAGAGAGAATGTTTTTGAAAATGCAGAACTGGAGACTTTGCTGAGTGAAGACTCACCTCAGACTCAAGAAGAATTGGCATGATTAGTGGGAGTGACATAGCAAGCCATTTCAAAACGTCTCAAGGCTATTGGCAAGACTCAGAAAGAGGGAATGTGGCTCCCATGTGTGCTGAAACCAAGAGACGTTGAATGGCATTTGTGTGTTTGTGAACAGTTGCTTCAGAGGCAAAAACGGAAGAGATTTCTGAATTGCATTGTGACCAGGGAGGAAAAATGGGTTCATTACAATAACCCTAAATGCAAAAAATCATGGGGATATCCCAGCCATGCTTCCATGTCGATGGCCAAACTGAATATTCACCACTCCAAGATCATGCTCCACATTTGGTGGGACCAGCTTGGCGTCATGTACTATGAGGTGTTAAAACCAAGTGAAACAATCACAAGTGCTCGTTATCGAATGCAATTAATGCATTTGAGCAGAGCATTAAAAGACAAATGGCCACAATACAGCGAGAGCGTGAGAGAGAGAGAGAGGGAGAGGGAGAGAGAGAGAGAGATTTTGCAGCACGACAAAGCTCGACCCCATGTTGCAAAAGAGGTCAAAACGTACTTGGAAACATTAAAATGGGAAGCCCTACCCCACCTGCTGTATTCTCCAGACATTGCTCCCTCTGACTATCACCTGTTCAGATCAATGGTGCATGGCCTGGCTGACCAACACTTCCGATCTCATGAAGAAGTCACAAATTAATTGATTCGTGGATCGCTTCAAAAGATGAATAGTTTTTTTGACGCAGGAGTCATACACTGCCCAAAAGATGGAAGAAAGTAGTGGCCAGTCATGGAAAATACTTTGAATGATACATGTATAACCAATTTGTTTCATTAAAGCCTCAAATGTTGGGGAAAAAACGGCAGAAGCAAAGTTGTACACCATGTACATAAGAGGATGCGATGCACTGGTGTTGCATGCTCTCGGGAAAAATAATGCCTGCAGTTTCCTTGATTTCAGTTGTCACACATAACATGGTCCTGTTGACTAATGTTACAAGGCTAGATCAGGAAATCATCTAGACTGTTGCCCTGCAGCTATTCAAAATACTGCCGCCACTCTCAAAGACTCATGTTTTAATTTGGTCTCTCCATAGATACCCTTCTGATATGGTTACACCTACAATACAGGTACCTGTATTGTTGAGGTATGCAATCTGCAACATAATGCAAGTTCCATGGAGCAAATTAAGAATTCTTCATATTAAACTAATTATGTCAACAAAGATAAATACTCACTTAAAACTGGCTGTGACCGCTGAAGAAATGATATTAACAATGAGTAGATATGATGGGCTGTCTTCTGAATCAGTAACTGAAGCTCTTTTGTTGCTGCCCTTATTCCACCCAAATAATGATGTCGAATGTTACGAGGTTGCTTTTCAGAAAGAATATTCAAACCAAAGCATCCAATAAGCAACTGTTGACGTATCTGTAAGAAATCATTGTCGACGTGCCCTAATATTCAATATTAAGTTACATGACTTACACAACTAATAATACAACAACAGTTTACAATTTACTGCCATTATGCAATATGGTGTATGACCATTATTTGTTGGAAAGGGTCCAGACAAAACACTAACATCAAACATTCACATCACAAACTGAATATTTGCTGCCAATATATAGACAAAGAATCTACATATTTCACATAGGAAAAAAAAAGAAGTGTCTTACAGAGAGAGAGAGAGAGAGAGAGAGAGAGAGAGAGAGAAAGAAAGAGAGAGAGAATTAACACCATGCAGATCATGCAGATCAGTGTGTGTGTGTGTGTGTGTGTGTGTGTGTGTGTGTGTGTGAGAGAGAGAGAGAGAGAGAGAGAGAGAGAGAGAGAGAGAGAGAGAGTGAGGGAGGGAGGGAGGGAGATAGGCACACTGTTGTCTGTGCGTGTCTGGGACATGAAGAGAAGTCAAAGATGTACATTGTCTTTCATTTCAGTGTAATGTAATGAAATTACATAACATTACAAAAGACTATTTTATTCACAGTGATAATACTAATTATAAAATAACCTAAAAACATTAATTTTAAGAGGTTCTCTGAAGTTACTCTTCAATGGAGCAGCAGAAGTGGCCCACCTCATGTGTCTGACTTCTTTTTGTGCTTGTGTTTCCTTGAAAACTTTCTTCATTTTTAAAACTTCTATACAAGTAATCATGCGTTCTGCTAGTGTAGTAGAACTAAGGCACTTCATTAATTCTAGGTCTATCTCTAGTCCAAACAATTTATCAGTTTCTATTGCTCGTATCTCATTGCCTGAGAAAACTATTTGCATAGCTTGTTGAGTCTATGGAAACCATTGAGTTGTATGTACTGAGTCTTCTCAAAATTCAAGGATAATCTATTTGGTTTCAACCACCTGTTAATGTTTTCGAATATTCTGCTAACTGTCTTTTGAGGAAGTGGACAGATACTACACTTTTGCCCTATATTCATATAATCTGGAAAACTCGAAGTGAGAGATCATTTATGCATATCAGAAACAACAGAGGACTCAAACTAGAACCTTCGGGTGCACCATTCATGCAAATGGTCATGATATTGTCGCATGAGCAGTAACATGTAGTATGATGATGCAGCATATCTGTGATGTACCGCTGTACTCTCGGATTTCCCTTCACCACTACCTACTCTCCAACAATGGTCATCTTGGGTAATGTGCTAACACAATGCAATGCCAGTCATGTCCACATGTTAATGGGAGCCTGAGCGTGGGACAACAATTCCATAGGCCAGCCGCTGCTTGTCTCTAACCAGTGTTGGGGGATGATACACAATGTTTCAGTGAGTTCATTACTTGTTCTCAGATGGCAGGCACAGATGTGAAGGGGTTACAATGCGCTTTGTGCACAATAAGTGGTTCCCCCTTGTGATTATCATATGTGGTTGACTGAATCCTCCATTACGAGTATGTCTGCCTACACATTCGTAGGCCACTGTGACATCCAAATGCCCCACAAATCTGAATATTGAGGTGGGGTGGGGGTGGGGGGTGGTTCCATGGTCTTCTATGAACCATTCTGCACATACCAGTTGCACTGCCGAAACACTTCGTCCTACTTGGGCAGCTATTTCCTGGATTGATGCACACATTCTCCCAAGCCAATAATGCGCCTTCTTTCAAACTCACTGATTTAATGATATGGTTCGTGCATTCATCTACAAGGCATCCTGCAGGTCTGCTCAAGTCACACTGATACTTTACCTCCGATTTATAGCGACAACGAGAGCCAGAGTCACATTTTGCATCATGATATTGATGTTGACCTGCAACCCATGGGCCAACATAGTTCAAATGCTAATCATTTCTGTAGAACATATTAATGTACATGTGCTTTGAATATGAACATCATATCTCCAGTCATCCAAGCTGTTCAGTTTTTTTTTTTTTTTTTTTTTCCCTGAACATGAGTGTAATTTTTACTGACACCAATGATGATGTGTACACCTTGCCGTTTCGTGTTTCACAAACACTTCTTGAATTCTTCATCACTTTTCTATTTATTATGTTTGTAGTTTTGTAGTTCACCTTATTTGTGTCACATACCTTGATTTTAAATGTCAGCAGTTAGCCACCATTCTCTGATACTCTATTAAATATGATTCTCACATCAGCACACCATTATACTTGATAATGACAAAGTGGACTGTTGCCAAGATATTGTACCACTCCATCTCTCTAATCTGTCCACTTGCACCATGCCTATTTAAACATGGGAATAAAAGTAATGCCAAGGGAAAACTGCATATCTCATTAACTACTAAAATCTTATATATATATATATATATATATATATATATATCTCAAAAGAAAGATGATGAAACTTACCAAACAAAAGCGCTGGCAGGTCGATAGACACACAAGCAAACACAAACATACACACAAAATTCTAGCTTTCGCAACCAATGGTTGCCTCGTCAGGAAAGAGGGAAGGAGAAGGAAAGACAAAAGGATATGGGTCTTAAGGGAGAGGGCAAGGAGTCACTCCAATCCCGGGAGCGGAAAGACTCACCTTAGGGGGAAAAAAGGACAGGTACACACTCGCACACACACACACATCCATCCACACATACACAGACACAAGCAGACATGTGTGTGTGCGAGTGTGTACCTGTCCTTTTTTCCCCCTAAGGTGAGTCTTTCCGCTCCCGGGATTGGAGTGACTCCTTGCCCTCTCCCTTAAGACCCATATCCTTTTGTCTTTCCTTCTCCTTCCCTCTTTCCTGACGAGGCAACCATTGGTTGCGAAAGCTAGAATTTTGTGTGTATGTTTGTGTTTGCTTGTGTGTCTATCGACCTGCCAGCGCTTTTGTTTGGTAAGTTTCATCATCTTTCTTTTTAGATATATTTTTCCCACGTGGAATGTTTCCCTCTATTATATATATATATATATATATAAAAAAAACAAAGATGAGGTGACTTACCGAACGAAAGCACTGGCAGGTCGACAGACACACAAACATACACACAAAATTCAAGCTTTCGCAACAAACTGTTGCCTCATCAGGAAAGAGGGAAGGAGAGGGAAAGACAAAAGGATGTGGGTTTTAAGGGAGAGGGTAAGGAGTCATTCACAACCAAGTATGAGGAAGGTAATAAAAACAATATACATGCACAGCACAAATGTGAGGGTCATTCTGAAAGTTTGTAAGTGTCTGTATTCTAGTCCATAGTTGTTTCTGAGAAAGACATACAATGGGACAACAACGCACAACTTATTGTTTGAGGTTTCTAGCAACATGGATGAACTAGAACTCAAGATGTGACATAGCAGATTCAGGAGGTTACGAAAGACTGATGTTGCACAGAGGATTGGGTAGGTCACTAGAAAGTGCTGATTTCCTACAACCAATATAGGAAATTCACAAACAGTAAAACTGTGCTCCATGAAACTTTAGGCAAAGTGCTGATGTCACTAACTTACTGCAGCAATATTTTGGCACACATTCTACTGGCCATCTTCCAATATATACTAGTAAAGGTACACTGAGATCTCCAATTTCAAAATAAGCTGCTGCTTGCATAGATTAGACTAGATTAGATTCAGTTTTCATTCTACAGACCCAAAAATGAGATGATTCTCATTTCTGTGGAACTAATCAGAAAGTATAACATAAAAACGTAAAACAATTGAATATAATACTCACTACCTTCATCATTTGTCAAAATATGTGAATACATTATAGTAAACTGGATCTGCTAATATTTACAGAATTAATACGCTATCGTAATGAAACGTTGTTATGAATTTTTAATAAATTTGTCATCCGCAAAATACCTAATCTTGATTGTTGTGACCAAATGCTGTCAAAACTGAAATCTAACAAACACTTTTACTTAAGCTGTTCTAATAGTCCCTGTTAAGATATTCATCTATAGAGAAGGAGGAGTTACCTATCAAAAAGTCTTTCAAACTGTTTAAACTGTACTTTATCTGAACACCAGTTTTTAATGGTTGGTGACAATTTATTGAAAATGAGTGTTCCTGAATAATGGACCTCTTTTCAGACCAAGGTAAATGATTTTAGGTCTTTCTGTAGATTGTTCTTATTCTTAGTATTGATACAATGTAATGAGCCATTGGTTGGAAATAGACACATATTACTTGAAACAAATTTCATCAAAGAATAAATATTCTGAGAAGCAGTAGTTCGAATACCAAGTTCCTTGAACAGGTTTCTACAAGATGTTCTCGAATTTACACCACAAATGATTCTTATTACAAACTTCTGCACACTAAAAACTTTTGCTCAGTTTGATGTGTTACCCCAGAATATGATCCCACTTGACATAATAGAATGAAAGTAAGCAAAGTATGCAAGTTTTTATATTTGTATCTCCTACATCTGATATCATTCTCACTGCAAATACAAACTTGTTTGGGTGCTTCACCAATTCTGCCCTTCCCAACTGAATATATTATCAGGTTGTAATCATAGGAATTCAACACCGTCAATTTCTTCAATCTGTATGTCTTTATATATTGTACACACGCTGGAAGGAAATCTCTTACCGGTTCTGAGCTGCATATAGTTAGTCTTTTCGAAGTCTAATGACAGTGAATTATCTTTAAACTATTTATTAATGTCAGTGAAATTTTGATTAGTGACCATTTCTAAATCTGTACTTGACTTGCTACTTATTGCAATTTTTGTATCATCTGCAAACAAAACAAATTTAGCATCTGGCAATGTAACAGACAAGAGATAATTAATGCACACAAGAAAAAGCAAAGGACCCTAGATGGAACCTCGAGGAACACCGCATTTAATTAATTTCCAATCAGATGAAGACTGATTGCTTACTCCACAGGTATTTCGAACAACACCATTTGTTTCCTGTTAGTTATGTAAGACTCTAACTATTTTGCAGCACTGACACTATAATAATTTAATTTACTCAAGAGAACACTGTGATTCACAAAGTCAAAGGCTTTTTATACATCACAGAAAATGCCAGTAGCCTCTACTTCATTATCTAATGAATTAAGTACATTCTCACTATACCCATTTGTTATTCAACATGCACCGATAGAGCACAGAAGTGTCTCCTGCAAGTCTGTGTGCTGTTAAGCATGTCCTCAACCTTCATGCAGTAAAATTGCAAACTACACTGGCTGCATAGAGGACAAAGTTTTTCTATGACATTATTCCCAGCACTATCTAACTGGAAATCAACATCCTAATTAATAGAGGGTTCAGTCAGTCATATTTCCACCGGCTGATTGATAACAAGAGTTCCAAAAGTTTGAAAAATGGGCCATAATTTTTCTTTTATTGTCTTTCATCAGACTAGGAAAATGCTGAAAAAGCAGAGTTGGTTGCACTAACGGTTCAAAAAGGAATGCGCAAATAAGCAACATGCAAAATTTTGTAGCACTAATTGTGTCTGTAAGAAGATCACTGTGTGAAGCATACACCAACTTCCTCCATCATACCTTAGTGATAGATCTTGCTGAAAACCTGAGAAAATTTTAGTTCTACATAAAATGCTACATGGGAGAAAGGCTTATATCCTGTCACTCTTTGACCAGTCTGGTGTGGCAACAGAAGACAGCAAAAGGAATGCTGAAGTTAAAAATTCTGTGTTTAAGAAATCATTCTCACAAGATTGATTTTAAGATGTCCTATAATTCTATACATTGCATGAGCCTGCTCAGCTGTTTAAGGGAGTTTGCAATGGCAGAGAAACTCATAAATCTGATAAAGATCTGTCTGAGTGAAACATGTGCAAAGGTGAAGATGGTAAATCGCTTCACTGAGGAATCTGAAATTGTGACAGGACTCAGACAAAGAGATGGGTTGTCCCATATCCTGTTCAACTGTGCCCTCGAAAAGATCATACGTGAGACCTTCCAAGAGAACAAAGGGATGGAAATTGAAGGAAAGAGACTGGCATACTTAGCCTATGCAGATGACATCTGTTTACTCTATAGGTTTGAAGAGGAGTTGGAGCAAATGACCAGAGCACTAAAGGAGGCTGCCAGCAAAATTTGGGCTAAACATAAACGGAGCCAAGACACAGTACCTCGTTATGACGCGTGGTCAAAGTTAGACTTCTCGTCATCTACAATCACTGCAGGTGGGAAACCAGTCCTACAAGAGAATGCATGAATTTAAATACCTAGGGGCACTTTTCACTGAGAACTCGTCATGTGAAGCACAGATGAATGCCAAAATACAAGCAGGAAACTTGTCTTACCACAGCCTAGCACAACTGCATCGGTCCAGATATCTCTCCAGAAAATTCAAGATTCGACTACACAAAACTGTGATCCAGCCTGTTGTTCTATATGGCTGTGAGACATGGAGTATCTGGAAACAGGACTTCCATTAGCTCCTCATTTTTGAGAGAAAAGTGCTTTGGAAGATCTTCGGTCTGGTTCTGGATGCGACACAGGGGAATGGAGGATCAGACACAACCAAGAGCTCCAGGAATTATACCAGCCGCACAATATCGCAGGAACTGTCAAAGCCAAACGAATGCATTGCGCCGGCCATGTGGCCTGGATCGAAGATCACAGATGACCTCGGAAGCTCCTGCATTTCACACCTACAGAAATAAAGAGACTCCAGTGAGACACGTTGGAGGGATGGCCTCCATGAAGATTTAAACCAAGCATCAACAGATGTGGACAGACGGCAGATAGCAGCAATGGACAGAATACAATGGAGGAGGAAACTTGTAGCAGCATGCGGTTCACTGGGCCTGATCACGTAGAAGAAGAAAAAGAAGAAGAATATGATGAAGATGACGAAGATCACAAGAAGATCATACAGACATTCCATTGATTAACCATCGCACCCCTGGGACAGAAGCAACTGAAATAGTTGCAAACAAATAAGGTGCCAGGTTTGGATGGAATCCTAATTACGTCACAGGCATTACTCTTCGGCACTGGTCCCTTACTTACATTGTATTTATCGTGAATCTCTCACCCAGTGCAAAGTCCCAAGTGACTGGAAAAAAGCACAGGTGCCCCCTACATATGAGAAGGATAAAAGAATGGACCTGCATAATTACAGACTGATATACTTAACATCGGTTTGCTACAGAATTCTCCAACATATTATGAGTTCAAATATAATCAGTTTTCTTGTGACAGAAAAGCTTCAGTCCACAACACAGCATGGATTTAGAAAGCATCATTTAAGCCACACTCAGCTGTCTCTTTTCTCACACGATATCCTGCAAATCATGGATGGAGGACAACAGGTAGATACCATATATCTAGGTTTTCAGAAAGTGTTTGACACAGTGTCCCACAGCAAACTGTTAACGAAAGTCCGAATGTATGGATTAGGTGTCCAGGTTTGAGAGTGATACGAAGTCTTCTTAAGTACTATAACACTGTATGATGTCTTCAATGGAGTGTGTTCATCAGAGACAATGGTAACAGGAGTGCTCCAGGAAAATGCAAAAGGACTGGTCTTATTATCTATGTACATAAACAAACTGATTGCCAGGGTGAGTTGCAATTTTTAGCTGTCTGCTGGTGACTTTGGGATGTACAGGAAGGTGACACTGTTAAGTGACTGTAGGAGAATACAAGATGACTTGCACAGAATTTCTGGTTGGTGTGATGAATAGTAGCTTGTTCTAAATGGAAAAAAATGTAAGTTAAGACGGGCTAGTAGGAAACACAATCCTGTAAAATTTGAATAGAGCATTAGTATAGTGTTGTTTGACACAGTAATGTCGATTAAATATCCAGGTGTAATGTTGCAAAGTGACATGAAATGGAAAGTGCATGAAAGAATGATAGTAGGAAAGGCGAATGGTCACCTTTGGGTTATTGGGAGAATTTTAGGAAATTGTAGCTCGTTTATAAAGGAGACTGCATTTAGAACACCTATGTGACCCATTCTTGAGTACTAAACATGTCTGGGATACCCACAGGTTGGATGAAAGGAAGACATTGAAGCAATTCAGAGGCATGCTGCTAGATCTGTTGCCAATAGGTTTGATCAACACATGAGTGTTATGGAGATGCATTGTGAATTCAAATGGGTGTCCCCAGAGGGGAGGGAAGAATAGTAACAGGCAACAGATCTAGCAGCATGCTTCTGAATTGCTTCAGTGTCTTCCTTTCATCCAACATGTGGGTATTCCAGACACATGTTTAGTACTCAAGAATGTGTCACACACACACACACACACACACACACACACACACACACACACACACACAAAGATGCTGTAATTTACGAAACGAGAAAGCGATGGTATGTTGATAGACACAATAAAAAACACACAAATTTTAAGCTTTCGTAACCCAAGGTTGCTTCACCAGGAAAGAGGGAAGGAGAAGGAAAGACAAAAGGATGTGGGTTTTAAGGGTAAGGAGTCATTCCAATGCCGGGAGTGGGGGGACACAGGTATACACTCTCGCGCACGCGCACACACATATCCATCCCATCAATCGGGAAGGCAGTTTCCAGTTAGATAATGCATGGAGTCCTGTTACAGAAAGACTTTGTACTCTACATAGTAGGGCAGGTCCTGCAATTTTACTGTGCAAAAATGGAGAGCACTCACAGCAGTGCACAGACTTGCAACAGACCAACATGTGCTCTAGCAATGCCTGGACAGTAGCAAATGGGTACAAGATTTTAAACAGGAGAGCTCACAGTACTTTCATCAGTATGTAGCTGTAGATGGTGACACAACTCTGCCTCACAATACACTGGCAGATTGTTAGTAACATCTGGCAGTTTGTCCAGAGCTTTACAGAACAATCTTCATGTCGGGAAATTTTTAAATTTCTCAGTAAAATTGTGATTTGTGCATGAAGCTTGAGCCATATACTGTGATTCGTTTTTGTTCAATTTTAATTAATCCATTTGATGTACACAGCAAATTAATATATGTCTTATAACACTACTACGTAACATGAAGTTGGTCAGAAGACAATGTAGTCAGCTACGAGAATGTAGCCGTACAGATGTACAGTTGAACCTCACTTAACAAACACCTCCCACACTGCACAATTTGCATAGCAAACAAAACAAATTGTAAAAAAAGACTTGCTTAATGAGCAATGTTTTGCATAATGAGTTACGATGATTTAGTGTGATGTCACGAGCCATTTGCGTGCAGCGGGAGAAATGTTCAACAATATGAAGACCTTTCATTGTCAGCAGCAGTGTATGAACAATGTCTTTAGTACGTACTGCAGTCTGGGTTTAGCGCTCTTTCTGCTACCATCTTAGTGTAGCTTGTGATCACACATTTTTTCTAAACTTATGTTCACACAGTGTTTCTTTGTGTGCAAATTTTAATAACCTTCATAGAAATGTTCCCAAGGCTAAAGCCGCAAGCAAATGACCATAAGAGAAAGGAAATGATCTTAGAAATGAAACATAAAATCACTGAAAATCAGTGTGAGTGTTGCTTATTTAGCATGATCATGTAATCGGTCACATCAACTATTTGCACTAACTGCAAGAACAAGGACAAGATTAAGGAAACAGGCACTTCAAAGGGAGTGATAAGAGAACCTAAGCAACGGTTTCATATTCTGGACGATGTCAGTTTATATGGCTAAATGGAAGGAATTGCAAGGTGACACTGTTAACAAGAACATCATTTGTGAGAAGGCAAGAATGATTCTCGGCAACCTTGTTAAGAAGACACCAGGGTCATCAGCGGCCGAAGGAAGTCTAAGGGAAGCCGGAGGTGGTTCAAGAAGTTAAAAAGAAAAACTGGCATCCACAGTGTGAAGCACTGTGAAGCAGCCAGCTCTTACACAAAGGCAGCTGACAATCAGCAACTTCAAGATGCTCGTAGATTTTGAGGGTTATCTGCTGAAATAGGTTTTTAATTGTGATGAGATGGGTCTATTGTGGAAACACATGCCAAAGCGTACCTTTATAACAGCAGAGGCGAATGCATTGCCGGGTCACAAGTAATGACAGACCATCTCACACTGCTATTCTGTGCCAATGCAGGCGGTGATTTGAATATCAACTGGCTGTTTGTTTACCATTCAGAAACTCCATGAGCCTTCAAGAAGTGTACAGTCCAGAAGAGCAGGTTAAATGTGATGCGGAAGTCCAACAACAAGGCTTGGGCGACACATAATCTTTTTTTTTTTTTGTGATTGGATCAACAAAGCATTTGGTCCTTCGGTGAAAAAAATATTTTCTTGAGACGAATATGCCATTCCATTTTTGCTTGTTATGGACAACACTCCTGCCCATTCTCCAGGCCTACAAGACCATCTCCTTGAAGAATTTCAATTCATCGAGATCCAATTTCTCCCTACCAACACCAATTTGTTACTCTAGCCCACAGAAAAGCAGATTATTTCCAACTTTAAGAAGTTCTATCCTAAAGCAATCTTTGAGCATTGCTTTGAGTTTACTGAAGCTACTAATCTCACTCTCAGAGAGTTTTGGAAATATTACTTCAACATCGTTGCCTGCATCAAGATGACTGAAAAGGCATGGGAAGGGGTTACTGCTAGAACTCTCACATCTGCTTGAAAGAAGCTTTGACTGGAGTACATTGTCGAATGTTACTCTGAGGCAGTGCCTGTGCAGTCTTTAGTCAACGAAAGTGCCTCTCTGGCCACGAGCATGGGACTGGAAGTGGATAATAATGATACTGATGAGCTTGTGAAAGATCACAACTAAGAAGTGAACAATAGTGAGCTTTAGGAGTTGCAGTGTGTTTCACAGCAGTAAGTTGTGGAGAGGAGTTCTTCTCCTTCTTCTTCTTCAGAGGAGGAGGTGGTAACAGCAAAGCAGCAATCTTCTGGCACAATAAGAGAAGTGATGACAGCATGGGAATCGGTTGCATTGTACACTGAAAATCATTACCCCAATAAAGCAGTGGACATGCGCGCTACAAATTTATTTGACGATAATGCTGTGTATCATTTTTGCCAAGTATTGAAGTATCAACAGAAACAAAGGACTATGCAAAGCTTCCTAGTAAAAAAGAATTAGTTGTGTATCATGAATAATAAAATACATAATACTGTTTGTATAATTTTCTTCTAATAAATGGCAGATAAAACTTCTAGTACTTTATCTGCATGGAACCCATTATCGTATTTAACATTAGTTTATATGGGATAAATTGATTCACTTAAAGAGTGTTTTGCAATACGAGTATGACTCTGGAACGAATTATGCAAGGTATGTGAAATTTAAAGATCTGAAGGAGGATTCATCTGAAAACTACGAAAGACCTCAGTTTCGTTTATGACTCAAGTATTCAGTGAGTTGTTGTCTTTTGTTCATAAATTATTTATTTAAATGTCCGTATAAAGTAGTTCCTGGGGAGACCTCAAAGACAAAAATATAATGGTAGAGCTTCCAACACAAAGTTCTGAATGGAGAATTATGTAAAGTAACAATGAGAAATTTATTTATCCAAATATGTATGGAAGTGGAATAAACATGAGATTATCAAATTTGTATTTTGATTTATAAGGCAAGACTAATGAGTATGAGGCTTCATGATTGCAGCCAAATGGTGTCAACATCTTACAATGAAAATTATCAATTTTTGACAATATAATGTAACTGTATAGATAAAAGAAATCTACTCACCAAGTGGCAGCAGGAGAACACACACATAAAAAAAAAGATATTTTACTTATGGAAGCTTTCAGAGCTAGTGGCTGCTTCTTTTGGCAGAAAAATTGAAGATAAAAAAGAGAGGTGAAGGAAAAGGACTGAGAGGTTTCGGAAAAGGGGTAGAGTTCAGAAAAGTCACTGAAAACCTCAGGTCAAGGGAGATTTAAATATGGGATGGGAAGAAAAGACTGATCTTTTGGGACTGCATCAGACAAGATTTGAAAGCTTGAGAGCTTGAAGGTGGAACACAGGGCTAATATGCAAGACAGAGGTTACCATCAAGCATGTATTAATAAGGGTGAAAAGCTACGTGCACTGTATGTAACAGAGGTGGGAGAGGGATGACGAAAAACAGACAGGTCATAAAATGAAAGGCAAGGTGGCTGGCAAGAACCGAGGACATGTTTTAGTGCTAGTTCCCAACTGTGGAGTTCTGAAAAATAAATGGAGCGAAGGAGTAGTTACTGTGAAGAAATGCTGAGATGGAAGAAACTGATGTAAATTAAGGCCAGGTGGGTGGCAAGAACTGAGGACATGTTGTAGTGCTAGTTCCCAACTGTGGAGTTCTGAAAAATAAATGGAGCTAAGAAAGGAGTAGTTACTGTGAAGAAATGATGAGATGGAAGAAACTGATGTAAATTAAGGCCAGGTTATCATTTAGGATGCACGGGAAGAATGTTTATATAAGCAACACACAATATCCTGTGGCAGAGAATACTCATGATAGTCATGACCTTGGTGCCTGTTTCACCACATGTGCCACCTGGTTTCTTCCCCCAGTCATCAGTTACTAAGAACTCCGGACATGGGAACTTGCACTACAACATGCCCTTGGTTCTCGCCACCCACCTGGCCTCCAATTACATTAGTTTCTTCCATCTAAGCATTTCTTCACACTGACTACTCCTTTCTTCGATCCATTTTAGTTTTCTACATCTTTCATTTTATGACCTGTCTACTTTTCGCCGCCCCCTCCCACCTTTATCATATACAATGCACTTAGCTTTTCGCTCATATTATCTCATGCACAATGTTTTAGCAGTAATCTCTGCCTTGCATAGTAACCCTGTCTTCCACCTTTAAGCTCTCAGCCTTTCAAAACTCATCTGGTGCAGCCCCCAATAATCAGTCTTTCCTCCCCATTGCATCCTTTGACATGAGGTTTTGGGTGACTTTTCCAAACTCCACCCCTTTTCCTAAGCCTCTCAGTCCTTTTCCTTCACCCCTGTTCCTTCCCCTTCAGCCCTTCTGCCAGAAGGAGCCACTGGCTCTGAAAGTTTGCAGAAGCAAAACCTCTTTTCTTATGAGTGTGTGCCACTGCTTAGGGAGTAGGTTTTTTATCTACCCAATTACACTACAACATCTTGCAATGATATTACGGCTTACAATCATACAGCTATATTCACGTAAGTGTTTTACAGTGGTGATTCATAGTGAACATTGCTAACTTTATAGTACAAATTGGCATGGAGGTGCATGCGCGTGGGTTACTGCTGCAAGAGTGCTCTCTCTTGAGTTTAGTGCCCTCTTTGAATATTGCTTCATCTGTGGTGCAGGCACAAGTGTAATGATGATATTGCAAGTGCCCTCTCTGTTGAGATGAGGGCCCATGAAGTTAAAATTTGTGTGTCAACAAATAAAATTAATTGTTTCCATTTCTGTCTTTAGATGTAAAATGTTTTCTTTCTGAAGATATTAAGGAATCAGGTCACAAACTTTACTCAGTTGAAAGATGAAACATAGCTGCTGGTATCTGGCAGAGGAGCTGGGATCAACATAAAACTCTGGCCAAGAAAGCGCTCACGTAGGTTTTAAGTTTCAGATGCATTCCAACAAACCAAAAGAAAATACAATATCATGAAAAGGAAAGTTGCTACTCACCATACAGCAAAGATGTTGAGTCACAGATAGGCACAACAAAAAGACTGTCACAAATACAGCTTTCAGCCCATAAGGCCTTCATCAAAAATAGACTACACACACACACACACACACACACAAATAACTGTAGTATACCATCTAAAAACTGATCCCAACCTTATAATCCTACCTGCAGACAAAACCTCCACCACTGTTGTTTTGTACCACAAGGATTACCTGGGAGAAGGACTCCCCTAGCTGTCAGATACTTCCACCTACAAACCTTGCCACAGTCACCCCATTCCAGAAAACCAGCAGGACCTCCAGTCACTACTCAAATCCTTAGGCCCATCCCAGAATCCATCCCTGGAGTCCACCTCTCTGCTCACTCCTACCACTCTCCACACTCTTACCTTCTACATGCTTCCTAAAATATATAAACCCAACCACACAGGACACCCCACTGGGGCCAGCTACTGTGACCCCACTGAAAAACTCTCTGCTCTCGTAGACCAACACCATCAACCTATTACCTGGAACCTATCATCCTATATAAAAGATATCAACCATTTCCTCTACCAACTCTCCACAGCACCTTCCATTTAACATACGGTGCCCTGCTCACCACTACTGATCCCACCTCCCTTTACGCTAACATCCCTAACACCCACGGCATTACTGATATTTAACACTACCTTCAACGCCTGATGGGTTCCAAACCATCAACCTCCTTCCTAGTCACCATGACCAACTTTGTCCTAACCCACAAATACTTCTCCTTTGGAGGCACTACCTACAAACAAATACGAGGTATAGCTGTGGGCACCCGCATGACACCATCCTATGCCAACCTATTCATGAGCCATCTAGAGGAATCCTTCCTATACACCCAGAATCCTAAACCCCTCATATGGTTCGGATTCACTGATGACATCTTTGCGATCTGCATCGAGGGGGAGGACACCCTATCCACATTCCTCCAGAACCTCAGCAACTTCTCACCCAGTTGCTTCACCTGGTCCTACTCAACCCAACAAGCCACATTCCTAGACGTTTACCTCCACCTCAAAGATGGCTACATCACTACCTCTGTCTATATCAAACCTACTAACCATCGGCAATACCTCCACTTCGACAGCTGCCATCCATTCCATACTAAGAAGTCCCTTCCATACATCCTAGCCACTCGTGGTTGTTACATCTGCAATGACGAGCGGTCCCTCTCGAAATATACTGAGGGTCTCACTGAAGCCTTCACAAACAATAATTATCCTCCCAATCTGGTAAAAAACAAATCTCCTGTGGCTTATCTTTCTGGTCTCCCACCACCTCCCAATGTCCCACTGTCTGGCCACAAAAGAGCATTCCCTTGTAACTCACTGAAGTGTTGGCAGAAGTGCCAACACCGTGTTGCTAAAGAAGGCCGAAATGCACGCTTTTAAGCTCACGCAGATTGGCATGCGGTCTGGAACAGTTAAGGGAATTAATAGTAGCAAATAAAGTACGTAGTTGATGTAATACTTAACTTTAATCCATAATTGGAGAACATTGCTCTTGATGGTACATGTTTTATAATTTCAATATTAACAGGTAATGGCGCCTTGCTAGGTCATAGCAAATGACGTAGCTGAAGGCTATGCTAACTATCGCCTCCGCAAATGAGAGCATAATTGTCAGTGATCCATCTCTGGCAAACTCTGCTGTACAACTGGGGAGAGTGCCAGGACGTCTCTCTAGACCTGCCGTGTGGCGGCGCTCGGTCTGCAATCACTGACAGTGGCGACACGCGGGTCCGACGTATACTAATGGACCGCGGCCGATTTAAAGGCTACCACCTAGCAAGTGTGGTGTGTGGCGGTGACACCACACTCACTACCATCCAGGACTGGTGGAACTGAATTACATTCTCTGCCAGGGTTTCGACTACCTCTCGTCATGCCCTGAAATGAGAAACACCGTGCCCACTATCCTTCTCACACCTCCCATAGTGGTATTCTGTCATCCACCAAAATGACACAATACACTCATCCATCCCTACACAACCCCTGCTCCCAAACCCATATATCATGGTTCATACCTCTGTAATAGACCTAGATGCCAAACCTGTCCCATACATCCTCCAACCACCACCCACTACAGCCCGGTCACAAACATCACCTACCCCATCAAAAGCAGGGCTACCTGTGAAACCAATCACGTAATCTACAAGCTAAGGTGCAACCACTTTGCTGCATTCTATGTGGGCATCACTAGCAACAAGCTGTCGGTCCACATGAATGGCTATCGACAAACTGTGGCCAAGAAAAAGTGGACCAACCAGTTGCTGAGCATGCTGCAAACATGACATCCTTCATTTCAATGACTGCTTCACAGCCTGTGCCATATGGATCCTCTCCACCAACACCAGCTTTTCTGAATTGCATAGGTGGGAACTTTCCCTACAATATTTCCTACACTCCCATAAGGAGTTTGAAGGATATATCCCATAAGGAGTTTGAAGGAGTTTTTGTGCAATGTGGTTCTGTCAATTAAGTACACTCAGGTTCTAATAATCGAACAACAGTATTCCCAGCTTGTAACAACAAAGTGGTGATCCCAACATGATATACCTGCGTAGTATCAATGGATTAATGACCATTTACAGGAGAGATTTGCAAAATGACTCATGTGAACCCCACTGTGTCACGATTGGGTGTAAGACTACCACCTTTCTGGCCACACAATCCAGCTTTGTGGTTTGCACAGGTGGAGGCCAGGTTTTTTTATTCTGGAATTTTGGCAGGCACTACCAAGTTTGCGCTGGTAGTAAGCCAATTAGATTACCAGTATGCCACAGAAGAGCAAGATATAATTACCTCGCCACCAGAGGCTAACTCCTATGAATGACTTACAGCAGAATTTATCCGGCAAATATCAGCACTGCAGGGAGTGTGAATCTGTCCAGTTCTCACTCAGGGAGATAACAGAGACAGAAAGCCTTCACAATACTTGTGGCACATAAGAAGCAAAGCAAACATGGGAATCATTCCGGAAGCTTATTGCACACAATATGGAGCAGTTGTTTACCACCATCTGTCAAAGCAAATATAGGGTTAGAGTCTGACACATACTCGGGCATTTAGCGCAGTTGCCCAATAAAATCCAGGACACATTGACACCGGCTTCTGTCACCACAGTCACTGCGTAGTACTTCTGTCAGCGTAGTCACTGCGCAGTACGCTAGCACAACACCAACTGTTTCACATGCAGATTACACCTTCCTGGCACCTGAGGTACATCTATTGACCCAGCAGATCAGTGAACTGTTATCTCGACATGACCCGAGCAATGACAGAAGCTGGAATCGATACCGCCGATGCTCACACAGCAGGTCATCGACAATCTCTTCTGCAACTGAACAGAGGTCAGAAGTAGGCGCCTCCTCTGATTGTCAATCGGTGTCTCTGTGCCTCTTTGTTAGTGATCAGCAGTCCGGCTGGAAATATTTAATAGACAATGGGTGCAATTTGTCCATTTACCCATGGATTATGTCGCACATGAAGTGACCACCCACTGCTGCAAGCAACTCATTCATAACAATGTATGGCACCCTGTGCTTGAATCTAGACCTGGGATTACGACGAGACTTCACTTGGGATTTACCGTGGCAGACATCGCCAAACCTATCATTGGAGCAGACTTCCTTGTCCATTACAATCTACTGCTGGACATGAAGTACTCATGCCTAGTTGACAGCATCATAGCCTTAACAGCGTCCGGATTTTGGTGGAATGCAGCCGTTCATACTACCAAAGTAATACAGGTGGTAGACATTGACTACGTGGAGTTGCTGAATGGATTTCCAGCTCTGACACGACCCCCTGGAGTGTCTAAGGAGGTAACGCGTGACACTGTCCACTACATAGAGATGATCTACGGTCCTCCCATATCTTGCAGACCACCCATATCTTGCAGACCACCCATATCTTGCAGACCACCCATATCTTGCAGACCACCTATATCTTGCAGACCACCCATATCTTGCAGACCATGAAGTTTGCCTCCAGATCGTCTTAAAATTGTGAAAGCAGAGATCGACAGTATGATTCGTGAAGGTATAATGTGGCCTTCCAACAGCCCCTGGTTCTCACCACTACATTTGGTCCCAAGAAAGGGTGGAGCATGGCAGACTTGTGGTGACTATAGAGCCCTGAATGCCAGAACAATAGTGGACAGATAATCAGTGCCATTGTTATGTGACTGTAACTATGCATTGAGTAGTGCAGCTATTTTTATCATCCTGGACTGTGCAAAAGTGTACACAGACCACTGTAGCTGAACAAGACATTCCCAAGACAGTAATAATCACACCTTTTGGCCTGTTTGAGAGCAAATTTGTGACTTCTGGACTCAGGAATGCTGCTCAAACATGGCAACACTTGTCAATGGACTTTGTGCTACAGGGCCTAACTTTCGCTTTTGCTTACCTGGACGATACTTTAGTTTTTTCTTCATCGGCAGAGCAACATCAGCAGTATTTAATGGAAGTGTTTAGGAGGTTGTAACACTATGACATCATCCTGAGTACCACCAAAAGTGTGTTTGGCCAGCCCCAAGTGGATTTCCTAAGACACAGGATAGCAGCGGGATCACTACTACTGCCAGACAAGGTGGAAGCAATCTTATGAATTTCATACCCAAATACGACCTAGGAATTGCGTTGATTCCTCGGTATGTTTAATTTTTATCGCTGTCACTTGCAGCACTCTGCCAAGTTACAAGAAACCGTTAATTGCAGCGCTCACTGGCCCAAAGAAAATGGTAACTCAAGTATAACGTGGACTGATACCACGTGTGTGGTGTTTGAAGTGGCCAAAAATAGCATCGCAGATGCTGCACTACTGCACGTTTGGCATTAGTGGTTGATGCTAGCCATATGGCAATTGGTACAACGTTGCAACAATGATGTAGTGACACATGGCAAACACTCACGTTTTTTTTCGTGCAAACCAGCACCCACTCAAAAGCTGTAGAGTGCCTACAACAGAGAACTTTTGGCTGTTTATGAGTTTGTCAAATAGTTCAGACCTCAACTGAAAGCTAGAGACTTTGTTATCTACACCAATCACAAACCGCTAACTTACGCCTTTCACCAGAAAAATACAAACTGTTCACCTAGGTGAGACAATCAGCTAATGTTCATCTCACAATTCAGCACAGACTTCTGGCACATCTCTGGCATCGACAGTGTGGTGGCCGATTGTTTGTCTCAGGTATGAAGCATTACTAGCATGACTGATTATGTCAAACTTGCTGCTGCTCAACAATTAGATCAAGCCCTACATGGACTGTTACCAGCAGAACATGGGTGTTGGATCTGCAACTTATTGAAATTCCAGGGAGCGATGTCAAGCTGTACTGTGACATGACCACATTGAAACAATGGCCATTCCTACCAATTACCTTAAGAAGGGATGTCTTCTATATGCTACATTACTTGTGCCACCCTGGTATTTGATCAACAACCTGCCTAGTGACGAATTGCTATGTGTGGTCACCTATACAGAAAGATGGCCTGTTTCAATCACATCCACATCAATGTTGTTGGCTTACTGCTATCGTCTGATGGCCAACGTTACATACTTACAATGATAGAGCATTACACCTGCTGGCCAGAAGCTGCATCAGTGGACAAAATTACAGCAGAAGCTCTGACTTTCACTTTCATGTCATATTGTGTGGCATGCTTTAGCTGTCAGATATACATGACGACAGACAGAGGGCAGCAATTTGAATCTGATCTATTCAGACAACTCACAAAGTTTTGTGGCACAATTCACCAACAAACATCGTGCTGTTAACCAGCCAGTAATTGGATGATCAACAGATGGCATCACTCAATTAAGGCAGCACTAATGTGTCATGACAAAGAATGTATCAAGGCTCTTCCCAAGGTACTACTTAGCCTCAGAAACACTTCCAAACCAAAATCTAGACACTTCTTTGGAGGAACTGGTGTAGGGTGAGACATTGAGGCTTCTAGGAAAATTCATGGAAACAAACGCTCTGTCACAACCAAGGAATGATCGACCAGAATTCCTACACCAACTGCGAGAGCACGTGGACCAAATTCACACACACCAGCCTCACAGACAAGGTGCAGCTACCAGCTTCATGCGTCAAGACTTGAAAACCTGTTCACACGTCATGTTACACATAGAAGACATCAGATTCTCATTGCAGCTGCCATATACAGGACCCGACCTCATAGTCACAAGGGAAGAGAAGACAGTGGACATTTCAATTGCTGGAAAGGAGACTACTGTTTCTACAGACCGACCAGCTTATGTCTGCCAAGAAGCAGAAATATCAGAGCTTCCAAGACTACAGCCTCACCCAACAGCTGCCTCATCACCACCGTCACAGATGCCAGCAGACCTACCAACACATACCTTAAGATCCAGATGGTGCACCCATTTTCCAGCCCACTATTTGGAATAACGCTCTGCTTCCACCATGGTGGCTGATGTGGTGACATCGTGTAGTTACACAGTGTTCTATCATGTGTGTCAGTTGCATCTGTTTAGAAACAATCACACTGCCAAACATTTCGCGCGAGCCGCCAGAGGCACTGTGTTTTGTTTTTGTTATTCTTTGATTATGCTTTTTTATAGTTTTGTATCTCCCATGCTGGTAGTCAGTTCATGCATAGTTACAAGATAATGCAGATATTTTTGTTCCCTGCATGTTAAGTTATTTTCAACTGCAAGCTTGGAATGATCAAGCAGTCCATGTATTCTTCGCTGTCTCCAGCAGCTGTGATCAATAAAGCTAATGTTAATACTGTTCGAAGGAGTTTTTGTGTAGTGTGATTCCATCGATTAAGTACATGCAGGTTCTAACAGTCAAACGACAGTTTGCCCTGCTTGTAACGACAGAATGCAATAACATGGACGAAAAGATAGCATGATAAAATGAAAGAAATTATATCAAAATTAATACATCAAATTAGTTAAAATCATATGAATAAAGATTTAGAATGACAGAAAGAAAAATGAGAGCAAATGAAGAAGTTGATATGATAATTAAAATATTGTGACAAAGGAACAGAAATAAAAAAGTCACATTTACACAAATTAATTGAACAAAAATAATGATCAAAATCACTTCTAGAAAAATTTAAAAATAAGATAAATTTGAAGCACCTGACTAGATTCAAACTCATGACCTTCTGTATGTGAAGGTCTTACCCTATCCATTACATCATGCAACCAGTCTGTAAAGCACTACATCACCACACAGGTGGTTTCATAGAGTTGATTCCACCACTGGGGACCTCTCATAAGTAGGCAAATCTAGGACTACAGATACAAAGGTCAGGGGTTAAGTGATTGGTTGTTCATAGCATTTTACCTGCCAATTATAACTTCTATCTTCTTTGGCAATTATTTGTTAATGTGAATAATGACCAAATTACCCGTAGGTTCAGAATCTATATTGCATTTTATGTTCCCCTACGGCTGGTTGGATAGGCCATGTACAAGAGGTCAGGGGAAGGTAAGAGAAGGAAATAATATTTCCAATAGGTTTGTTCCTAGAAAAGCACTGTGGTGTTCAAATCAGCCTTCATGCTGAGGATACATATACTTTACAGTTTATACTTACATAACTCAGGAAGAATGAAAAATCATCATCACCCTCCTTTCCTTCATTTACAATTAGAATATCCATCACTTTGCTCAGTGCTGATAGCCTTAACTGAAACAAAGGAAAGAAATTTAATCAACTATTAACTTCTAACTTAGTATAACTTATTATTACATCACAATTCTTATTTACAATGAAATCACAATTTGTTAGGTACCTCTGCTCTTTCATCCTGATGTTGCATGGCAAGCAGTAACTGATCAGGTTCATTTCCCCATCCTGAATCTTGGTCAGTACAATTTGCCAGTAACTGACGCTCTGCTGGTTCACCACGGATAAAGTGAAGCAATGACTTGCACAAATTTTGACGAGAGCTGAAAGTGAAATGACGAAATGTATATACTGTTATAACGTCAAGTTTAACACACATATTTCAGAACGACACAACACATATAAGTCACAGAGTAAGTTGACAAGCAAGACATGTGTACACGTTAGCATTCGAATAAGCACTGAGTCCCAGTCTAGCGGCCGTTGCTCGGCCGGCCGCTTAGGTGGCGCAGCTGCTGCATGGCTGGCAGACAGCGCCACACGTAGAGGACACACGTAATTGCGCGGCAGTGCTTTGGATGATGGGCGAGTCACAACATATACGTTTATTAAGACTAACAAATTAAACCGAAAATAACAAATATGTGTTTTACATGATGAAAATAATCAATTTTTTTAAAATATAATGTAACTGGGATAAATAAAAAATCTACTCACCACATGGCAGCAGGAGAACACAAATATAAAGGTATTAAAGTTTGCAAGCTTCCAGAGATAGTGCCTCTTTCTTCTGGCATAAGGGTTGAAGAGGAAGGAAGATGGCTGAAGGAAAAGGGCTGGTGAGGTTTAGGAAAAAGAGAAAAGTTCAGAAAAGTGCACAGAATCCTGGGTCAGGGGAGACCTGCAGGGCAGGATGAGAAGGAAAGTCTTTCCTTTTCCTAAACCTCACCAATCCTTTTCCTTCACCACTCTTCCTTCCCCTTCGACCCTTCTGCCACTAGAGGGCACCACTGACTCCGAAATCTTGCAAACTTTAATACCTTTATATGTGTTACTACATGGTGAGTAGATTTTTTTGTGTGTTGTACAGTATTGTAAAATATTTGTGAACACATTATTAATAATAAGTAATGCAGAGAGCAGAGAAAGCACTGTTGTTCAAATGGCTCTGAGCACTATGGGACTCAACTGCTGAGGTCATTAGTCCCCTAGAACTTAGAACTAGTTAAACCTAACTAACCTAAGGACATCACAAACATCCATGCCCGAGGCAGAATTCGAACCTGCGACCGTAGTGGTCTTGCGGTTCCAGACTGCAGTGCCTTTAACCGCACGGCCACTTCGGCCGGCTAGCACTGTTGTTGATACTTCAATAATATCCTATAATTTTGCTGTCCAAATGAACTGATTTAGCTCACACTCTAAACCCCACAAAAATATGAAAAATCTTGATGGGACACCTATCTCTGCAGCAAAGTACTGTTCTCCACGGTTAGTGAAACCTCTGGAAACAGTCTTGAAAGATAGAATATTAAATTTTATAGAGAAGAATAACATACTACATGAGGCACAGCACAGTTTTAGAAAATTCAGATCTACCACCACAGCCACAACTAACTTTGAAGCCGGCGTTATTGGAGCATTAGATCAACAAACAAAAGTCTGTGATATTTTCCTTGGCCTCTCAAAGGCATTTGACTGTGTGTGTCACTGCAAACTAATTCACAAGCTCAACTATTATGGTATCAGGGGTAAGGCAGCTGAAATCATCAATCATTTGTGGAAAACAGCGAGTAGAAGTAAAACATAAAATGAGTGGCACTATTGTAAACGTACACGCTAATTTTCTGGCAGTTAAGTTTGATGTACCTTAGGGATCAGTTTTGGGCCCCCATCTTTTCATTCTGTATGTAAATGATATGATGTCAGCAGTAGGTAACAATGTGGTAATGTTTGCACATGACACTCTACTCAAAGTAAAAAGTGACTTGGTAAAAGAGCTGGGATCAAGTGCTCCTACAAATATGAGTGACGCTTACAAATATTGCAGTGAAAACAACATGTTTGTAAATGAGGATAAGTCAACATAAACGCAAGTACAAGTGAATAAAACTGCAGAGACAGAAAATATTTCCCTTTAACTGGGTAATGCAGTTATCAAAGACATAAGGAGTTACAAATTCTTGGGTGTCATCATTGATAAGCATTTGATGTGGGGGGACCACATCAACAAAGTATGCTCAAAAGTAAGCAATAACATATTCTTAATGAGGAAGATATCTAGGACAGTAAACACAGACACACTACTAACAATGTACTGTGGTCTAGTCATCCCCACTTATCGTACTGCACTTTAGTCTGTGGAAATGCTGCACATATGCATATCCATAGATTAGTGAAGCTCCAAAAGAAGACTGTTAGATGCATTGCAAATCTAACCCCCAAGACAATCCTGCAGAAATAAATTCAGGGAACATACTATATTGACAGTCCTTTTGCTATATATATTTGAGACAATTATGCATGTGAAGGCAAATAGTACTACCCAGTTAAACAGAGATATACACAATTACAATAGAAGAAATAGGGATGATTATCACCTACAAAGGATGTGGCTCAAGTTATCCGAAAAAGATCCTATAACTGCTGGGCGCATTTTACACAATAAACTTCCATCAAAGGCACTAAAAAGACATCTTGTTTTCAGAAACAAATTAAAAGGTTATTTAGCCTCCTTAGCCCCATAGAGTTTAAATGAATACCTAGAAGCTAAACAGTAGAGAGGATATTGTTCAAGCACGGAGGCCATCATAAAATGTGTTTGCACAAAGCAGTAAGCACAAATATAAAATACATGTAAAGTCTTATTACATAAGAATGATCCTGCTGCTGCTTGTCCTTTTTTGTTTGTTTCAGAGACCTAGACAGACATGCTGTTGTAAAGTGAGGCTGTCAGAGTGTAAGACGGCAAAGATTACTCAGTGCATGGCGTACACTACTGAATTATGATTGTGAAAGCACAATATTGTGAAAATGTGAAGATGAGCACATGATCTTGTATTGTCATGAAAGTGATAATATCCATGTTTCTGTCTTCCAGGTTATGTTAAAGACACTGTTTTTTTAAGTGAGAGGGTTTTTGACACACTGCCTATTGGCTTCTGTCTTGGGTTCTTTGGCCGACTTTCATCTAATGATGCCATTAATCATCCCAGAGTGACGGACAGAATCGGCCGTATATTGCGCAAACATGGCGTAATGACGATTTTCAAACCGACAAGGAAGATCAAAGAGTGTCTTAGATCGGCGAAGGAGAAAAGGAACCCACTTGCAATGTTGGTAATATACCGTATACCATGCACATGCGGAAAAGTTTATGTCGGAATGACTGGGCGATCAATTAACACCAGGATCAAAGAGCGTAAGAGACATTGCAGGTTGGGTCAGGTGGAGAGATCGCCCGTGGCAGAGCACGCACTGAGTGAGACCGACCACATAATAAAATTCACAGACACGGAAGTTCTGGCTGTAGAGAAGCACTATCACACACGCCTGTTCAGAAAAGCTGTAGAAATACAAAAATATGCAAACAGTTTCAACAAGAAAGAGGAAAGTCTTAAGGTAAACGGATCCTGACTTCCCGTACTGCAGCGAACGACCATCGCAGGTAGCAAGAGGAGAACCGCACCGGAAATGACCGCGGAGAAGCCCTCGGATGTTGGCGCGCCAGGTACATATAGTCTGCGGCCGCAAGCTCGGCTCCAGTTCACCACCGGCAATGGAGGATGAAGCTTTGACAATTCCAGCCACTCGTGCTGGCGAAACGTCAGTAAAATCATTAGATGAACGTCGGCCGAAGAACCCGAGACAGAAGCCAATAGGCAGTTTGTCAACAAGTAGTCACGAAAGCCTTAACAATTTTAAGAGGGTTTTTTTCATAGAGTAATAATTTACATATTGCTAGGTCTGTATTGTTTGTGTGTGTTGAAACTGAATATAACTTGACCACATCTATACAATGAAAACAGTCTACAGATTCATTAAGAAATATATAAATAAATAATAGTTCCATCAGCTTGATAAATTATTCTCAGTGAGTAAGCTACAGAAATTCAAATTGAGATAGCTTAGTTGCCAAAATTACATTACTCATGAAATCTGCTAGATAAACTACATGATAATATATTTCATCCATACTTAAATTAGTTGAAAAATAGTTTTTGGTGATAATGTTATAGTACCAAATGGTTCCACATACAGTGATGAGCCAAAACAGTATGCCAACTGCTCAACAGCATGCTGGTTCACTTGTGGAAAGCAATGCAGCAGCAATTCTACAAAGCATGGATTTGACAAGTCCTTGGTAGGAATCCAGAGGTATGAAGCATGTTGATGTACAAATTGCACAGTTCCAGTAAATAATGGGCCAAAGGTTTATTGGTGCAGAGATGGCACCTTGCAGTGTCCCACATGTGCTCCATCGGCTCCAGATCAGATGAATTTGGTGCCCAAGACATCAACATGCGTTCACCATCACACTACTCAAACCACTGTAGCACAATTCTGTCCTTGTGAAAAATGCTGTTATCCTGCAGAAAGATGCCATCGCAAATGAGGAAGACATCAAGGACAAAAGGATCCAAGTGGTCCATAATAATGTCTGTGTAGTCCACAGTTGTCTTGATATCTTCAATTACTACCTCATGTCTCAGGCCCAAGTGAAGTCCCCCTTAGCATAATACTGCCCCCACTTGTCAGTGTCCGTTTGTCTGGGTGACAGTGTATTCAGGCATGACCGTTGACCCAGTGTAGCACGAAACACAGTTCATCCAAACAGGTGACATATTTCTATTGATCTACTGTCCAATCTTGGTGATCCCATGCCCACTTGAATTGTAACAGATGATATAGTGTCGAGTCAACATGGGAACTAGTAGTACTCATCTATAGTGTACCTTAATATTCAACAATGTGCACGGAATTATGTGCTCTGGAACACTTGTACCTGCACCAACATTGTACTCTGTCATCAGATGTGCCACAGATCGCCGCATGTTCTACTTTACAGCGCAGGCTAGCCTCCAATATCCACACTCTGTGATGAGGCATGAATGACCAGTACCTTATTGCTTGGTTGTGGTTTCACTTTCTTCCTACCATGATGTTCACAACAGTAGTAAGTGCACAATCAACCAGCTTCACCATTTCTGAAATGCTCATTTCCAGACACTGGTCCAAAACAATTCCTGCTCTGTCAAAGTTGCTTTAGTTAGCGAATTTCCCCATTTGTGATTTGTATAGACATCAGAGTGAGGTTCCTGTTCATTTCTGCTACACTTATATAATTTCCTTACCATGTTACACACCAGAAATGCCACCAGGCAGCATTCAGTCTCGCAGTGAGTGGTAGGCATAATGTTTTGGTTCATCAGTGTGTGACGGGACCGAGCTCCATATAATACATGACTCGTGCTAGAGTACTATAGTACCACGATTCTCATAACCACTTCCTCCTTTTGTGTAAGCAATATCAAGGTCAATTATAGCATTCTTTGTGAACAGTAATATAAACAGTGATATATCAGTAAAATGCTGCTGTCGTAATTTTAACCGACATGGTAAGGAGGTAACAGTAACTTGTTCTTGATTAACAATTAGAAGAGACAGTCAAGACTGCAGAATATCTCATTCATTAGAACAAGCAGTTTTGGCATGTTTAAATGGCCATCTTCAAATTCTCACACACAGCTGCTCTCCATGCTGTCAGCTCATAATCTGAAAATGGCTGTTTAAACATGCTGAAACCCATCAGTCTAATAAATGAGATATCTGCAATCTTGACAGTTTTTCTTAATTGAAAGTAGTGCTCTTTGCACTTACTCCTACAACCACAAGTTGTCTTCTCAGGCCATATCGAAGCGACATCTCACCTTGTGAAAACATCATTAACTGTTTTATGTTGTCAAGGTGACTAGATATGACTCCACCATTGATATGCCACACTGTTAAGTGCTGTAGCTTCATAAACAGCACTTTTCTGTATGGACATATTGCTGACTTGCCTCATGTTTTTCTGTCACACTCATTAAGACTGTCTAGTGACTGAGGATCATCTTATTCTTTTACCCTTGTCCTGCACTGGTTCAGGTTTGGCACGGTTACTAACAGATTTGGTATGGTTAATTTAAAGGGTGGCTGGATGCCCTTCCTGCAACCACCCCGTTAAGCCCAGAAGGAATATGTGTACCCCAGCTGTATGTGTGTAGGCTAGTGTTATTCACATGAAAGTATTCATGTGAAAGTGAGCAAACATTTTCTGAATGTTTGTGAATTGTGTAACTGAGGTAGGACTGGGGTACCAGCCCAGTAATCATCTAGTGGGATGTGGAAACCACCTAAAAACCACATCCTGGCTGGCCAGCACAAGGATGTTCAGCGTCAGTTCGCTGGGCGGATTCAGTCTGGGGCCAGCACAACTCCCCATTCTGCAAGCAGCTCTTTAACATACCTAGCTGTCCGGGCAGGTTGTAGTGGCTAAGGATGTTCTGTATATTTACAACAAAATGACAAAACCAAAATTTTGCAATTTTTCCTGCATGTGATGGTATTCACAGGTCCTTCAGCAAAAGTTGTTGAATGTTCTGAAATTAATGCCTATTTTGTACCCACCACAGTAACCTTTAAGCCCTAAGAAATTTCAGCAATGCTATGTACACTGGATCACTGAGCTAGAGGCATTGACCAAGAGGTGCTAATTTAAGTGCTCAAAAACAGAGTATCTTACACCAATACGGTGATCCAAGACACAATAATCAGTATCCAACACACGAGGCTTTCCAAGTCCAGACACTAAATATTTTGAATCCTTGTTGAGAAGAGCTACTAATCCTAGTACAAATCTTAGAGGCCACAAACCAAATGGAAAGAGCCATAAGAAACATCTCTGAGATGCCACTCCGATAAGAAAAACTGTTGGAACACCAGGAAGCTTCACCGCCCAGTTTTCACTTTTGGTATAATAGAGAAGTTGAATGTGTATTTCAAACATTGAAACATCGCACTGAAACACCCTCGTCTCCCAAGAACAAAAACTTCCACAGTTTCTTAGCATAACAAAAACTTCCACAGTTTCTTAGCACCTAGAGAAGGAAGAGGCTCGTCATCATCATTATCATCATCATCATCACCACCATCATGGCCTCCATCATCATCCTGGAGAAGAGGCTTCCATAACCATAACTTCTCTATGAGTATCAACATTACACATGGCTCACCTCCTGAAGCTGGACAGACATAACAAGTAGAGAGTCTGCCACTCACTTTTTCAGTGTTAATGAGTCTTAACTAGGCATATCAAACATCAGATCTGTTGCCCTGGTATTGTCATGACTGGCAAAATGACTACCATGGTAGATATTCAGACACTGTGTTATACTGAAAGTCCCCTGGCCACAATTTTCCTATGACTAACAAAAATACTCGTGGTCATACTAAAGTCCTGTTAATGATTCTATAAACAATGGCCCAAGGGGTTCAAGGTGGCTGCTTATTGCAAGGTTCAGGAATGACAACCTTCCTCTTCACTTTTGGATTTTATCTACACTGACTACCTGCAAGGGTAAATCCCATTACAATACAATAATGAGCAGTTTTAATATGAAACAGGGGTAAAAACTAAAGAGTGATTCTTCAGTATGAAACTCCAGATACTGTACCAAAATTACAGATGTCATATGCTAAGAATTTGCTGAGAACATCACCTTCAATTAAAAAAAAATCTTCCACAAGAGAACAAAATTAAAATAGACTTGGAAGGGGCCAAATAGAACTAAAAATGAAAATGCTACACGTGTTTTATGAAATAATAAAGAAATGTTGTAAGATGTGATGGACCACGACTACTTTAAAATTACATGTGACTGCAGACTTTTAAGATACACGGAAAGAAAACTAGGAAGTAACATACTCACCAGGGACGTAGAAAGAAATTTGAATTAGAATTACAAATAGGGATTTATATCAAATTACACAACAGAATCAGCATCTGACAACAGTTGTGATTAGAATTGGAAAACATTACAGTGGAATTTCAATTTTACATTCTCCGAGTTTATATTTTTCATGGTTCTACACCATAAATTCGTGGCCCTTGTAAAAAAAAAAAAATCAATGCTACAAATGTACTGATTTTACGTTTCTTCCTAGTAACATTTACTTTAATTCTAAATTCTTACTCAATGTCTCACTTGACTTCATCCCCTTTTCTTCCTATTGACATTTGATGTGACTGAACAAGCTATAAGTGGCACAAAAGTCAAGATGGTTTGCACCATGGATGGTGGCAGACTTAAGGGAATATTTTAGGCCATTGTAGAGAGGGGAGATGTCAGAGAGGAAATGCTGATGTAATCCATGATTGGGTTTGCCACTACAATTTGCAATGTTTAGCTTCACCGCGCAGTTATGATACAACTAATTCTAGGTAGCGGCACCAATGGAAAAACAGTACAGTTGATGTGAAATGTTCTGGACTGAGCCAATATGTGATGAAGGGGCCCAGCTGCCACCTTTTCTTGTGCCACGTATAACTCAGTCTCATCTTTTTGCTTATATTTCTGATGTACTGTATTCAGCAACAGTATCAATCATTAAGCTTTTAAATTCATACGCTGCGCCTCAAAGAATATTGCTTGATCAGAATCAAGGAAGCTTCAGCCATTTTTGGCTAAAAAGCTCTTATTTGTCTGGTGACTTGTTACATCACCCAACAGCTGGTGCAGTGACCACACTACACTAATAAAAATAATAAGTTTGCAGACCTTAGCTTATGAAACATTTGAAAATCCTAAAGTACTGGATTATATAGCATAAACTGGCACAGATCCTACAAATCAAAGTTGGTGTGAGAATTTAATTCTTCTCCTCCTAGGCACAATTTTTACTGGCACTCATAACATCAACTCGCACAACCGAATCTCAAATCCATAAAAAAAACAAGAAATAAATTTCAAAAATTTTATGTATGTAACTGAAAACACTAACTTCCGCTAATGATGTAAGAGGTAATTAAGCCTTTTCCCAACACACTACTGCCACAAATTATACCTTAAAATATGCAGTTTCAAGGGTTCTTTCATTTTGATTTCACCTCAAAAACAGCAAAAATTTACAGCATATATGGTGGAATAAACTGAAAATTGTGAAACACAGTGGAAACTGCCAGATTACATCACATCATATGTTTGTTTTCCACCTGCAGAGAATACCTATTTAGCATGGTGAAGTCATGCTAATAAGGTGGCTTCTAGCATATAGAGTGATAAACAGCAAGCTTACTTGACAGTTTGTTCCAAAGTACAGCTAATATGATCAGTGTATAGCAAAAGGACTGAGCACGGCTTCCACTTACGTAAAATTTATATACTTATATGCACTGTGCGATAAAAAGTATCCACACACCAGGCTGAAAATGACTTACAAGTTCATAGTGCCCTCCATCGCTAATGCTGGAATTCAATATGGTGTTGGCCCATCCTTAG
Source organism: Schistocerca piceifrons (assembly GCF_021461385.2). Taxonomy (NCBI): domain Eukaryota; kingdom Metazoa; phylum Arthropoda; class Insecta; order Orthoptera; family Acrididae; genus Schistocerca; species Schistocerca piceifrons. The sequence continues at coordinate 355,091,359 of NC_060144.1, read as the reverse complement.
TCTTGATGACAGCTTGCACTCTCACAGGCATACATGCAACCAGGTGCTGGAAAGTTTCTTGGGGAATGGCAGCCCATTCTTCATGGAGTGCTGCACTGAGAACAGGTATCGATGTCAGTCAGTGAGGTCTGGCATGAAGTCAGCGTTACAAAACATCCCAAAGGTATTCTATACGATTCAGGTCAGGACTTTGTGCAGGCCAATCCATCACAGGGATGTTATTGTCATGTAACCACTCCACCACAGGCCATGCACTACGAACAGGTGCTTGATCATGTTGAAAGATGCAATTGCCATCCCTGAATTGCTCTTCAACAGTGGGAAGCAAGAAGGTGGTTAAAACATCAATGTAGGCCTGTGCTGTGATAGTGCCATGCAAACCAGCAAGGGTTGCAAGCCCCCTCCCTGAAAAACACGACCACACTGTAACACCACCGACTCTGAATTTTACTATTGGCACTACACACGCTGGCAGATGATGTTCACTGGGCATTTGCCATACCCACACCCTGCTATCGGATCGCCACATTGTGTACCATGATTCGTCACTCCACCCAACGTTTTTCCACTGTTCAGTCGTCCAATGTTTACGCTCCTTACACCAAGTGAGGCGCCGTTTGGCATTTACTGGTGTAACGTGTGGCTTGTGAGCAGCCCAATTTAGTTACAGTAGTTCTGCTCAGAGCCTGTTGCCAGAATCCAGAACATATCATGCCTCTACTGACTGCAGCCAATATAGGCTACTCCATTTGCTATGTGTGGCACCACAATTAACAGGATGTGTTCAGTGAACAGTTGTGTGATGGGTTGTTCGTCTCTGTTGCAGTCCTCAATGGTGTTTAATGCATCGTGACAGCAGACAAGCTGTTATAAATGTAACAGAATGCTGAAATCACAGCAGGCTTAACTTTGTTTCATATTCATTGGTACACATAAGTACCACATGTGAAGGAAAACTTGTTTGTATATACACACTTTCATGAAATCTGCTATGTTTTCACTACAGCAAGAAGTGTTAACGGCGCACGGAGGCAATATTGCAGAATGCTCCACTTCGACTACTCAGTGCAATGAACAAGAAAAAGTTTACTAGCAATACATTAAGAGGTCACTGTGCTCATTGGCTACATAAGAAAACACAGACCTCCACATGCTGTATTACAATGCCTTTCACTGTACTGACTACACTGAAGAGCCAAAGAAATTGGTACAGCTGCCTAATACTGTGTAGGGCCCCCGTGAGAAAGCAGAAGTGCCGCAACACGACATGGCATGGACTCAACTAATGTCTGAAGTAGTGCTGGAGGGAACTGACACCATGAATCCTGCAGGGCTGTTCATAAATCTGTAAGAGTACAAGGGGATGGAGATCTCTTCTCAACAGCACATTGGAGGCATCCCAGATATAATCAATAATGTTCATGTCTGGGGTGTTTGGTGGCCAGTGGAAGTGTTTAAACTCAAAAGAGTGTTCCTGAAATTACTCTGTAGCAATTCTGGGCATGTAGGGTTCGCATTGTCCTGCTGGAATTGCCAAAGTCCGTCAGAATGCACAATGGACACGAATAGCTGCAGATGATCAGACAGGATGCTTACGTATGTGCCACCTGTCAGCGTCATACATATCACTCCAACTGCACATGCCCCACACCATTACAGAGCTTCCACCAGCCTGACCAGTCCCCTGCTGACATGCAGGGTTCATGAATTCATAAGGTTGTCTTCATACACTTCACGTCCATCCGCTCAACACAATTTGAAAAGAGACTCATCCCACCAGCCAACATGTTTCCAGTCATCAACAGTCCAGGTGAGGTGTTAAGGTTTGTATCTTGCAGTCATCAAGGCTCCGAAAGCCCATATCGATGATGTTTCGTTGAATGGTTTGCACGCTGACACTTGTTGATGGCCCAGCATTGAAATCTGCTGAAATTTGCGAATGGGTTGCACTTCTGTCATGTTGAATGATTCTCTTCATTCATCGTAGATCCCATTCTTGGAGGATCTTTTCCTGGCTGCAGCTATGTTGGAGATTTGATGTTTTACTGGATTCCTGACATTCACAGTACACTTGTGAAATGGTCATACAGGAAAATCCCCACTTCATCACTACCTCGGAGATGCTGTGTCCCACTGCCCGTGCACCAACTATAGAACCACATTCAGACTCACTCAAATCTTGATAACTTGCCATTGTAGCAGCAGTAACCAATCCAACAGCTGTGCCAGATACTTTTTGTTTTATCTAGGCGCTGCATACTGCAGTGGCGTATTCTGCCTGTTTACTTACCTCTGTCATTTTAATATGTATGCCTATACTTAGTTTCTCTGGCGCTACAGTGTAGCTCAATTACCTTGTACCCAGATACCAATTTCAATTTTTTGATGAGTCTTTGCTTGCTGTTACACATTTGTGATTTTTTTTTAAAAACTGATGAAATACATTTCACAAATTATTGTATAAACATTGTATCACACATTTAATTTCCTTAGATTTTGTACAATGTCTTGGAGAGGATTAAGATTTTTAATCAGACATGTCGATTATATATATGTTTTTGCTCATATTTTGGTGGTTTTAATGTTTTACCCCATGAACCATGGACCTTGTCATTGGTGTGGTGGCTTGCATGCCTCAGTGATACAGACAGCCATATCGTAGGTGCAACCACAAAGAAGAGGTAGCTGTTGAGCGGATCGAGAAATGCGTGTTTCCTGAAGAGGGCAGCAGCCATTTCAGTAGTTGTAGGGGCAACAGTCCAGATGGTTGATTGAAGTGGCCTTGTAACATCAACCAAACCAACATTGTTGTGCTGGTACTGCAAACGGATGAAAGACAGGAGAAACTACGGTCGCAATTTTTCCCCAAGGGCACACAGCTTTACTGTATGTTTAAATGACGATGGCGTCCTCTTGGATGAAATATACCAGAGGTAAAATAGTACCCCATTCAGATCTCCGGGCAGGAACTACTCAGGAGGATATTATTATCAGGAGAAACAAAACTGGCGTTCTATGGATCAGAGTGTGGAATGTCAGATATCTTAATCAGGCAGGTAGGTTAGAAAATTTAAAAATGAAAATGGATACATTATAGTTAGATACAGTGGGAATTACTGAAATTCGGTGGCAGGAGGAACAGGACTTCTGGTTGAGGTAAATACAGGGTTATAAATACAAAATCAAATAGAGGTAATGCAGAAGTACGTTTAATAATGAATAAAATAATTGGAACATGGATAAGTTACTATGAAAAGCAGAGCAAATGCATTATTGCAGAATAGATAGACACAAAGCCCATGCCTACCACAGTAGTACAAGTTTCTATGCCAATTAGCTCCACAGATGATGGAGAGATTGAAGAAATATATTATGAAATAAAAGAAATTATTCAGATAGTTATGGAAGACAAAAATTCAATAGCCATGGGGGATTTGATTTTGATTTGAGTTGATTTACTGCTCATTTAGAGACCTGTTGCCATTTTATAACAGGTTGTTCATTTTATAGCTTTTCATGTAGATTGTTGTTGTTGTTGTTGTTGTTGTTGTTGTAGTCTTCAGTCCTGAGCCTGGTTTGATGCAGCTCTCCATGCTACTCTATCCTGTGCAAGCCTCTTCATCTCTCAGTATCTACTGCAGCCTACAACCTTCTGAATCTGCTTAGTGTGTTACCCTCCACGCTGCCCTCCAATACTAAATTGGTGATCCCAGGATGCTTCAGAACATGTCCTACCAACCGATCCCTTCTTGTAGTCCAGTTGTGCCACAAACTCCTCTTCTCCTCAATTCTATTCAATACCTCCTCATTAGTTATGTGATCTACCCATCTAATCTTCAGCATTCTTCTGTAGCACACCATTTCAAAAGCTTCTATTCTCTTCTTGACCAAACTATTTATCGTCCATGTTCCACTTCCATACATGGCTACACTCCACACAAATACTTTCAGAAACGACTTCCTGACACTTAAATCAATACTGGATGTTAACAAATTTCTCTTCTTCAGAAATGCTTTCCTTGCCACTGCCAGTCTACATTTTATATCCTCTCTACTTCGACCGTTATCAGTTATTTTACTCCCCAAATAGCAAAACTCCTTTACTACTTTAAGTGTCTCATTTCCTAATATAATTCTCGCAACATCACCCGATTTAATTCGACTACATTCCATTATCCTCGTTTTGCTTTGGTGATGTTCATCTTATACCCTCCTTTCAAGACACTGTCCATTCCGTTCAACTGCTCTTCCAAGTCCTTTGCTATCTCTGACAATTACAATGTCATCGGAGAACGTCAAAGTTTTTATTTCTTCTCCATGGATTTTAATATCTACTCCGAACTTTTCTTTTGTTTCCTTTACTGCTTGCTCAATATACAGATTGAATAGCATCTGGGAGTGGCTACAACCATGTCTCACTCCCTTCCCAACCACTGCTTCCCTTTCATGTCCCTCAACTCTTATAACTGCCATCTGTTTTCTGTACAAATTGTAACCAGCCTTTCGCTCCCTGTATTTTATCCCTGCCACCTTTAGAATTTGAAAGAGAGTATTCCAGTCAACATTGTCAAAAGCTTTCTCTAAGTCTACAAATGCTAGAAATGTAGGTTTGCCTTTCCTTAATCTTTCTTCTAAGATAAGACGTAGGGTCAGTATTGCCTCACGTATTACAACATTTCTACGGAATCCAAACTGATCTTCCCCGAGGTCAGCTTCTACCAGTTTTTCCATTTGTCTGTAAAGAATCTGCGTTAGTATTTTGCAGCTGTGACTTATTAAACTGATAGTTCGGTAATTTTTACATCTGTCAACACCTGCTTTCTTAGGGATTGAAATTATTATATTCTTCTTGAAGTCTGATGGAATTTCGCCTGTCTCATACATCTTGCTCACCAGATGGTAGAGTTTTGCCAGGACTGGTTCTCCCAAGACTGTCAGCAGTTCTAATGGAATGTTGTCTACTCCCGGGGCTTGTTTCGACTTAGGTCTTTCAGTGCTTAGTCAAACTCTTCACGCAATATCATATCTCCCACTTCATCTTCATCTACCTCCTCTTCCATTTCCATAATATCGTCCTCAAGAACATTGCCCCTGTATAGACCCTCTATATACTCCTTCCACCTTTCTGCTTTCCCTTCTTTGCTTAGAACTGGGTTTCCATCAAAGCTCTTGATATTCATGCAAGTGGTTCTCTTTTCTCCAAAGGTCTCTTTAATTTTCCTGTAGGCAGAATCTATCTTACCCCTCATGAGATAAGCCTCTACATCTTTACATTTGTCCTCTAGCCATCCCTGCTTAGCCATTTTGGACTTCCTGTCGATCTCATTTTTGAGACGTTTGTATTCCTTTTTGCCTGCTTCACTTGCTGCATTTTTGTATTTTCTCCTTTCATAAATTACATTCAGTATCTCTTCTGTTACCCAAGGATTTCTACTAGCCCTTGTCTTTTTACCTACTTGATCCTCTGCTGCCTTCACTATTTCATTCCTCAAAGCTACCCATTCTTCTTCTACTGTATTTCTTTCCCCCATTCCTGTCAATTGTTCCCTTATGCTCTCTCTGAAACTCTGTACAACCACTTGTTCTTTCATTTTATCCAGGTCCCATCTCCTTAAATTCCCACCTTTTTGCAGTTTCTTCAGTTTTAATCATGTAGATTACAAAACATATTCCATATTAAAAACAACAATTATTGTTTTCATGAATTGCAATGGAAGTAATAATAAATTAAAAATACATTAGAAATTGAAAAGAAAGAAACACAAAAAATATTCAAATTTTAATAAGATATGATGATAGACGATAGGAACAACTTGGATAGTAAGAAAGAGAGAGAGAGAGAGAGAGAGAGAGAGAGAGAGAGAGAGAAATGTTAATCTATCTGAGCCAGCCTGGTCTGAAAGCCTTGGAGCTACTTTGAGCCTTGCAGTCACAGTTCACTACAGTTTAATTTATGGATTAATATTTCTAAACACCATTTACAAAAACTCTACAACTATTATGTACATTGTGGAAAGTGCAGTGGTGTGTGGGTGTAAAGTATGTTATTTCTTGGGGTTATTAATTAACCTTCAGTTCCTATATTAGGTGTTTTGAGTTTTACCTGTTATGTTGCTTATATGCTAAGGGTTCAGTTACAAATGTTACATCCCAACAATGGTGCAATGGCTGCGGGATGGATATACCTGCTGTTTATACAGACTTGATAGCATTACACCATTTATTCTGGTACAGTTTAATTATTTTAGATGTTGTGTAAGGTTGTCTGTGGTACGTTTTCATGAAGATGTTTGCTGTTTGAGTGAGAGTTTGTGTGTGTGTGTGTGTGTGTGTGTGTGTGTGTGTGTGTGTGTGTTTTTCGGTACTGCTGTCTGTGTTAGTGCAAAAACTGGAACTGCTGTATTACGTGCTTCATGTGTGTTGCAATGTTTTGTACACAGCCGTGTCCATCTGTATTCGTATGTAATGTCGTTGAGACATCATCAGTGATTTTGTTTACTATTTCCCACTCATCTTTGTCTCTTATTGCCCGTATCATGTCATTGTTATACTGCGTTGGTGTCTGGCGTGCTGCTCTGCATTGGTGACAGTGAAAAAGTATGTGTTCTGGGGATCCATGTTACTGACATTTACAAGCAGCATTCTGGCTGTGGCCTCCGCAATGTAAGAGTGCAGGGTAAAGGCCGTGACCTGTCAAAGTGAACCACACCTTGACTGGGATTGATGTAGCTCAGTCTCAGACATTCCCTGATGTCCAGGAAGAACTGATATACCCTATGGCCCTTATTGCTTAATTCCCATTCCCTTTGCCATGTATCCACCCACCATTTAACGAGTTGGTGCTGCTCGATTATATCATGTCCAAGAATCTCGATTATATTCTCCTGTCTCCTCCTCCTCAGCCAGTACATTGTAGCCTAAAACCGAATGGTTATGTTGATAGGGAAGGTTCCGAGCACCACGTATAGTGATTCCAGCTCCTGACAGCCTTACCATGGGACTTCTCTGCCCTCGCCACACGATGTTCGGATTCATCACCACACGTGCTCAGTAGGCCCGTGCACTGGCTGCAAAACAGACCACAGTCTCAAAGAGTTCACAATGGTAAGTTCACAGTGAGTATAACGGTGCCATGAAGAGTGTTATGTTGAGTCTGGCCATCTTGTGCAGCCCTATCAGTCGTTGTTCTGATGTGTTTGGCAAATGACAGTCATTCGTCCAGCTGCACACCAAGATATCATGTTTTCCATTGTCTGCATATGCTAATGTCGTGTAGTTCTATGGCAGTATTACTTTTTAGTGTTCCTTTGAGTAGTATATAAACTGTTTTGTGTAGAGTCATCTGAAGTTTATTATGTTTGCACCACTGGCAAACGAAGGACTCGAATTTGACAGTTGGAAAAGGAAGAGGAGGAAAAGTAGTGGATGAATATGGACTGGGGATAAGGAATGACAAAGGAAGCCGCCTGGTAAAATTTTGCACAGGGCATAGCCTTTCGCTCCCTGTATTTTACCCCTGCCACCTTTAGAATTTGAAAGAGAGTGTTCCAGTCAACATTGTCAAAAGCTTTCTCTAAGTCTACAAATGCTAGAAACGTAGGTTTGCCTTTCCTTAATCTTTCTTCTAAGGTAAGTCGTAAGGTCAGTATCACTTCACGTGTTCCAGTATTTCTACGGAATCCAAACTGATCTTCCCCGATGTTGGCTTCTACCAGTTTTTCGATTCGTCTGTAAAGAATTCGCGTTAGTATTTTGCAGCTGTGACTTATTAAACTGATAGTTCGGTATTGTTCACATCTGTCAACACCTGCTTTCTTTGGGATTGGAATTATTATATTCTTTTTGAAGTCTGAGGGTACTTCGCGTGTCTCATACATCTTTCTCACCAGATGGTAGAGTTTTATCAGGACTGGTTCTCCCAAGGCTGTCAGTAGTTCTAATGGAATGTTGTCTACACCCGGGGCCTTGTTTCAACTAAGGTCTTTCAGTGCTCTGTCAAACTCTTCACGCAGTATCGTATCTCCCATTTCATCTTCATCTACATTCTCTTCCATTTCTATTGTCCTCAAGTACATCACCCTTGTATAGACCCTCTATATACTCCGTCCATCTTTCTGCTTTCCCATCTTTGGTTAGAACTGGGTTTCCATCTGAGATCTTGATATTCATACAAGTGGTTCTCTTTTCTCCAAAGGACTCTTTAATTTTCCTGTAGGCAGTATCTATCTTACCCCTAGTGAGAGAAGCCTCTACATCCTTACATTTGTCCTCTAGCCATCCCTGCTTAGCCATTTTGCACTTCCTGTCAACCTCATTTTTGAGATGTTTGTATTCCTCTTTGTCTGCTTCATTTACTGCATTTTTATATTTTCTTCTATCATCAATTAAATTCAATATTTCTTCTGTTACCCAAGGATTTCTACTAGCCCTCATCTTTTTACCTACTTGATCCTCTGCAGCCTTCACTACTTCATCCCTCAGAGCTACCCATTCTTCTTCTACTGTACTTCTTTCCCCCACTGCTGTCAATTGTTCCCTTATGCTCTCCCTGAAACTCTGTACAACCTCTGGTTCTTTCAGTTTATCCAGGTCCCATCTCCTTAAATTGCCACCTTTTTGCAGTTTCTTCAGTTTTAATCTGCAGTTCATAACCAATAGATTGTGGTCAGAGTCCACATCTGCCCCTGGAAATGTCTTACAATTTAAAACCTGGTTCCTAAATCTCTGTCTTACCATTATACACTCCTGGAAATGGAAAAAAGAACACATTGACACCGGTGTGTCAGACCCACCATACTTGCTCCGCACACTGCGAGAGGGCTGTACAAGCAATGATCACACGCACGGCACAGCGGACACACCAGGAACCGCGGTGTTGGCCGTCGAATGGCGCTAGCTGCGCAGCATTTGTGCACCGCCGCCGTCAGTGTCAGCCAGTTTGCCGTGGCATACGGAGCTCCATCGCAGTCTTTAACACTGGTAGCATGCCGCGACAGCGTGGACGTGAACCGTATGTGCAGTTGACGGACTTTGAGCGAGGGCGTATAGTGGGCATGCGGGAGGCCGGGTGGACGTACCGCCGAATTGCTCAACACGTGGGGTGTGAGGTCTCCACAGTACATCGATGTTGTCGCCAGTGGTCGGCGGAAGGTGCACGTGCCCGTCGATCTGGGACCGGACCGCAGCGACGCACGGATGCACGCCAAGACCGTAGGATCCTACGCAGTGCCGTAGGGGACCGCACCGCCACTTCCCAGCAAATTAGGGACACTGTTGCTCCTGGGGTATCGGCGAGGACCATTCCCAACCGTCTCCATGAAGCTGGGCTACGGTCCCGCACACCGTTAGGCCGTCTTCCGCTCACGCCCCCAACATCGTGCAGCCCGCCTCCAGTGGTGTCGCGACAGGCGTGAATGGAGGGACGAATGGAGACGTGTCGTCTTCAGCGATGAGAGTCGCTTCTGCCTTGGTGCCAATGATGGTCGTATGCGTGTTTGGCGCCGAGCAGGTGAGCGCCACAATCAGGACTGCATACGACCGAGGCACACAGGGCCAACACCCGGCATCATGGTGTGGGGAGCGATCTCCTACACTGGCCGTACACCACTGGTGATCGTCGAGGGGACACTGAATAGTGCACGGTACATCCAAACCGTCATCGAACCCATCGTTCTACCATTCCTAGACCGGCAAGGGAACTTGCTGTTCCAACAGGACAGTGCACGTCCGCATGTATCCCGTGCCACCCAACGTGCTCTAGAAGGTGTAAGTCAACTACCCTGGCCAGCAAGATCTCCGGATCTGTCCCCCATTGAGCATGTTTGGGACTGGATGAAGCGTCGTCTCACGCGGTCTGCGCGTCCAGCACGAACGCTGGTCCAACTGAGGCGCCAGGTGGAAATGGCATGGCAAGCCGTTCCACAGGACTACATCCAGCATCTCTACGATCGTCTCCATGGGAGAATAGCAGCCTGCATTGCTGCGAAAGGTGGATATACACTGTACTAGTGCCGACATTGTGCATGCTCTGTTGCCTGTGTCTATGTGCCTGTGATTCTGTCAGTGTGATCATGTGATGTATCTGACCCCAGGAATGTGTCAATAAAGTTTCCCCTTCCTGCGACAATGAATTCATGGTGTTCTTATTTCAATTTCCAGGAGTGTATAATCTATCTGATACCTTTTAGTATCTCCGGGATTCTTCCATGTATACAACCTTCTTTTATGATTCTTGAACCAAGTGTTAGCTATGATTAAGTTATGCTCTGTGCAAAATTCTACCAGACGGCTCCCTCTTTCATTTCTTAGCCCCAATCCATATTCACCTACTATGTTTCCTTCTCTCCCTTTTCCTACACTCGAATTCCAGTCACCCATGACTATTAAATTTTTGTCTCCCTTCACTATCTGAATATTTTCTTTTATCTCATCATACATTTCATCAATTTCTTCTTCATCTGCAGAGCTAGTTGGCATATAAACTTGTACTACTGTAGTAGGTGTGGGCTTCATGTCTATCTTGGCCACAATAATGCGTTCACTATGCTGTTTGTAGTAGCTTACCCACACGCCTATTTTTTTATTCATTATTAAACCTACCCCTGCATTACCTCTATTTGATTTTGCATTTATAACCCTGTATTCACCTGACCAAAAGTCTTGTTCCTCCTGCCACCGAACTTCACTAATTCCCACTATATCTAACTTTAACCTATTCATTTCCCTTTTTAAATTTTCTAACCTACCAGCTTGATTAAGGGATCTGACATTCCATGCTCTGATCCGTAAAATGCCAGTTTTCTTTCTCCTGATAACAACGTCCTCTTGAGTAGTCCCCGCCCGGAGATCCGAATGGGGGACTATTTTAACCTCCAGAATATTTTACCCAAGAGGATGCTATCATCATTTAACCATACAGTAAAGCTGCATGCCCTCGGGAAAAATTACGGCTGCAGTTTCCCCTTGCTTTCAGCCATTCGCAGTACCAGCACAGCAAGGCCGTTTTGGTTATTGTTACAACGCCAGATCAGTCAATCATCCAGACTGTTGCCCCTGCAACTACTGAAAAGGCTGCTGCCCCTCTTCAGGAACCACACGTTTGTCTGGCCCCTCATCAGATACCCCTCCGTTGTGGTTGCACCTACGGTACAGCCATCTGTATCATTGAGGCATGCAAGCCACCCCACCAACGTCAAGGTCCATGGTTCATGGTTCATGGTTCATGTACCATAAGATATTCGAAGTAGCTTTTCAGTGGTAATTTTAGTGTGTCCACATCAGTTGAACTTGATAATATTTCTAGTTGGAGACGAGCTCCAATGCCTGTACAGCCAGCATAATGAGTCGTACAGGCGAGTGTGTGTGTGTGTGTGTGTGTGTGTGTGTGTGTGTGTGTGTAGTCTCTACTATTAGATCAGTTGCATTTCATTCGGCTAATTTCTACTGTATCTTCATGTTTGTGAATAATTTTCATCTGGTCACAGTTTGATTGATTGGTTCAAAACTGTATCATGTGTGGTTTAGATTCCACCCATTTAGCCCTAAGTCTTGTAAAAAGGTCAAATGTTTTGTAAAATGATTTGCCTAAGAATAAGAAATAAAATAGATTAGAGAAATATTTGATGTACCTGTGAATGACGCTTTGAAATCATGCATGGCACATGAGATACCAATACTGAATTAAATTCAATGTTTAACTTAAAATCTTAGTTATTTAAAGAGTGCTAGGGGAAAAAAATACAGTAGACGAAGAATGGGTAGCTTTGAGGGATGAAGTAGTGAAGGCAGCAGAGGATCAAGTAGGTAAAAAGACGAGGGCTAGTAGAAATCCTTGGGTAACAGAAGAAATACTGAATTTAATTGATGAAAGGAGAAAATATAAAAATGCAGTAACTGAAACAGGCAAAAAGGAATACAAACGTCAAAAATGAGATCGACAGGAAGTGCAAAATGGCTAAGCAGGGATGGCTAGAGGACAAATGTAAGGATGTAGAGGCCTATCTCACTAGGGGTAAGATAGATACCGCCTACAGGAAAATTAAAGAGACCTTTGGAGATAAGAGAACGACTTGTATGAATATCAAGAGCTCAGATGGAAACCCAGTTCTAAGCAAAGAAGGGAAAGCAGAAAGGTGGAAGGAGTATATAGAGGGTCTATACAAGGGCGATGTACTTGAGGACAATATTATGGAAATGGAAGAGGATGTAGATGAAGATGAAATGGGAGATATGATACTGCGTGAAGAGTTTGACAGAGCACTGAAAGACCTGAGTCGAAACAAGGCCCCCGGAGTAGACAATATTCCATTGGAACTACTGACGGCCGTGGGAGAGCCAGTCCTGACAAAACTCTACCATCTGGTGAGCAAGATGTATGAAACAGGCGAAATACCCTCAGACTTTAAGAAGAATATAATAATTCCAATCCCAAAGAAAGCAGGTGTTGACAGATGTGAAAATTACCGAACTATCAGCTTAATAAGTCACAGCTGCAAAATACTAACACGAATTTTTTACAGACGAATGGAAAAAGTAGTAGAAGCCAACCTCGGGGAAGATCAGTTTGGATTCCGTAGAAACACTGGAACACGTGAGGCAATACTGACCTTACGACTTATCTTAGAAGAAAGATTAAGGAAAGGCAAACCTACGTTTCTAGCATTTGTAGACTTAGAGAAAGCTTTTGACAATGTTGACTGGAATACTCTCTTTCAAATTCTAAAGGTGGCAGGGGTAAAATACAGGGAGCGAAAGGCTATTTACAATTTGTACAGAAACCAGATGGCAGTCGAGGGACATGAAAGGGAAGCAGTGGTCGGGAAGGGAGTAAGACAAGGTTGTAGCCTCTCCCCGATGTTGTTCAATCTGTATATTGAGCAAGCAGTAAAGGAAACAAAAGAAAAATTAGGAGTAGGTATTAAAATTCATGGAGAAGAAATAAAAACTTTGAGGTTCGCCGATGACATTGTAATTCTGTCAGAGACAGCAAAGGACTTGGAAGAGCAGTTGAACGGAATGGACAGTGTCTTGAAAGGAGGATATAAGATGAACATCAACAAAAGCAAAACGAGGATAATGGAATGTAGTCGAATTAAGTCGGCTGTTGCTGAGGGAATTAGATTAGGAAATGAGGCACTTAAAGTAGTAAAGGAGTTTTGCTATTTGGGGAGCAAAATAACTGATGATGGTCGAAGTAGAGAGGATATAAAATGTAGGCTGGCAATGGCAAGGAAAGCGTTTCTGAAGAAGAGAAATTTGTTAACATCGAGTATAGATTTAAGTGTCAGGAAGTCGTTTCTGAAAGTATTTGTATGGAGTGTAGCCATGTATGGAAGTGAAACATGGACGATAAATAGTTCGGGCAAGAAGAGAATAGAAGCTTTCGAAATGTGATGCTACAGAAGAATGCTGAAGATTAGATGGGTAGATCACATAACTAATGAGGAAGTATTGAATAGGATTGGGGAGAAGAGAAGTTTGTGGCACAACTTGACCAGAAGAAGGGATCGGTTGGTAGGACATGTTCTGAGGCATCAAGGGATCACCAAGTTAGTATTGGAGGGCAGCGTGGAGGGTAAAAATCGCAGAGGGAGACCAAGAGATGAATACACTAAGCAGATTCAGAAGGATGTAGGTTGCAGTAGGTACTGGGAGATGAAAAAGCTTGCACAGGATAGAGTAGCATGGAGAGCTGCATCAAACCAGTCTCAGGACTGAAGACCACAACAACAACAACAACAACAACAACAGAGGATATTTGTCTGGCAGAATTTCATTCAGTGGTCTCCTTACATCATTAACATATGACTATCTCAGCTGCTGTACGTCATTTCAAGCATAATTCAAAGGCATGTTCAAATGTTTCTCTAATATATTTTCTTTCTTATTTTCAGACGAATTATTTTACAAAACATTTGACCATCCATCACCTCCTCCCATATACATTACACATCACTATAGATCAAAGTTATACGAACTGTCACAAAATATCCCATGGTCAACCACACATCAAATCCTACACCTTGTGATTTATTACATTACTCATGCAGCTGCAATTACCTTGAGTTGGGATCACGTAGAAGCTGAGACTTCCCTGTTTCAGGAACATCACTTTCTTCACTATCATCTGGTCCTTTTAAAACAATGAGCAGGAACAAACAGTGTTTCAGAATCACTTTACACTGGTCTTCAAAATCATTTGCAATTAATAGCCCATCGCTATCATTGTGAGTATCCTCCAAATCTAGAACAAGGCACATAACTGACTGGAATTAAGTACGAATAACAAATTGCTACAATTAAAAATAAAAAGATATTATTTACAGAAAAATTACATGAACTCAAGATAGAAAATCTGTTGACTGTCAAAAGTTTTCAATCACAACAGTTTGAAACTGTGTTGGAATTTGTCCAAAGCACACTGGATGGTTCAGTTCTACAATTATAGTATGCAAAAGACAATAACCTAGATTATAAAGAAACAAAAACCAACATATTTAAGATACAATAAAGCGTTCATCATACCAGTGTCATCCAATCGATCCTGTCCATTCTCTTCTTCTGGCTCGTGTTCGTGCTCCGAAAGATATGCACTGTCATCAGCTGTTTCCAAATTATTCTCTGGTTTCTTTGATGACAAAAGTCTCTGGCGCTGTTGGAATACCAGCTGATATAGTTCACAAATGACTGTGTTTTCTCTGCCCCTATAGGAAAGAAGTCATTGTCAGAATATATACTAATTTCTACTCTAAAATGTACAATATCAAGCCTGGTTTCACAAACTGCAAGGATGAATATGTGTGTGTGTGTGTGTGTGTGTGTGTGTGTGTGTGTGTGTGTGTGTGTGTGTGCACGTGTGTGCGTGCATATAAATAGCTTTTGCTGGTATTGGATACCATTCAATGACATTTAATGTAAGAGACTCTTCAAGTACATGAAGAACATACAAATAAATTTATACTGGAAAGAGCCTCTCCTCAAAATCTAATTACATATTCATCATTTCCTTGAGTTCGTCAAATTTCTAGTGGAGCAAGGGAATGGCCAAATAAATTAAATGAAATGCAATCAAAGCACAACCACAAATCAAACAAGACAAGGATGTTAATTTACAAACATCCTGAATAATGGCAAATATAAATGACATATACTGCGTCGTATCTGCTGATGGTACAGAAGCTGCAGCAAATAAAGAAAACATACAAAATATGATAAATTGTAGATATTTTTGCAAATTCCTGTCAACAGGTATGCAAGAATTCATGCTATGATGTCTGTGAGAACTATGTTCCCATGGGATCTAGTGGGATGTTGCAAGAGTGGTATAGGGGATATCAGATGCATATGGGAGTAGGCAACACATTTTTCAAGTGACAAATACAATACACTGCATTTTAGTTATGTTGTTCTACATTTGGTTATGTTTCTTTTTGTCACACATATTACTCACTGTTCAGTATCATTTAAATTAATTTAATGACCTACAGAAGGCAATTTTTATCATTTCATTCCATATGCAAACTTATAAAATTACATACATCACAGCTTCTTGTTTATATATTTCAGTTCAGCTAATGTAGAAGCTTCAAAACAATTTTTGGACAGAATACACAAATTTGTACCACAGAAGTTTCTGGAATGCATTGTAAAGTGACACAGCTGATCATACAAAAGGTACACACTTCCAACCCTTCACAACCTTTAACATGATTTTAAGACATCTTTATGTTTCAATTAATAATTGTTCAGCATTGGAATGTTTGTAAATGAAGGCAACTGGAACAATAAAGTGTTTTACTTATAATTTGCATATTTCAAAGATAACTGTTTAGACATAAAATTTCACAAATTTCTGTAGTAATTTTAAATGTTTACTTTGTTATGTAGAAACTTAGAACTTTGTCAATATTAAGTCTTCACTGAAGAGAACCTGCTAGTAGCAAAATGTGTGTAATATCCCTGACTATTATTTATTTATAAAGGGTGAACCAGACAAACTTCCAGAAATTGTTCAGGATACCTTCTGAGTATTTCTGTATAAGAGACCCACAGTTACAGAGCTGGTTACAGAGTAATAATGTAATTATGATTTTTTGGTTTTGCTTATTTCTATGAAAATACTTCCACAACAGTGAAGAAACATACATCATACAACACAGAGTGCTGCAACAACCTTCATATGCAAAAGTGCTGTGACATGATTGCTGTTGATGCAGGAACAACTCTGCGTAACATCATCACATCGCTGTTCCGTTGCATTCAGGGAATGCGTATCAGCCAACTCTTCATCAGTAAACCTGTCCATAGTACTGATATGCATCACTGTTAACAATGCCAGAAAACAAAATCTCTAAACAGAACTGTGCAGTACTGAATGCAAGATTGAGAGCAAAGAGTAAAGTGGACTTTTTCACTGTCTACAGCAAGTGAATAGAACAAGTTGAGTTCCAAACAAGACACACATTGCTATTTTTGACATCACTGTTGTGTACTATTCATTGCAATACAGAAACAAAGCCAATTGGGGCACGAAACCAAATGAAATGCAATAACTCTGTAGCGAGCTGCCAGAAACCACGGGGCTCTTATACCAAAATGTTCTGAAGGTATCTCAGAACAATCCCTGAAAGTTTTTTGGAGTCCGTTTTTGCTGTAGCCACCAGAAAGATCGCGGGAGGCGCACATTGGCACGGCGCGTCACGGACGGTAGTTGCTGCAAGTAGAGTCCCGTCCACCAGAGGGCACGCGAGAATTCGGACGCGACCTCTGCCGGCATAACAACAACAACAACAACAACAACAACAACTCCGGCAGCATGGGCCGGGCCTGGTCAGTTCACATCGGGCAGGTCTAGCAGACAGTTCCCGGTCTACACTAGGTGAAGCGCGACGGAAACGTGAATCGTGTTACTACACAATTGGCAACGAGTAGGGTCGTTCTTTCGCGTGTTGCGTCGCTGTTCCGGTTTCGCAGCTTCTCCACGGCATGGAGGATTTGGTGCAGGTTTTGGTTGCGCAGCAGACAGAGCTCATGGCCACCATGAAGCAAGTGCTTCCGGCGTTGCTCTCCACGCCGTCTGCTCCGGCGCAGTTCCCTCCTCCCTTTCCCCCGTATGATGAGATGGCGGAGGATTGGGACGCATATGAACATCGCCTTCGGCAGCATTTCCAGGCGTTTCATGTTGCCGATGCGGAGGTATGTCGTGCTCTTTTCTTGTCTTGGATATCTCCCTCACTGTATCACGTTTTGCGGCAGCTAGCGCCATTGCAGGAACCCTCGTCCTTGTCTTTTGACGCATTGTGTTCCTTCCTGTCTTCATATTATCGCCGCCGCACGCATGTTGTGGCGGCTAGGGTCGAGTTCTATCAATGCAAGAAACAGCCCCATCAGTCTTACCGAGCGTGGGCAGCTACCCTGCACGGTCTTTGTTGCAAGTGTCATTTTGTCACGGAGCAGTCGCGAGAGTCGTATGCCCACGTTATGGTACGCGACGTCATTGTTCGTTCGGTCCCTGATAGGGAGGTCCGGCAACGGGCCCTGCAGTTAGAAGCCCCCTTCCCTCGAGGAAGTCCTGTCCATTGCTCAATCGTATGAAGTCTCTCACGCAGCAGGTCAACAGCTGGAAGCGTGGTGCGACGTCGTGGAAGTTCAGGGCGGCGCGGCCGCGTCCACTGTGTCCGGGGTAGACGACATGCGAGCGGTACAATCCGGCCATTACGGCCGCTCCCGCACGGCACGTAAACAAAATTCCGGCCGCCGGCCCCTGTTGCCGTCCTGTGCGTCGTGCTATATACATCATGATCGGTCAGAATGCCCCCAGCGTTGGGCCGTTTGTCGCAAATGTAATAAAAATGGTCACATTGCTAAAGTTTGCCGCTCAGCCTCAAAAGAATCGCAGGAAGCAGGTGCAGAGGACATGAACGTTGACATTCAGGAAGTTTCATCGGGCCAGGCTCCCGACGCATCGGCACGCAAACTCTTTATCGAGGTGTCGGTTCGGTCGCGCCGGTTACAACTGCAAGTAGATACGGGCGCGGCAGTTTTGTTGTTGAATGCACAAACTTATTCCGACCTTGGATCGCCCCCGTTGGCACCAGTTTACCGGCGTCTACACGGTTATGGTAAACAGTTCATTCCCCTGTTGGGTCAATTCACTACCAACGTGACTTACAAATCAGTTACTCGGCCTATTACTTTTATTGTTGTCAGTGATGCGAGCTCCGCTAACCTTTTTGGCCTGGATGCCTTTCAAGCTTTCGGTTTTTCTATCGCTGACACCATACAGTTGGTCTCCGAAGACGTTCCCTATCAATCATTGGAATCTTTGATCTCAGACTTTCCAGATATTTTTGAGGAGGGCCTGGGGCGTGTTTCAGATTTTGAAGCTCACTTAACGTTGAACGTGTCGGCTCGCCCGCGTTTTCTATGCGCGAGGCAGATCCCCTTGGCTCTCCACCCTCAAGTAAAGGAAGAGCTAGACCGGCTGACAGCCCTAGGGGTCGTTCTTCCCATTTCTTCCAGTGAGTGGGCTTCGCCCCTCGTTATTGTAAGGAAGCCTTCGGGAAAATTACGTCTTTGTGGCGATTTCAAGGCCACCATTAATTCACAATTGGTGGTGGACACCTATCCTTTGCCTCGTGCTGATGAATTGTTCACCGCTGTGGCGGGTGGCCAATATTTTTCGAAAATAGATCTGTCGGAGGCTTATCATCAGATACCACTTGATGAGGACTCCAAATGGCTGGCGGTCGTCAACACTCCGTTTGGCCTTTACCAATACCAGTGGTTGGCCTTTGGAATATCCAGCGCCCCGGCGATATTCCAGCGTTATCTTGAGCATGTCACGTCAACAATCCCTCATTGTATTAATTACCTGGATGACATAATTGTCACAGGCCGCAGCACGAAGGAACACTTGCACAACCTTCACACCATCTTTCTCAAATTCAGGTCTGTGGGCTTGCGTTGCAACCTGCATAAGTCAACCTTCTTCCAACCGTCCATTTAGTATGTGGGCTACACCATATCTCGGCACGGCATCCAGCCACTAGGAAGTTTGGTCCAAGGTATCGTCAACCTTCCTCGGCCCGCTTCGCTGAAAGAGTTACAAGCTTTTTTAGGCAAGATAGCCTATTACCACCAGTTCATTCCCAGGGCTTCCACTATAGCCCACCCCCTGTACTGCCTTCTGCACAAGGGTGTTCCTTTTGATTGGTCGCCTGCATGTGAGCAAGCGTTCACCTCGTTGAAGGGCCTCCTCACGTCAGCCCCTTGTTTGGCTACTTTTGATTCCCATAAGCCGTTGGTCCTGGCTACAGACGCTTCGCAGTATGGGGTGGGGGCGGTCCTGGCCCATCGCAACGCAGATGGTTCCGAGCAACCACTGGCATTTGCGTCTAAAACGCTTAGTCCCGCGCAGGCCCATTACTCCCAGGAGGAAAAAGAGGCTTTGGCCATTGTCTATGCTGTTACCAAGTTTCACCCTTTCTTGTACGGCACGAAGTTTCAGTTAATCACTGACCATAAGCCGTTAATATCGTTATTTGGCCCCGTCTCTCAGATTCCGGATAGGGCAGCCCACAGACTACAGCACTGGGCCTTGTTCTTCTCTAAGTACCATTATGACATTCATTTTCACCCTACAGGACAGCATGCCAACGCCGACGCTCTTTCCTGTCTTCCGGTGGGCCCGGATCCTACGTTCGATCGAGAGGATATTATGTGTTTTCATTTGGATGTGGCGTCCCACCACGCGGTTGATGGCTTCCCGATCACTAGTTCTCGAGTCGCCAGGGAAACGGCGGCTGACCCGGTTCTCCGGCAAGTAGTTCGCCTCATTCAGCAGGGGTGGTCTTCCCGCCCTCCGGGCCGGGCCTCGGACCCTCTTCGTAATTATTTTCTTCTACGAGACCGCCTCTCGGTCTTGGAAGGAGTTCTCCTTCTGGCTACCGATGATACAGCTCCTCGCGTGGTTGTTCCTGCAGGTTTACGAAGGGAGGTCCTCACGTTATTACATGCGGGGCACTGGGGTGTTTCCCGTACTAAAACCTTGGCTCGCAGACATGTGTACTGGCCTGGTATTGACAGAGAAATTGAGCACTTGGTGGCCGCCTGTTCCCTGTGTGCGAGCCAACAAGCATCTCCCAGGGCAGCGTTCTCTTCATGGCCACCGGCAACCCAAGCACGGGAACGTGTTCACATCGATTTTGCGGGCCCGTTTCTTGATGGCTTTTGGCTCATTGTCATTGATGCTTATTCCCGATTCCCATATGTGGTTCGCTGCTCCTCAACCACTTCAGAAGTTGCAATCCAGGCACTAGCAAAAATCTTTTCTGTGGAAGGTCTGCCAATCACCCTGGTCTCGGACAATGGACCGCAGTTTATTTCGCAGACCTTCCAGGATTTTTGTAGGCACTTCGGTATTCGGCACGTTTGCTCTCCCCCCTTCCATCCACAATCGAATGGGGAAGCCGAGCGCATGGTGCGCACATTTAAGACGCAGATGAAAAAGTATGTGCACGAATTTCCTGCGGAGGAAGCATTGACGTTTTTCTTGACGGCATACCGGACCACACCAATGGGACGACGCAGCCCCGCAGAGCTCCTCCATGGACGTCAACCTAGGACTCTGCTGCACCTCCTCCGGCCTCACCTCCTCCGGCCTGGTCCTCGCCAGTCTTCACAAAAAGGAGTGCCTGGCTTTCCACTGGGTATGTCAGTCTGGGCCCGAGGGTTTGGTCGCAATCCACGTTGGATACCGGCGGTGGTCCTGCGCCGACATGGCCGCCGGCTCTATACCTTGCAGGCTGGGGACCGGGTGGTACGTCGTCACCAAAATCAGCTACGTCCACGTTCGGGCACCCACCCTCAGACCTCTTGGACACCGGCTTCCCCATGGCCGGCACCTGTGTTGGTTTCACAGGGGACATTACCTCCTCTCCCCGCTGTGACTCTGCCGCACTGCGATGGTTCTCAGCCTTTGCAACCTCCAGTAGCTCCAGCACCAGCATCACCATCGTTCGAGATGCCACAGCGAGAGCCGGCCCCCCTAGCAGGCCCGGTTTCTCAGGAGGCTGGTTCACTTGGGGTCGTCCCTTCCCCTTCGTCCCCGCCACTGGGTCTTGACTCTCCCGAGGTGGAACAGGATCCGACGTTCGACAGCTTGTCACCCGTTCTGTCCCAGACTCCGGTTGTGGGACGATGGGGGCCTCTTCATGAGGGGCACTTCCAGCCGTATTCGAAGGTTCCGGCTCGAGGGTTGGCAGATCCCCTCGACTCCGGCCATCCAATGGATGTGGAGGTCATCGCTCCGGCCCGACGCTCCACCTTCCGACGCAGTGGATCACAGTAGCTGCACCCCCCCCGAAGGAGGAGGAGTGCTGTAGCCACCAGAAAGATCGCGGGGGGGCGAACATTGGCACGGCGCGTCACGGACGGTAGTTGCTGCAAGTAGAGTCCCGTCCACCAGAGGGCACGCGAGAATTCGGACGCGACCTCTGCCGGCATAACAACAACAACAACAACAACTCCGGCAGCACGGGCCGGGCCCGGTCAGTGCACATTGGGCAGGTCTAGCAGACAGTTCCCGGTCTACACTAGGTGAAGTGCGACGGAAACGTGAATCGTGTTACTACAGTTTTGACCCTGCACAAGAGCCAGTGCCAGACCATTTGGTGAAGCCATCATAAAACAGATTTTTTTTTTTTTTTTTAATTTTAAATTAATTTATTTTTAATAGAAGTTGGATGAATCAGTTGTGTAACAGTTTGATGTCATTTTTGTGGCAGTTGCCTATGATAGTTTTTGAGAAAAATACATATGCAACAGAAAAATTAGTGTTTCATTCCACAGCTTGTATTATGATGCAAACATCTCACTGACTAAAGATAACATCCTAATTGAGTATGTAATACATTCTACATATGCCCTCTCCTGTAGCCTTACATGCTAAAAATAATTTACTTTACTTAACAGCAGTGTTGTAGCTGTGTATTTAGCTGTAGACGGGAGAGTATATCACACAATGCAGTCTCGTGGATAATGTCAACAAAAATTAATGGCCTACAAATATCTAACCTGGAAACCACTTAGCTGTATTTTAGAGGGATCAGTAGAAGTACAACTGATTTATGTTTTTATTTGCAATAATATGCACACCCCATAATGTTATGCAATGATAAATTACCTTCATAAGACGGCTTTAAAAGGATCATTTATTCCTGAGCAGTTTACATTCTCACTGCCAGAGTAGCCACTGTTGTTTTGCTAAATATTACAAGTGATACATATGAGCTCCTAGAATAAGACTGGAAATGCCTCAATTGTATCCATTTTGTCTCATATACAATCTAATATAAGTTAAATTATCAGTTCCTCAGTACGAGAGATGGGGATCTTTGAAACATCCAACTGTTGTGGTACAGTAGGAGAAAACAGAACATATACCCAAAAAAATTAAATGTAAAAATTCTATTTATTGAATTATCGTATTTACCTGAATACAAGACAATCTCCCCCCCCCCCCCCCCCCCCACCCCCACCCCTTACCCACTCCCCAAAAAAAATCAATTTAGTCATTCAAAAAATACGAAATCTGATTATATTCACAGATTAAACTATTGATAGTGAGGTCAATGTTTTTACATTGTTTAATAGATTATTATAGCGTTCATCTTACATTTACAGGTGAAGCTTTAGCTATTGAGGTTTCAAACAAATTTATTTTAAACAATCCCAAACGGAAAATTATATCAAACAAAACTTGGTTTTACTTGCATTCAAATAGGCTCGAGAATTCCCAATACACTGAAGTGCTCTCGATACAGTATAAACTTTGGTCAAATAGTCACGCGACATTTGATTCGCGATGCTAGTGCAAGGAATACACGAGAAACTATGAACTAGTGACTAATGATGTCTAATGCTCTGCTTAAAATTGGCAGTTTTGTGACACACAGGAGGAAATAACACTAAATTCTAAAACTTGCAAACTTTTGTTGTATTTCAAAGTTTTTAAAATGAAAGTTCTCGTACATGTTCAGACACCATATACATATAATTACGCTGTTTTTTAAGTAAAGGTGACATCCAAAGGCAAAAATCTTGTCCTTCAAAAGCATTAATTGATTATGAACTGAAGTCAGTATTTTATTTGGTTGTGGTTTACCACATGGGTTGCAAATGAGAAGCTGTGAACGTATTAGAGTACCTGAGGCAATCGTTACCGGCTTATAATCAGATGAAATGAGAAGGAAAATTAATCCAGAATGAAATATCTTTTGAATGAAATAAATCATACTGAACTCACTGTAATTGTGTCGCAAGAAAAAATTACAGCCGAAAGACCCGATGTGTAGATAGTACAAACAGACATCACTAAATCAGAGGACAAGCAAAAGTTTGAGAATTGGACTGAATGACAACTGTGATCTTTTATTTATATATTAGTTGCAGTTGTTACATATGACCTGCACCCTAGAAGATATTGCCGTCCATGTTTCACTGCTGCTCAAGCATAGCATTATGGAAAGTTGGAGGGGGAACAGTGACCCAGTTTGGCTGATAAATGAGTGCAGAGAGGACAGTGTTGAGCAGGCACAAATTTCATCGTGCAGCCAACCATGGGAATGTATACTGCATACTTTGGCTTTTTATGAACATATACCATGTTTAAACAGCAGTCTGCATGAGTCCATGTGCACTTGGAACCGAGCTGACTTTAAAATTGGGTAAATACTCAAGAATAGCATAAATTTCTGTAGGAAACATTAAAAGCCTAGATGTTTCCTGCTACAATGTTCTCAACACTTACCATGAGGTATAAAGGGCAGACTATATTTTTGGAAGCAAGAGATGTGGGGAACATTAAAGAAGAAGAAGAAGAAGAAGATGATGATGATGATGATGATGATTATGAAGGTATGTTCTCGGGTCTCACAGTAACCACAACCTCAGAAATCTCAACATATTCAGAAGAAACAGCCAAATATCTGTGGCAAAGGAGATAAAGTTTCACAGCTGTCCTCTTAGGATGATGACAATGATTAAAAATAGTGATACCATGGACTGGCTATGTAAACAAAAAGGCAGTGAGGATAAAAATTGATGTAAACAATTTCTATTTGTTTATTTTATTTCTCTTTGTATTATCAAAATGTAGGCAATCAATAATTGGCAGAAATTTAGAACAGGTGTAATGTTAACTCACCAGACAGATCCCTTACATCAATTAAAGTTTTGTAATTTTAATTATTCAGAATACATTAAAAAATAAATTTTCTCAAAGAGTCTCTTAAAAAATGGGGGATCGTCTTATATTCAGGGTCGTCTTATACTTGGGTAAATACTGTAATTAATTGTGGATGGCAGAGCAGCATTACTGAAGCAAAGATGGTGAAGTCAGTGACAGAAAGCTCTGCATCCACTAACAACACAGTACACTTCAGTTTTCATTACTTCTATTATGCAATGTGGATTTTCTGTGAACCACACTATAGTGTTCAGATTAGTGAATCCTCTGGAATGCTTCCTTCATGAACTCTAACATGAGGCTCGCAAAATTCATTCTTTGTAACAGGTTATGGATAGCAGTGGATGGGATCTGTTGTAATATACATTATATACAGTTCCTTTGTGATGGGCTATTGTTAAAATGACTATGAGCTGGTATGATACTCCTGTTTGTGTGAATTCCATCACATAAAAGTTTTATACAGCAACAGTTTGTTTTTGTATTATTGTGGGATATTCACTGGCCCATTATATTCTGGTTCTAAAGCCACAGAAACTTCTCTGAAGTAATATTTTGGTCACATCCCTTTTGGCATCTTCCTTGTGAGCTGACAGATTGAAGCTACGAAACTCTGTCAGTTCACCCGTAAGATAGCTGAAAGGTATATGGCCAAAATATCAGTTTCAAAAAAGGAGTTTCTGTGACAGTATCCCTGAAATCGAACAGCTCAAAAGCAACAATTTTGAAGCACGTATGTGAACTTCACATACCGTATTTACTCGAATCTAAGCCGCACTTTTTTTCCGGTTTTTGTAATCCAAAAAATCGAGTGCAAAGCAAGCGGAAGTTCTGAAAAATGTTAGTAGGTGCCACCACAACTAATTTCTGCCGTCGAATATATGTAGCGCTACACAGGCATGCTTTGTTGGCACAAAGATAAATACTGGCACCAAAATTTCTGCGTCAGTAAATAAATTAAAAAAAAAAAGGGTGGAAGACGAGCTTTTTTCTCCGCCCTGAGTTTCGATCACTGCATTTTCATACATTATCCAACGAAGTAAATACAAATTCTGTATTGTTCATCTTCGAATGTAGCAGAATTTCAATGTACTACGAAAATCCGACTGGCAAGACTGTTTGGGATGTTTGTCAATATGGCCAACTCTACGTGCTGAATTTTTTACTACCTGTGAAAAGAGGTGGTTGCTAATAGGAACCTGATGAAATGTGAATCACATGCAGTATTCTCTTCACCATAAGAATAATACGAATATAAACATTTTGCCATGTATTCTTTCGTGTTTGCTGCTATCTCATTTAAATCCTATCTGCCTAATAAGCTACGAAACTAGAGTGAGACAACAGCAAACGCGGAAGAATATACGTATCGTGTCATGTTTACATTCGTATTTTTCTTATGCCTAATAGTGATACAGTCAGAAATGAAGCACGGCAACTGATTAGATTTTTAAATCTAAGATGACTAATTCCTGTGCACAATTTGATGTACTAGAGAAGCGGCCGCAAAGATTTTCAAACGGAGAAAAATTTTCGCCTAACTCTCGTTCAGAACATGTTCTATCATATGCAGTCTATTATTTGGTTCTTTTTGATCATTATCAAAGAAAGCAGTGTAAGTAACAACAAATAGCAGTCTCTTGCCATTGTTTCGCTAATGAGACGATTCCTCTCTTTTTCTCTTTTTTTTAAATTGTAAGCGGCGGCAGCGCGCACAAAAGCAAGTCATGCCGCGCGTGGCGACAGGCCGCAAACACGCACTATCAGAATGCGACAAACTATGCATGACACAGTACAGTAATGCATTTTCAGCTTAGAGTGACGTAAACACCTATAACAAAGAAAACGGCACTTATCAGATCAAAGCAAAATAAGCAATCGATTCAAACCAGACGAAGCACGTGAAAAAGGAAGGGTACCCGTCTAAATACGGGTGGAGCGCCTGACGCATGGCAATGGCTACCTGGTAAAGCTTAACTGTTAAGCTTACGACTCGAACCAAACTACTGTAGATGTATCGCCATTCATTCGACCTAAATTGTGTCTCGTATTACAATGGACCAACTTTGTTTCGATTTGGAGGTGCGACCTAAAACTTTTCTCTGCCCTTGAATTTCAAGTCTCAAATTTGAGGTGCGGCTTAGATTCGGGAAATTTTTTTCCTTTATTTCATGTCTCATTTTTCAGGTGCGGCTTAGATTCGAGTGCGGCTTAGATTCGAGTAAATACGGTATGCATGAATGCTATAAACAAATTTGTAAAAGCAGTCTTCACTGTATACTATTGGGAATTGTGTATATAATTTCAATAATAACAAACCTGTGGTGATACTATTGTCTTTTCAGTAAAGAGTAATTAAACTGCACTTTCCACCATATTTGAAATTAATCTGTATAACTACAAAATAAACAAACGTCTTTAGCTTAGAATTTTCAGTACAGACTAAAATTAGTTGGGTTATGTGAGGTCAGTATTGACATGAAATTGAATTTGAATCACATACAGATTTTTGTAGATAAATAAAGGTATGAGCCCATACTCTAATTATAAACTTAATTTTGGTGTATCATTTAATAAAAAAAATTAAAATAAATAAATTTTCCCAAAGTTCCATCTTTCCACTATTTCTGAGTTCTGACAGTGGCTTTCCATTACTTCAGAGTACAGTCAGCTGGTGCAACATCACACACAAGTGTTACTACTAAGAGGACAGTGAATGTTTTTCTAACCTTGCAATACATTGCACTGTTAGCTGCAACAGGCAGAAGACACGCTTTGTTGGTGGTTGGTGCTGCACATTTCAGCGATTTCGACCAAGATTAACTCACAATGCATGCCAGTATAAAAGGTGCACAGAAACAGCTGAGTGAAAAATCTGTGCAATACGCGCATTTATTTATACATAAACGCCAACTTCGGAATATTCCTTTGTGAGAGACCGCTCGTACAAATTTCGTGTGCTGATTTGAAGTTCTAGATTCACATATTTTACTGTTTGTGTTGCTTCTGCATAATCTTTCATTGACTGTGTCAGTACCCATCTAGTATTGAAATATATTGCGAAATTTTGATCATTCGTGAGTGCCACAATAAACTTGTACAGTTATCGTCAATTAGAGGCTTAAACTTAATGGTGTTCTTTTAAAATTTTTGAGAACAGTTAGCCTAACCTCATTCAAAATGATCATTCTCTAATTGCATTGTACAATTATGTGAGAAATAGGTTACTTTTTGAGAATTTTTGCAAAACTATATTTTCCTAAGTTTTCGGTACGAGTGTTTTTGGATACTTCTGCCACAGAATTCATCACCCGTGAATTTCACTGTTTATCAAAGCAAATAAATGAGTGTTTTTAAGAAGTTTTGGAAGTTACCATTGTCCTTTGTATAATCTACAAGCTATTTGTAGTAAATTGGCATTTCTGATTTAGCTACTGTAGCAGATATTCCAATTCCAATTAACATATTGTGTTACATCCAGTTTTCCCTTAAAGAGGAGTAGCCCTATATATTATCTGCATTTATTGTACATTAACTCTGCTTTCAAATTTGCTAACAACTATAATTAACATCAAAATTTTTAGGAAATTAATAATTTTTACCACAGGTTTTTGTGCTACCTTAATAGAAGTCTTGATTCATTTATTTGTTGCTTCAACTCTTATATGGAATTAGCAATTGTTTAACTCAACAAATTAAAAGATAATCAGCAGGCTTTATTTAAAGTTATTTATTCACCAGCCCAATTTCAGCACCACTGTCAATGCTGTTCTCGAACAAGGGATGAGTTGGTTGACATTCGTAAGCAGCTGGAAATCACCCTGACTACTGTCAAACGATTGACAACTGCTGCAAATTGGTGTTTTGGAAGAGCTCCTGAGAGTCGTGTACTTGTAGGATCTCGACTACAAGTGGCATGTCAATGGTAGAGCTAGCCGTCCTGTACAGGGTGGACGGGGACCAGAGAGGACTCAGATGTTGTAGCAATCCTCCTAACCACCAAGTTTGAGGTGCTGTCTCTCACTGAAACTGAAACTGAGCCAGTGGGTCTCACTTCACCTGTTTATGGGAAACCAGTTTTGTCTGGTGTCAAAAGGAGGAAAATGAAAAGGTAGGGTCTGTTAATTGTAGGGATGATAAGTTTATCTTGGAACTCCTCCATTTGGTCCGTGCTTGCATAGAAAAACAACAATACGGGAAATGTGAATATGCTTTGATGCACAACACTTTTTGTTATTTATTTACTTATTTATTTCCCAAACTAGTTTCAGCAACAAATATCACCATCGTCAGTGGGTTCTTTAAATATTATTTACTGTATGATACAACATGATTTTAAGAACTGTTCTTGCTATTTGAGGCATATTTTCAAGGCTTTTTCTGTTGCCGTTTTGTCAGCATAGATCCTGTCATCTGCAAGATCGTTGGCTGGCTTGCAGCTAATTTTATACACTGAAAAACAAAACTTTCGCACTTCATTTATGGTGCAAAACATTACGTCATCTTGCTGTTCACATGTGTCATGACACATACGAACAGCAAGTGGGATGTACCCTATGCCATGCGCCTCATGGTGGTCTGCAGAGTATAAATGTAAATGTAAATGCAGATGTAAATGAAGATGTAGATGTAAATTAAGTGTTGCATCTGTCTTGAAACAAAATTTACTGATATTTCATCACATATACGCCTATCATACATACCGCTGACTCTACAGGTAACCATCACCCTTAGAAAGGTTCCAGATTAAGATAAATCCAAAGCAGTAAATGAGGAAAGTAACATGTGGACACAGGTGATGAATTTGTGCAGCCCTATTATCTCTTGTAACAATTAAGTAATTGATTTATCTTTCTCTTATGCTCCAGTCATCACATATTTCAAATTCAGAATGATTACCTTACAAAGAACTAGAAGGCAATGAATGTAACATATATAGTGTAATTCTATAGCAGTAGTGGTCAAATAGCAAACAAAAAAATTATTGTAATAAGCAAATACAAAGAACAATGAACAGTTCAAATTTTAGTACTTGCAGTAACTTCTTATTTGCTGCAGTAAGATTATTACTAGCAAACACAAAATGAAGATGACAAACACTCACATCTGCTTGTTGACAGCAACTGAAAGCAATCCCGTGTGCTTCAGCAAAGCTGCAAGTAGTATTCTGGAAATAGCTTCAAGAACTGGATTAGACTCCAGTCCACACGTGTCCCAATCATTAGCTTGTGCATATTCTATCATATCTTCATATGGAAAAAAGTGTTTAGGAGCATCACTGTCAGAATAACCATATGAACTTCTCATATTCATATTAGAGCAACAAATATCTTCCTTCAGTTGAGACTCATTAACAGCAGAAAAACACTGTTCATTTGACACTGCCCCACTATTCTGTACACTAGTTGATTTCTTAAATATGTCTAAGGATTCCACACACAGTCTGACATCTGGCTTTAAGTGCTTGACACTTTCTCGTAGATGAGGGGAGATAACAGCATCAGGAGCAACAATTGTATTTGTAAGCTCCAGTATAACATTCACTGAAAAACAGGACCACAGGTTAACAAAAGTAAACAGTGGAAAATCCAGGATAGACTGTAGCAATATAACGAAAATGATAGTTGCTACTCACCATACAGTGGATACGCTGAGTTACAGAAAGGAATAACAAAAAGCCTGTCGGAAAGTTAGCTTTCAGCCAACAAGGACAAACCAATCTGGCTTCAGTTGCCAGAGGCTGTGGCCATGTGTGTGTGAGTTGTGTTTGTGCGAGTGTATGTTGTCTATTTTTGACAAAGACCTTATTGGCTGAAAGGTAACTTCCCAACAGTCTTTTTGTTGTGTCTGTCTGCAACTCAGCATCTCCACTATATGGTGAGTAGCAACTATCCTTTTCATTATATTGTTAACAAAAGTACACTGAGACAAAGAATTAAAGACATTAACTGCCAGTGGGTACTGATTTATATCAATGGCACATGCTGAAAATTTGTGCCCAACCGGGATTTGAAACCAGGTCTCCCACTTGCTAGGCAGCTGCACTGACCTCTACGCCATCCAGGCACAGTGGTCTCCACTACCCTAGCATGCATCCCAACAGACCCCAATTCTCAGGTTCTGTAACACAGTACTGACGTAGTGCCCCTGCTCGTTAGCCTCACTACTCAAAGCCCATTGGCAGCTAATGACATTCTTTCGTGTCTTGATTCATAGTGGCTGCAGAAGGATTGAAATGGTGTCAGTTCTTTCGGATATATCTGAAACAACAGCCACCACACACAGCGGGAAACATTCCACGTGGGAAAAATATATCTAAAAACAAAGATGATGTAACTTACCAAACGAAAGCGTTGGTACGTTGATAGAGACAATAACAAACACAAACATACACATAAAATTCAAGCTTTCGTAACCCACGGTTGCTTCATCAGGAAAGAGGGAAGGAGAGGGAAAGACGAAAGGATGTGGGTTTTAAGGGAGAGGGTAAGGAGTCATTCCAACCCCAGGAGCGGAAAGACTTACCTTAGGGGGGAAAAGGACAGGTATACAGGTATACATTCACACACACACACACACACACACACACACACACACACACACACACACCCGTCCACACATATACAGAAACAAAGGCAATGACAGTCAATGATCCCTTCATTGCAGATGCACACCGAACTCAAACTCTTACAGCGACTGGGGAGGTGATACAAGTATGAGGCTAATGAGCAGGGGGCACTACATCAGTAGTGTGTGGTATAAGCTGAGAATTTGGATTTGATGGTAGATGTACTACGGTAGGTTCATGCTTTTGTGACCACTGTGCCCAATGGCGTAGTGGCCAGTGCAACTGCCCAGAAAGCAGGAGACCTGGGTTCAAATCCCAGTCCAGCACAAATTTTCAATCTGCCCCATTGATATAAATCAATGTTCACTGGCAGCTAATGTCTTTAATTCCTTTGTGACTCACATCATTGTGGCTGCAGGACATGTCCAAAAGAACAGACACTACATATATGAAAACACACTGCACAAAATAAAAAAAATCAATCCCATTCTTGAAAGGAAACATCAACATACCCTCAACAACCTTTAAAATGCACTACAACTAACAGCTATTTCAACAATAAAACTACATCTTCATTGAAAAATTTTATTTTAAGTTTAAGTATTTCTTTTTCCTGATTGCCTTTTTACTTTAGGAGAACATTAACTACTTCTTTTCTTTCAGTGACAATCTCTTCATACTTGAATACACATTGCATTTCACATTTTCGTTAATCTCTCTCTATATTACAATATGTGTCATTCTCTGCAATTTTCTCTTATGCTGTTTCCTCTGCTGCTAGGTTAATTTTTCCTACATGCCTTAGACTCTTTTAAGAGAAAAAGTAAACCACTATTTGCCGGTGTATTACTATGTTTATCTTCTATTTAATTGGATAGGTAAAAAATCTACTCAACAAGCGGTGGGAGAACACACACTTAAAAGACTGTTGACATCGGCAAGCTTTTGGAGTCAGTAGCTCCTTCTTGAGACAGTAGGACTGAAGGGGAAGCAAGAAGTGCGAAGGAAAAGAACTGGAGAGGTCTACGAAAAGGAGTAGATTTCAAGAAAGTCACCCAGAACTGCTGGTCAGGGGAGACTAACAGTATGGGATGAGAAGGAAAGACTGCATTGGACAAGATTTGAAAACCTCAGCCTCAGCCTCAGGTTCTCAAATCTCATCCGATGCAGTCCCCAACAATTAGTCTTTCCTTCTCATCCCTGTATGGTAAGTCTCCCTGACCTGCGGTTCTGGGTGACTTTCCCAAAATCTACCCCTTTTCATAGACCTCTCCAGTCCTTTTCCTTCACCCTTCTTCCTTCCCCTTCTACCCTCCTTCCTGAAGAAGCAGCCACTGGCTCTGAAAGCTTGCCAATCAAAACAGTCTTTTATGTGTGTGTTCTGCGGCCGGTTGGTGAGCAGATTTTTTTCTACCCAATTAAATAATTTTATTGTAATTGACTGTCTTCGTTGTTATATATTTATCTTCTGTACTGTCCAGATTTCAGCTTTTATGCCATTCTCAAGTACAATGCTAAAAGTTGCTAGACCATTATTATGTCATATCTGTTAAGGCAATCCAAAGCAGATAAGGAAAACTAGCACATGTCTTTAAGATGAACTGTCAAAGAATGTAGGATCTTCTAGAGTCTACATTCTTTTAACACTGTACCTGAGAAAGGCATAAGAGCTCAAATCTGGACGTACAGAAGATAAATATAATGATATGTAGTCAAACGGCAGTTTACTATTTTAAAAAATATTGTACAATTGTGGCTCAACACCATCGAAAACTGTTCATTTTGAACCCTTCAGATTTGCTTTGGTGAGTGTTTCCTGCCGTCCACAATTCCACTCCTTACTTGTAAAGTACTTCAAACTTTCAGAGTCAACAATTCTGTCATCACTTCACAATTAATTTTTTATGCCAATCGATTTACTTCACCGGTAAAACCTTCCTTTGCCTCTGACCAATGTGTTTCTTATGCATCCCTTGCTTCACACATTTTGTGTGACTTTGCTTCCCAGATAGCGGGCATTTTTCATTTCAGAATACTTCTCATTCCATTCAACATATCTTTCTCAACTTTGATGTTAAGTTCTTTGTTTTTCTTCAACTTATTATTCCTAATTACTTTCACTTAATATTTTGTACATAACTCTAATTCAGTATGCGGTACATAGCTCATAGCATTTAACAGGTCTTGTATTTTGTCTGCATTGTTCACCAGCATGGTAAAATAATATGTCAGCTTACACTTCAATTTAGGTAGTGAACTTCGGTATCATTTCCACTATTCATTGTTAGAGATACAAATCAAGCAGTGAATAATAATAATGGAAATTCCTGGATGGAGTAATACATAAAATAAGGGAAAGGCAACCACTCATCTACAGAAGATCGATGAGTGAAGCACAGTAACACGTAACAGAGAACAGCATTCACACTAGCTTTCTTGCAATAGCTCTTTTCCAGCAATAGAACACACATGAAAGTTTAGTGTGAATGTTGTTTTCTGTTGTGTGTTAATATGCTCCATGCATCAATCTGCTATTGGCGAGAAATCACACAGTGGTTGTGTTAAACTGTATTCATTCCTTATTAACCCCTTGTAACATGAGCTTTTCTGTCTCAAACTTCCATTTTTTATACTTGAACTCAGTTCTTGTATACAGTGTGACTTTATCACTAATCAGTTTATACCTAAATGGAAAATGAAAATTAATATCTAAAGACACGGTGCAAAAATGTTATATTTGAACTGTGGGTTGAGAGAGAGCAGTCAAGGCAATTATTTAAAGAACTATGATGTGTATTGAGTAGAAAACATGTACGGAGCATGACAAGACTGCCTGTAACTACTGGATTTAACTTGTCCGCAGGGCAGTATTTTCTTTTGAATATCACACTGGATCAGTAAATACTGCAGACACACTAGGCTAGCATCATACAGTTTTTGAAACCAATTGAACTATGTCAAGCACTTATCATGGACCTGTAGGAGGCTGTATAATCCTTAGGAAGAAATTCCCAACACACTGGCTGTTAGGTGGCCACTGTGATTTGGTGTTGGTGCTGGTGGTGCAAAGAATGCAAATACTTGCAATCATGATTCTGGACTGCAGTGGTATAACGATTCATGTCAGGACCACGGTACAATACAAGCAGTTAAATTAGACTCAGAGTCATTTAGGACCTTGAGAAATTGTTTCCTGGAATTTGGGATAAAAGCAAGCATTTACAATGTTCCCTTTCATTCCATATCATCATGCAGCCGACATCTGACAGTGTTGACAGAATGAATAGTGCATAGTTGTGTTTAACAATGATTGCAAATCATGTCTAGGTAGCAGTGTTGATAATTTGCAAATACATTGTTGGTCACAAAAGTGTCAATTATCAAAGTGTATCAGGCAGCAACTTCTGCACAACATTGTATGGTGAGACAATATTTAACAACAGTTCATAGCTGGTTTTTCCTATGGAAAAACTAAACAAGACAGGAAACATTCAGAACTTAATACAACTGATTCTGCTACGGTTTTGACAATGTGAGGAAGGTGCACTCTTCCTATAGGAAAATTTCTGTGCACTAGAGTGGACCTAATTTCATCTCCCACCCCCTTTTTCCAATTTCAATAAACTAAGAAGTGGTCTGTGCATAAAAATTCCCCCTCCTGGATGCTAACCCTCCTTTCGCAATGGTATTCAAATTTTCCAATTCTACAAATTTCAATACCTCACTAAATATATCCAGAGAAATAATTACCAAGGCACAGGTATCCCAGAACCACCCGTGCTTGCACCAAAAGAAATTGTTACTGTGCAACCCCAATTAACTACACCCTATCTCCCACATTAAAAGCCTTGCTTTCCTGAGCAACGAAGATACCACCTCCCAAAATTTTCCAATTTATTAAAATCCTATTTGCACCTCAGAGCACTAGTGTCCATCAATAGCTATCCCACCCACAGTAAATCCCCTCATAATGCCCTCATAACACCTATACCCTGCCTTTCTGACCTTTCCCACCTGCCACAACCTCCACAGTTTCCTCCTAACATCCCACAAACCCAGAATTTGAACAATCTCAAAATAATGTTATCAATCTATCCACAAAAAAATCTCAATCCTACAGAAGTTGCAGCTCTATCCAAAGGCTTTACCCTTTACCTTCAACCCCACATCCAGGTTCAATGACTCTGCACTTGTCAAAGATTTACTCTCCTTCTCCCAATCACCACCAACCCTTCAAACCAAAGCCAATCATATCTTAACATTGAACTTTGCTTCTCCCAATTCATACCACCAGCTAACAATGACCCTCCCCACTCCCACCTAACCACCTCCTGGTTAATTTCCACAAATTCCTTATCTCCAACTTGGCCTTACCAGAACCATAAATCTATCTCCTTGCAGGAAAGAGCTCCATCTCCACCTCTGTCATGATGAACCACAGTAATTACCTGACAGGAGGCATTCTCCAACTGTCTGGCTCCTCCTCCTACATGCCTTGCTGCTACAGTGATGCCAATCCAGAAGTTCAACATAAATTCCAATCCCTACTCAAATTCTTAGACACATCCCAGAATCCCTCCCTGAATTCATCTCCCTCCTCATCCCAGCAATCTCTCATACACCCAGCTTCTACGTGCGTCCCAAAATCCATAAACTCCACAATCCTGGATGTCCCATTGTTGCTGGTTACCGTGCTACCACTGAAATAATCTACATTCTGGATGACCAATACCTCCAACCAACTGCTCACAGCCTAGCCCCCCACGTTAAAGATAAAGACCACTTACTCTTATCCCTACACATCTTTGTTGAATTCCCGCATGGACTGTAAATGTGACTCCATCTCGGGCTCAGGAGTGTAGAACAGCAGCTGGTCAATGAAATGTAGTAATTCTGTACCAATAGCCATTATTTTGATATTGTTTTATTAGGCAATCAGTTTCAATGTTCCAATCATGTCATCTCCAGGCCTATCACATAAATGACACCAAGTAGCACTCCTGAATGATAAGACAAGGCACCAATATTTGCATCTGGTCCATAGATATTCGAACTTCATGAGCAGTTGCTGCTACATGTGTGAAGAGCACACATGCTCATCAAGTTCGGATTTCTGTGGAACCAGACGTGAATATTGGTGCTTTGTCTTGTACATGTATGAGTGGTATTTGGTGTCATTCATGTGAAAGCTCTAAAGATGGCATGACTGTAATGTCAAAACAGGTTGCCTCATAAAAAAATATCAAAATAATGGCTGTTGGTACAGTATTATTACATGAGCTTCCTGCTAGCGAATGCTACCTATCTCAAAGTCCTTCCAACTCCAAACTCAAGACCTCGTTCCTAATCCAACTAACTAATTACATCCTCACACACAAATACTTCTCCTCTGATGGGGAAAATACACAAATAAATGTGCTATGCCAATCTGCTTATGAATCATCTAGAAGAAACTTTTGTAGTCATCCAAACTCCTAATCATGTTCCAGTTCATTGGTGATATTTTTATTATCTATACCCATTGATTCCTTCAAAGCCTCAACACTTTGCCTCCCACCCATATCACCTGATCACCTTAGGCCAGAGTGCCACCCTCCAGAATGTTGATCTCCATCCCTCTAATGGCTCTAGTCATATCTTTTTTCATGTCAAACCCACTAAATATCAACAGTACCTACATTTTGATAGCAGTCATCCCTCCCACAGCAAAAGTCACTCCAATATAGTTTAGAGTGGATGGTACTTATGCAATGGCAAGAAATTCCTTGCCCAGAATGCTGAGGTCTTTCTAAGCCCTTCAAAGACTGGCACTACTCCCAAACCTAGTCAGCAGAGAGACTTCCTATACCATATCCTTACATACCACAAATTCTCTGGCCACCCCCATGAACCAGCTGCTAGGAAGCACCCCTTGTAGTGATTCGAGAATTTCTGTGTAAATTATAGAACAACTCAGCCTTCTACAGTCCTGAACACATGATATTGTTGATATGAGTGTGGGATGGTAGAATCCTACCTACTGCATGTCACATGTTTGTGTGTGTGCAGGTTTAAAATCAGATGCGGGAAGAAAGTAGACGCGGTGGTCGGACAGCACTGACAAGTACCTGTCAGGCAATCCGTAGATGTTTTAGTGAGTGTGTAAGGAAGAACCATGGAGTTTATATGCAGCTCTGTGCTTATTGTGTCATTGACTATTGTTATTAAAATAAGAACAGTTGAAAAAGTACTCTTGTAGGCTCTTGACGCAACCTTGTTAGAGGCAAGACTCATTTTTATGATTCACGTTAAGAAAGGTCATGGCATCCAAGCCAACTTTCTTTTAACTGTAACTCTTATTTGTTTCTAACGTCCAACTGTATGAGACACTTGCACGAAGTTACATATTCATGTGGAAAGTGAAATTTTTATTGTGTATGGAGGTCAAATACATCGTTAGTTGATGAAAAGTAAAGTTTTTATGTCTACTTATTTCATACGTAGAAAGAGTCTAATAATTCCTGTACCTAGCATTGTTTGACAGACAGTAAGTCAAGAGGGTTTCCAGCAGCCTGCTATTCAGTAAAGAAGAGTGGCTGCAAATTCCAAGTAAGTCATCTCATAAAGAAGAGGAAGGTGGTTTGGGGGAATTAGCTGATATAACCCAGATCCACACTCACTTTAAGTCATCAGAATGTTAGATCCTCTCATCACTCAGTATCATGGGGGACTGGAACAGGTGAACCATATCCTTAGCTAGGGCTTTAATTATCTATCTCCAAGCCTGTAAATGAGGAACATCCTCTCCACAATCTTTCCATTCCTCCTAAAGTGGTATTCTGTCATCCAGCCAGTCTATGCAGTATTATAGTCCATCCTTACATCATACCCACCGCCACTCACAATCTCATGCCACAAGGGTCATATATCTGTGAAAACCTAGATGGAAAACATGTCCAGTTCATCCACCCAGCATATCCTCCTCCAGTCTGTCACAGACTTATCCTACCCTGTCAGATGCTCTGTGACCTGTTAAATCAGTCATATCACATACCAGCACTATTGCAATTTCTGCACATTACTTTATATGGGCATGACAATTAACCACCCATCCTCCAAAATGAATGGTAACTGCCAAACTGTGGCCAAGAGATGAGTTGACCATTCAGTGGCAGAATGTACTGCCAAGTACTCTGTCCAACACCAGTTTCTATGGAATAAGTAGTTGGGAACTAACAATGCAACACATCCTTCATTTCCATATCCTCCTGGCCCCTGTCTTCGACAGCCTCCTCCCCTGCACCCACCTCCACCCCTATTCCAGGAAACTAATTTCACGCATCCTGAACTTACATCCTCTTCCCCAAAGTCTCTTCTTTCTCTGTGTTCTGTCCCCCCATGCCAATCCCCTGTCCAAAGTCATCATCTACAGAACAATCTCACAAGTGAAGGAATCCAAACCACTTTCCTAGCTTGTGCACCTGTTTCCTCTCCCTTGCACATTTATAATCTCTACACCTGCTGCCATTCCCTTCCTGACATCAGCCAACCTTCACCAACTGCCCCTCCTGGTCTCCGCCACTCATGTGCACTTACTCTGCCTCAAAAAATAATTGGTCTGAAAGCTAGCAAAGTGCTGAGTCTTGTTTACGTGCCTTTCAACAACACCTCTGCTATTAAGGGAGTTGTTGCTTTTACTTAAATTATGCGGATCCAATAGTTTGAACAATGAAACACAATAATCACATAGGCCCAGTCATAGGTAAAGTAGTTGGCAAACTTTGATATAATCACAGAATATTAAGGAAATGCAATCAGTATACAAAGAAGGTAGCTTACAAAACACTTTTGTGACTCGTCCTAAAATATTGCTCAAGTGTATGTAACCCATTGCCCACAGCCTAGCCTCCCACGTTAAAGACCAGGACTATCAGCAGATACTAAATGGATACAAAGAAGGGCAGTATACAAAATCAGAGGCTTATTGGATTCATGGTAAAGAGTTGCTGAAAAATCTGAACTAGCACATGCTTGAAGACAAGATGTCAACCATCTCATGAACCCTACTTAAAATTTTCAAAAATCAGTGGTAAGTGAGGAATCCAGAAATATACTACACATCATTTCCAAAAGGGCCATGAAGTCAAAATCAGATTAATTATATCATGCACTGAGTCATTTTTAAGTAATCATTGATCCTGCATTCCGTATACGAATGGAATGGGATAAAGCCCTCATGAGCGGTACACTGGAAATTATTTTCTGCCAAGCACTTCAATGTGGTGTTCAGAGTATAACTGTAGTGGCAGAAAACAAAAAAAGAGATCTTTTTGTGGAAATTATGGACAGTCTCTCTGACATAGCTTACTCCGAGATCTAAAACAGATGAAAAAAAGAAGAGGGTAAGAATTTCATAAAGTACTCATCAACTGTAGATCATCACTTAGCAAAAATAATTTCCTAATGCAGCATCTCAAAAACGACAACCATCCTATGTTTTGAGCGTAGGTCAAAAACTAAAACACAAGAAACAAATATCTCTGAATCACATTCCAATGGAAGCTAGCAGAAGAAAAATGATTTCTTAAGAATTGGAACATTTTGCTTCTTGTCAGGTTGGTGCATTATAAACAGATGATTTGTCAGAAACCAAAGAAAACAATGATGCTGGTCATTAAAATAGAAAGTTACCTATCATTGTTGAGCAAAGATCAGTCACAGCAATAACTGAAGCTGCTGCAGCAGCTCCATAATCTTGATGTACTTTGCACTGTTTTACATCTGTTTTGTCTGGAGTGGTAGATAGATGAAAGACCAAAATGGGTTTTACATTTTTATAGTGGATTCAGAAGATTTCAAGTGTTATATTGAAAACCTGACAACAAAGTAAACTTATTTTCAAAGATACTGAAAAAAGTTAGAGAAGCAAGACTTAATTATGACACAAATCTAACAACTGCCAAGAATTAGCACTGCACAGGGCTGGAAGCTGATACCAGCAAACACAGTGTTGAAAAGGTTGGTGGACTGTTAATAATAGTAACTTTCCAAGGCAAGGAGGAATAATATTGGGAGTCCCTGAAGGAGAAGGGCAAGCCACGGCTATTTCCCAGTGGAAAGGAAAGTTAAACCGAAAATTTCAGGTCCTTTGTTGTGATAAAATGGCAAGCAACACAGTTCATCACTACAAATCTAAGAAAATTATTTAGTCATTATCTGTTGTCCCTCCTCCGTTATTACGTCCCATTGTTTTGAGGACCTATTTGGACCCTCTGGTAAAGCAACCTTTGGTCCAGAAATGACACATTCCAACATGGCAGACTGCACAAGATTCAGAGAATCAAAGGCAAAACTTTACAGAAAGGTTTACATGACTGGTGGTAATGAAATGCCTGATGGCATCCACTCTATCATTCTTCGATTTGTTGATCATCATCTTACTATGAAGAAACAACCGTGAGATGAATACTAAGAAAATTTAAAGCAAAGAGAACTGTGAAATTATCAGGATATTGGTCCAGATATCAGACAGGTACTTGGTTCCTGAAACTGTGAGTCTGTCATTATTTGATGATAATGTTCCAACAGCTGATGAAGTTAATACAATGTAAGTTGTGCTGCAAGGACACAAAGTTCAAGAGGTAGATGAAGAACACTGACCAAAGAGTTACACTCTATGTCAAATTGGTTTTTCTTTCTTTATCAACATTGAGTTTTTGGCTTTTGTAATTCTTAGCATCAAATATTTCTTCTACAGGTTTTCTCTCAACACTGACTTTCTCATCAAAGCCCCTTCATTGTGGAAGGATACCCCTGGCTATGAAAGTGGAACTGAGAACGTACCAAAGACAGCTGTTGCATGCAAAAAGAGGTTGCAAACTAGTTTAATATTATAACAAAAATCTCAAAAATGATGTGACTGAATTAGTTTAACACACTGTTGCAGGAAAACATAGAAAACCTTATAATACTAAATCCTCCATTAGACTCACATCATGTTTTGGTTTAATAAAAGATGAAAATGCATTGTTCTTATACAACATGTGCATTATTAACCAAAATACATTTTTTCTTAAATTTCTCAGATTATCAGGATATTTTGTAAGATATGTTTTGGTAAACTTGGTTCAGAATGTTTTTACAACTGTTGCAGTGACCTTAAGA
The DNA here is from genome assembly GCF_021461385.2 of Schistocerca piceifrons. NCBI lineage: Eukaryota > Metazoa > Arthropoda > Insecta > Orthoptera > Acrididae > Schistocerca > Schistocerca piceifrons. The sequence goes on along the minus strand of NC_060144.1, from coordinate 355,050,401 downwards.
TATCAGCAAAAGTTTCTTTTATTCTAAAACAGCACCCAGATGGGGAAGAGCCTACCACCTTTAAACAGAATTAATTAATTTGTACAATATTTTCCAACTTAAAGGTGTTTAGTGCTCATCTAGAAGTTGTCTGATCGGGCAGAAATTTTATACTGACTTTTTCTTTGTTGAATGAAACAGAATTAGGGAATGGGAGTGGCAACATTTACTACCTTCGGGGGGGGGGGGGGGGGGGGGGGGGGGCAGCTACATTTATTGTGGAACACACTTCTTCCATTATCCAACATTATCTAAAAGATGTCAAGTCCCTTGGTCATCAAAACATGTGTTCAACTAAGCTGGCCATAAATGGAAGTGTCTGGGCTACTCTGCCTTTTTGGAGACATTTCTTGATGCATTGCAATAAGAGATTTAGTATGGAACACTTTCTTCCCAGATGAAGCATGACAACTCTATGATCATCTCTACATATAACTCTACCCCCCGCTTTGTATCAGCAGAAGGCGTAACAAGATATCAAAATTGTTGTCCAAGACAATACGTTCAAAGATGTAGGAATCTCTGATTACCAGCATATAGAACATAAAGCATGTATGACATGTGAATACCATTTTGTTCACTTGGAGGTCATTTCCTTGGGAAGTTCATTTCTTATTTCACCGCAATTCTTCATCATCATTTTTTACTCTGCATTCAACAATGTTATCTCACCAGCTCTTCAACACTGCAGTTAATCTACCGTATTTACTCGAATCTAAGCCGCACTTTTTTTCCGGTTTTTGTAATCCAAAAAACCGCCTGCGGCTTAGAATCGAGTGCAAAGCAAGCGGAAGTTCTGAAAAATGTTGGTAGGTGCCGCCACAACTAACTTCTGCCGTCGAATATATGTAACGCTACACAGGCATGCTTTGTTGGCACAGAGATAAAAACTGGCGCCGAAACCTCTGCGTCAGTAAATAAATTTCAAAAAAAAGGTGGAAGACGAGGTTTTTTTCTCCGCCCCGAGTTTCGACCATTGCATTTTCATACATTATCCACTGAAGTAAATACAAATTCCGTATTGTTAATCTTCGAATGTAGCAGAATTTCAATATACTACGAAAATCCGACTGGCAAGACTGTTTGGGATGTTTATCAATATGGCCAATTCTACGTTCTGAATTTTTTCTGCCTGTGAGAAGAGATGGTTGCTAATAGGAACCTGATGAAATGTGAATCACATGCAATATTCTCTTCATCATAAGAATAATACGAATATAAACATTTTGCCATGTATTCTTTCGTGTTTGCTGCTATCTCATTTAAATCCTGTCTGCCTAATAAACTACGAAACTAGAGTGACACAACAGCAAACGCGGAAGAATATACGTATCGTGTCACGTTTATATTCGTATCATTCTTACGCGTAATAGTGATACAGTCAGAAACGAAGCACGGCAACTGACTAGATTTTTAAATCTAAGATGACTCTAATTTCTGTGCAAAATTTGATGTACTAAAGAAGCGGCTGCAAAGATTTTCAAACGGAGAAAAATTTTCACCTAACTCTCGTTCAGAACATGTTCTATCATACGCAGTCTATTATTTGGTTCTTGTTGATCATTATCAAAGAAAGCAGCAGTGTAAGTAACAACAAATAGCAGTCTCTTGCCATTGTTTCGCTAATGAGACGATTCCTCTCTCTTTTTTTAATTGTAAGCGGCGGCAGCGCGCACAAAAGCAAGCCATGCCGCGAGCAGCGACAGGCTGTAAACACGCACTATCAGAATGCGACAAACAATGCATGACACAGTACAGTAATGCATTTCAGCTTAGAGTGACGTAAACACCTATAACAAAGAAAACGACACTTATCAGATCAAAGCAAAATAAGCAATCGATTCAAACCAGGCGAAGCACGTGAAAAAGAAAGGGTACCCGTATAAATACGGACGGAGCGCCTGACGCATAGCAATGACTACATGGTAAAGCCTAACTGCTAAGCTTACGACTCGAACCAAACTACTGTAGCTGTATCGTCATTCATTCGACCTAAATTGTGTCTCATATTACAATGGACCAACTTTGTTTCGATCTGGAGGCGCGGCCTAAAACTTTTCTCTCCCCTTGAATTTCGAGTCTCAAATTTCAGGTGCGGCTTAGAGTCGGGAATTTTTTTTTTTTTTTTTTTTTTCCTTTATTTCGAATCTCATTTTTCAGGTGTGGCTTAGATTCGAGTAAATATGGTAGTCACAATATCTGGATTCATTGTAAACATGTTCACTGCATTGTTCTCATAGGCATTTTGCCTTGGTTTCTTTGTACTTATAGCTGACATTGTTTCTTGGTGGCTATTGCTTCACATCACATATTACATATTTTTTATGTCCCTTCTTGAACAACCTATCAGTTTTCTAAGTTACAGGCAATTTGTTTTGTTTTTAATCAGCGTCATTTTCTTTGGATTCTTAATTATTTTCATATTTTCTATACTCCTTTTCTCTTCCACCAATTAACCTTAGTGCTTTGGCTTTAACTCTATTGCCTAATTTCTTAATGCACTTGTTCTTATTTCTTTCGAACTTCATCCTAATTCCATAATTACAATATGATGGTCTTATTTGTTTGTAAACATGCAATAAACCAAGTTTCTATTCCTAAATTTTGTCTAATGTGATACAGTCAGCCAGAAATGTTTCCACCTTCTTCTCTTGCAAATTCGGGACAGAGTGCATGCAGTCACTTGTTGAAATTGTGCAGTGAAATAAAACTTTGCTCCTCTAATACATCTGCTCTAAACTCAGCTGTATTAATAATTCTACCACTGTTTGCACCTCTCCCCTCATTGCATTCCATTCTCTTATTAATATCAAATTATGTAACTGCACAAAAGGAAATGATACAACAAAAGAATTTTAAATTACTATAATTACATAAATGGATGAGTTTCCCAAAATGATCATTATGTTGTTGTAAACTTACAGACATCAATGGAATCATAAAGTTCTCGTCCATGTGAAAACAGATGGTGGTTTAACCAGTGACATCCATTCTTTTCTTCCAAAGAAAATTGTGGTCCATGTAGTATACCGCCAAGGCAACGTCCCACCAATAAGGCACATGTACGACTCAAGTCTATAAAAAAATATGTACTCGGACTTGGTCCAGGAGAATCCAGATCTGTGTGAATAATATATCAAAGCAAAAACAGACATAAGCAAATGTGTTTCTAAAAGTAAAACATTAACATATCTTGATAACAGAATCAGCAGCTATGAGTCAATTAGGTTTATTTTAAAAGAGTTTCATTAGGTACTAACAGAACAAAGAATGGATTTCAAACAATTATGCAACATTACTGTAATAATAACTGTTGTGAACTTATAAGATGGAAAAGTGGTATATATCATCAAACAATGGAAAGTCCCAGATGGAATAACAATAGCATGGGTAGAATACATTGTTACTCATCGTACAGAGGTGGTACTGAAAGACAGAGTGACACAATGAAAAAGACTGCTAAAATATTAAAGCTTTCAGGCAAGGTCCTTCTTCTGCATCAGAGAAAAACACACATATACACACAATCACAACTCCACACATATTGATATTGTCTCAGGGTACTAGAGCACTCATGTATTTGTGACTTGTATGAATGTGTATGTGTCTTGTACTGCAGAAGAAGGACTTTGTCTGAAAGCTTTAATATTTTATCAGTCTTTTTCATTGGGCCTGCATGTGAATCCTCTATAAAACTGGTATAAGTATGACAGTAAAACAGTTCAGACATGAACTCCACATACGAATATATGAAAATATTTCAGTTAAGCACTTTTGTTTTTATATCTGTTTCTGTATCAAACACACAATTCAAATGTAGAGCTTTCTATGCAACCAACCTCACCATAAAGGATAGAATCACAAATTCAGAGTGAAGTATGTAACAGAAAATACAGAAAATCATGGGGGTTTTTACAATCCTTAGCTACTTTGTTTAGGCTGCCTACGGACCAAGCAAAAGTTGGTATGAAGCAAATGTTAGTATGAAGTAGCAACAATTACTTTCTCTTTCAATGTAGGCATACTGCATCTAGATTTTAAAGCCATCCTCATCTCACACAGATGTTTTCTTAAGGAAAAAGGAACAAAAATGGAACCAAAAGTTTTATCAGAATATTTCTCATATCATTATGAATTTGTTTACAATTCTCCATGATCTCAAAATTCATCCAGCATCTTTATATAAGTATGTATTAATGCTCTGTTGACACTGAATGCATTAGAAATGAAGAGCAATCTCTGAGTAGACAGAAATGGAGATGGAAATTCGCCATTGCTTAATCACTTTCAACAATTTAGGCCACAGAAAACCTCGTCAGATGGGATCTTGAACCTCGATATTCCAGCCAATGGGTTTAGTGTCACCACCATGGAGTAATGATGAACCATTTCCTTACATTCAAAGTGCATTGTGAAGATACAAAACTTGAAGTATTTGCACAGAACACCATCATCTACAAACTTACAGAAATCACTTGCGGCATTCAAACCAAGCAAAAGTTTTTAGGGTGCAAAAGTGTGTGATAAGAATCATTGGTGGTGTAAATTCAAGAACATCATGCAGAAACCTGTTCAAGGAACTTGGTATTCTAACCTCTGCTTCTCAGTATATTTATTCCTTAATGAAATTTGTTGCAAGTAATAGATCTCTGTTTCCAACCAATAGCTCAATACATAGTATCAATACTAGGAATAAGAACAATCTACATAAAGACCTAAAATCACTTACCTTGATTCAAAAATGGGTCCAATATTCAGGAACACACATTTTCAATAAATTGTCAGTAACCATTAAAAACTTAGCTTCAGATAAAGCACCGTTTAAACAGAGTCTGAAATACATTTTAGTAGGCAACTCCTTCTACTCCATAGATAAATATCTTAACAGAGACTGTTAAAGCCATCTTAAGTAAAAATATCTGTTAGATTTCAGTTTTGACAGCACTTGGTCACAACAGACAAGATTAGGTATTTTGTGTGTGACAAATTTATTAATAGTGCATAACAGTGTTTCATTCTGACAGTGTGTTAATTCTGTAAATATTAGCTGTTCCAGTTTACCGCATTGTATTCACCTATTTCAACAGTCTCCTGACAAATGATTGGGGTAGTATGTATTATATTAAAAAGTTTTATGTTTTTATGCTATATTTTTTGATACATTCCACATCCATGAGAATCATCTCAATTTTTGGATATATGGAACAAAAACTGGATCTAATCAAATCTAATCTAATCTAAAACAAAAGTGCTTCAAACATCAGCCCTTGCATTATGTTTCTCCGCAGCAGAAAATTCAGCAACATTTTGGCAAAATTCTGCACATTACAAAGATGTTGATAGAGCTTTGAACGAGACTGGATGCAGAATAAAATCTTCCCAGTTTTTAAGCTGTGTCAGTTCAAACAAAATTCCTTGCTTTCAATGACTCTCTCTGCCATCATCGTCAGGAGTAAAACCACTGACTGCCGGGGCTGGCATGCTTTTCTGTTTACATAGCCATGACTGTGGCCTCTGGCACCAACACACACTGACTGATACTTGAACACTGCTAGTTTTCACTATCCTGTACACAACAAAGTGGTCCTAAGCACATTAATACACACAGAAAAAGTTACTTCTGACCACCTACAGTCTGAATTGCAGCACCAGAGACATGTGTTCAGAGAGAATGGTTATAGCAAGACAGACATTGCAAATGCCCTCAGGTTCCATGAAAGAAGGATGCCTTCTGAATCAGCAGAAGAGGCCAAGACGGCTGCTTTGCTGCCATACTGTGGGACAATGAGTAACAGAAACATGGACTGAGACCAGTGTTCCAGTGCACACCCAAGATAAGAAATACGCTGCACCCTATTAAAGATGAAATAGCATTTCATGTGACCAGCATATATGGCACCTCTTGCAAATGCTATAGCATCTATGTATGTCAGATAACTCACACAGTTGCAGCGTCTACTCAACTGACATTTTAAACAGAGGGACCTTGACAAGTCACCCATAGCTGAGCACTGCCTGGAAATTGGCCACAAAATTTAGTCTGAAAACTCGAGACGTTTGCCTTGTGGATCAACACACTGGAATTCCATTGGAAAAAAGGCAGCTGAGATTAGAATGAAAAGCAACAATTGTAACACAGACCATATGTACACATTTAGTAGGGCACGGAGGCGAGCTTTGAGTGTCAAAAGGAAGCAATGATGAATACCTGATACTTGGAGAGAGGCAAGAGAGCAGTTTCAAATGTGGCGCCAGCCCCTTATGCCTCCTGATGTCACTCATTTCTGTGGCAGGCCAGAGTTACTACAACTGCCCAACTCACTTTCTGTGCATGTGTCATTTTGGCCCCTCTCTCATTGGTGCCAAAGGCCACAATCGTGGCGATATAAGCAGAAAAACATGCCAGCTCTGGCAGTCAGTGGTTTTACCCCTGAAGACAATGGTGGAGATAGGCATCAAAAGCTAGAGAATTTTATTTGAATTGAAATGGCTAGAAAACCAAGAAGATTTTGTTCAGAAATAATGCCATGAAAGATTCCAAGGACAAGAGGCTGGATGCGCTGTGACAGGTTTTCTACAACCAACTCCTGTTAGTTAACCCTATCAAATTATAGGTATTTCACAGCCAACTCCAAACTGCATAACACTGGTTCTCTACAGAATACGAAGAGAACTATCTTGCTGTTTATTTATTAGTTTTTCCTGTCTGTATTTTATAAATTCTTGATGTACATTTGTATTTTTATTGTTATCACTTTATGTCTGTATTTATAGAATTTTCTTTGTAATTGTCCCTTCATATATTATAAATCTCTGTGTGTATGTTACTAATACATTAGCAGCACTGCAATAATCTCGTAAAATAAATAGTGATCATATTAAGGGGACCACTGACAGTAGAAGTAAGTATATCTAAAGTTATCTGAGTTTGCAGTACCACTTTTATGAGTAGTTTCAAAACAAAACCAGTGCAGCAATATGTACTTCTGATTTAATCTTTTTAAATTTTAGGCCCATTTTTGCTTGTTATTTAGGAGTGTAATTTGTTTAAGGAATTATGAGTTCATGGCTGTTTCAAGATGAGACATTTTTGTCTAGGAAAAGTATGAAATTTTTTCCAAACATATCTCATGAAACAAATATATCTCATGAAATGATGGGTGGTTGAAAATTGTGTGTGCTTGTGGTTCCAAAGGGAAGCACTTCCTTAAAAAAAATGTATTGTTTACTTTTAGTGAATTTCTTTTTGCATTTATTCCTTACTATGATAATAAAGATTAAGTTTGTGAGAAATTTTAAAACTGTATTCCAAAGGGAAACCACTTCCTTACAACAATGATTGTTTACTTTTTGCCAGTTTCTTCTTGTACTCATTGTTTACAAAGATGACAAAAGTCTATTTTAAGAAAAATTTTAAAATTAATTTTTCTTTAATATCATTGGGACTCAAAGGGTTAATTCCATAAACTTTCATGCTTCCCCTGCTCCCTTCCTCAGTTTATGTCCTTTACCAAGTCAATAAACTTCGAAGTGCGCATTCATGTTTTACTTTCATAACATCATCTGTCAGAATACCCTGTTTTCCTCCTCCTGTTTGGAGAAGTTTAGCTCCAGAAAACTGTGTCCAAAGTGTTCTTGCTAGCAAATTTAGAAGATCTTCATTGTGCAAGATTCATACAGCAGGCAATAATGCAGCAAGTGGTCCTGATACTGCATCTCACCACTTGCATAGATATATCCAAGAGGATGTATCACTTCTGCAAGTCTGTCTTGCAGTGTGGTACTCCCACCCTCATGCTGTTCAAAATGAGCCCCACAGTGTACAGGAGCTCACTGTCAGAAACAGGCTTTTCTCTTGGGAAGATGTCGAAATTCTCCAGTTCTGTACTCAATCTTTCCAACTAGGTGCTTCCGATGGCCACCCACTAGGACCTGCATTAATGAGTGAGTAGAGTTTCTGCACTGATGTTTGCTTCACGCATCCCACTGCAACCAACACTGACTATTTTACTGTGGTATCAACCTTCTTCGTATGTGCATCTGCTCCACATAAAATTAGTGTACTCAGTAGCAGACATGCACAGCATCATACAACATTCCTAACAGTCAAGGATCATTACCCCATTTCTTACCTCTAATGTTACCTAATAATGTTTTTTCTTGTGTCAGGGTGTGATCCAGAGTCACACCTAGACATTTTGGCTGTAAGCAATGCTGGAATTGTTCACTTCATCACAGCACACAGAGTTCTCATCACGCTTCTGTTTGTTATTGAGCTGAAAAGTACATACCTACCTAGGGTGACCAAATGCAATTGTTTAAAAAGGAGGACAAACAGCTTCAAAAAGGAAGATAAAGGAAGAAAAAAGAGGACGCATCAAACAGGTCAACTGCAGATAAGGATACGATCCATCAGCTTTGGACAAGTCACGTGACTGAAGGGAATTACCGGTAAAACTAGTAGTTAATTGTTACTGATGGTCAGGTGGTGGTTGACTGAGCAATATAAAAAAAAAAATTAAGAACATTGATTGTGGTGACAGTGTGGCGTCAATTGTTACGTTATGTCAACAGCACGGAATTGTTTACAAAGTGAAAAACATAAGACCATTCACCTCCCTTCATTCGATGCACCACTACCAACGTCTACAATTGAATCAGCAGCTGACGACATGTAAACTGCACTTTAACCTTCCGAATACAAATAAATTGAATGACTATAAAACAATGAAATAAAACCATGACAGTTAATCTATCGAGTTATTTCTTATCTTGATTGGCCACTGAGACATACGTTCCAGCTCCACATACCTTACACTCCGCTTCAAATTCATTTCTCCCTTTCTTGAAAGCTGGATATTTGCAGAAAAGGACATCAGAAAATGTACACTTTCATATAGGCATAGCCAAATATTTTATGTAACTCACTTGGTTAAAAATTACACTCACAAATCACACTTGCACTACAGGAAGCAAAGCCAATACAAAGCGAAGATACAAAACGAAAATTTTAATTAATCGATATTTACATTCGCTTATAGGTCGATCAACGATAACATCGACGGTCCTGGTGCCACCTACTAACACAGCTCTCGTACGTGTTTATCACGAAGGCTGTGCCAATAGTTAAAGTATTTAAGAAAAAGCAATAGAATGGGACGAATTGTAAATTTAACTGTATTACGCTCACTTTTGCGAAAAAGCCGGACATGTTAAAAATCTGCCCGGACCCCGGACAAAGAGCCGAAAAGGACATGTCCGGATTATTCTGGATGTCTGGTCACCCTATACCTACCTCATGCTGGGGTTTGGCTTCAGGTTTATAGCTTTATAATAGAGATAGTGTGTGTGTGTGTTGAAAGTTTGCTTGGTGGGATTTGACTCTGCCTGGTCACTTGTGTTCACAATGTACAGTACTACAGCCAGAATGCTTTCATGTGGTAAGCCATTCACCCAGTTCCACTGACTACAGTTCTTTCCATAGAGGCTGGCATATAATCTATTGCTGTGGAGGATGCCAACTAAGGATGTGAGACAATGGTCTCTTGTCAGCTTGTATAGTTCAATCAGCAGATTTTGGTCGTTGTCAATGTCCTATGCGGCTCTCAGGTCAAAGAATGCAACTCAAATATTTTTTTTCTTGAATCTGTCCTCAATGTTTACATCAGATTTAGTACCTGGCTCATATATAATTTCCGAAGTTAGTATCCAGGTAGTTGGTGTGTGAATTTCTCTTCTAGGCAGTCCCTGATAAGATACGAGTATCTATCAGAGCAGTGACAAAGGTCAGAAAGTTTTTGAGTCATCTGATGCCTTCTCTGACTACAACAGGGAAACAACTCTGGCTTCCTTCATGTTTAGGGGATCTGAAAGTTGGTAACAGAGTCATTTACCAAAACCAGGAGCCATTTCTGCATTTCTGTCCAAAGGTACAAAATGGTTAGAACTGGAGTCCACAAAAACATACTATTCAGTTAGGAATCAAGCCACAAATGGCAAACTTTAGTTCAGTCATAGTGACAGTATTCTTGAGGAAGTTGTTTCACTCCCCAAATCCTGTGGTATGAGCTCTTGAGTCCTCCGACAACAGTTTTGCCATTCAGCAACAGTTGGTTTGCCACTTGTTTTGCAGTTACTTCAGTGAAGTTGTTCTTGGGACATGTGGAATCTCTAATGACATTTCAGTACCCCTTCAAAGCTCACCTTCTTTCTGTTCACTTTCATTTCAAGATTTTTACTGGGTTACTCCACTTTGACTTTCAGCTTTCATCAACTGCTTGCATCAGCTCATATTCTGCTCTTCAGTAAGAGGGTTATCTGGTAGTGGTCTTAAGTACTTCTGTCATAAAATTTTGGCAGTCTCAAACACTCCTGTGATATACTCTGTCCTTGAATGATGATGAGTTCAGGGTTCAGGTTGCCATTCTTGACTGTATCAACATATTTTACTATCAGCTTTTTTTCCTAATGGCAATTACATTTTTGTCTCCCCTGCCCCCTTCTCACCTTCTTTACAACTTTAATATATTTTTAAGAAAATGTTACATAACTCACTTTTGATTATCTGTTGTTACTATTCCATGATGTTCTTGATGTTCTAAGTGAACCAAATGCACATTCAAAATATATCATCCCAGGTCCCAGAATACATTCAGTGCCAAAGTACAGACAACAGATTAATACACATGAAATTACAAGTAATAACTGGAACCAAAGTATAGTAACTGTAATAGTATATCAATAATGGTTAATTGAACATTGGAAAATCCAGGATGGAATGTAACAATCTTATGAAAACGATAGTTGCTGCTCACCATATAGCAAAGATGCACAGTTGGAAATAGGCACAACAAAAAGACTGTCCAACATTAAGCTTAGGCCAACAAGGCCTTTGTCAAAAACAGATGTGTGTGTATGTTTTGCCTATTTTTGACAAGGGCTTTGATGGCTGAAAGCTAATTGTGTGACAGTATTTTTGTTGTGCCTATCTGCAACTCTGCATCTCCGCTATATGATGAGTAGCAACTATCATTTTCATAATATTGTTAATGGTTAGTTAAAATAGAAAGGCTACTATATTTCACTTACCAGGGAGAAAGGTATCCATAGCACAGATATTCTTTGAAAACAGTAACTTTATTAGAGAGCTCAGAGATGGCATCAGTGAAAGCAGACAGAACATTACATCCTGCACAAAAGATATTTCTTGCAATAACAGTGTGTGAAGTACTTTAGAAAGCATATTTCCAGCCACAGAATCTCGTAGAACACCTGCCACAAATATGAACAAATTTAAAATCAACAATTCTTTATGGCAAATAATTGTAACACTGGAGCAGAAGTAAAATAATAGTGTGACCATATGAGAAAATCTAATACTTAATGGAATCAAGAATAAACTGGCTTATTAACCAACAATAAAATTATGCAAAGTGTAGTAGGAAAGTTTTGTAACACAGGCCCATTTATTTTACTTCCTTACTTAACTCAATAAAACCTTTCATCTTACAAAACCATTCATCAAATCAAATTTTCTAAATATGTTCTGGCTTGCGAGAAAATAACATGCCCGCAGAACCTCTTTGTCCTTAGATAAAGGCTACCTTTTCAGTAGAGTTTTCACTTTTCGTGAGACCAGAATAGCACCACGGCGAAAAATCATGGTCCTAGAGTGGATTGTCAAAAGCTCTGAAACCTACTGCAATTAATTCGTCACTACACATTTTTAATGATTTCATTCACTGTCACAGGGCTACAGCATAAGAGGAGCTTAAACTTTTGACTACATTATGTGTATTGATAGGTCTAAACATGCACAGAAGTAGAATATGAGATGAAAATAGGAGCCATATTGATTTAACTCTCCTAATACTCTTGGCATAAAAAGACATGTGTGATAGACACTTCAGTGCATTTATAAGTAAGGCAGTGCTTTGTATTAAACTTAACTTAGAAGTTCATAAAACTACTTTACCTAGTAAATGAGAATAAGCAGTGGGAAATCTTTCTACAAGTCCAGTGGTATGGTCAAAAATTTTACATGCCATGGAAAACAATGAGTTCAGATGATCTTCTAAAATGGTTGTGCTCTGTAACAGCTAAGCAAAAACACAATGTGTAAACTGACGCTTTAGCAGGTTACACTTGACAACAAAAGGAATAACTTTTACACAAAAAAATATAGCAGTTCAAACAATCATACATAATAATATCGTGAAAAGGAAAGTTGCTACTCACCATATAGTGGAGATGCTGAGTCGCAGATAGGCACAACAAAAAGACCGTCACAAAATTTGGCAGTCTCAAACACTCCTGTGACATACTCTGTCCTTAACTGATGATGAGTTCATGCTTCAGGCTGCCATTCTTGACTGTATCAATATATTTTATGATCAGTTTTTTTTCCTAATGGCAAGCACATTTTCATCTCATTTTCAACCACATTTGTGACAGTCTTTATGTTGTGCCTATCTGCGACTCAGCATCTCGGCTATATGGTAAGTAGCAACTTTCCTATTCATAATATTCTTACATTCCATCCTGGACTTTCAATTGTTTGATATATAACAATAAAGTGCATATAACAACGAAAACAATCAATTTTTGACAGAAGAATTTAATTGTATAGATAAAAAAATCTACTCACCAAGCGCCATCAAAACACTCACACATAAAAGAAGGTTGTAATTAGGCAAGCTTTCGGAGCCAGTGGCTCCTCCTCCGGGCAGAAGGGTTGAAGGGGAAGGAAAGAGAGGTGAAGGAAAAGGACTGGAGAGGTCTAGGAAAAGGGGTTGATTTCGGGAAAGTCACCCAAAACTGCAGATCAGGGGAGACGAACTGCACGGGGTGAGAAGAAGACTGATGGTTGAGGACTGCATCGGACGAGATTTGAAGACCTGAGAGCTTAAAGGTGGAATACACCGTAATATACAGGCCAGAGATTACTGTTTAAACATCATGCTTGACTTAATAATAAGAGTGAAAAGCTAAGTGCATTGTATGTAACAGAGGTGGGAGGGGGGCAGTGAAAAACAGATGGGCCAGACAATAAAAGATGTAGAAAACTAAAATGGAGTGAAGAAAAGATTAGATACCGCGAGCTACCAGTGTACACCCTCTGCCTATGCCCATTCATCCTAACTGATAATTTGGTTATAGTCATGCCGATATAGAAGGCCGAACAGTGTTTACATAACAGCTGGTATATGACGTGTCATTTTGCAGGTCGATCTCCCTTTGATAGTATATGTTACAGGGCTGTTATACGGGGGTGATAGGAGGGTGCATAGGGTAAGTCTTGCAGCAGGGAGCCATAGGGTAGGGAGATGGGTGAAGATGAAGCATAGTGTCTGACACGAATAATTCGGAGATTTGGAAGGCAACGGAAAGATATTCCAGGAGTAGTGGGCAAAATTTCAGACATAATGGATTTCATTTCAGGACATGATTTTCGGAAGTTATGGCCCTGTCGAAGTAGCTGATTAACACATTCCAGACCAGAATAATACTGAGTCACCAATGGTGTGCTCCAAAGTTGTTTTTTGGAGGGATCAGCAGTACCAGGATTGAATGTGACGGCCCGGGAAATTTGCTTTTGAACTAGGCTGGTGGGGTAATTACGTGCCGTGAACACTGAGATGAGAATGGTGGTGTATTGCTGTAAAGAATATGCACTCAAACAAATAAGAGGGAATGTTTGACATGGAAAGGATGGCAACTGTCAGAATGTAAGTACTGGTGTTTATTGGTAGGTTTAATGTGGATGGAAGTGCGTAGCTAGCCTTTGGTGAGAATGAGATCAACATCAAGGAAAGTGGCATGGGACTCAGAATAAGACAATGTGAAATTCAACTGGAAGAAGGTATTCAGAGATTCCAGGAATTTTAGCAAGTCAGCCTCACCATGAGCGCATATGGTAAAGATGTCATCAATGTATCTCAACCAAGTCAGGGACTGAAGACTTATGGATCCAAGGTAAGCGCCCTCCAAGTGACCCATGAAAATGTTAGCACACGAAGGGGCTATCCTGCTTCCCATGGCTGTACCCCTGATCCATTTGTATGTCTGCCTCTGAAAGGTGAAGTTGTTGTTGGTGGTAAGTACACTATGTGATCAAAAGTATCCAGACCCCCAAAACATAAGTTTTTCAAATTACGTGCATTGTGCTGCCACCTACTGCCAGGTACTCCATATCAAAGACCTCAGTTGGTATTAGACATCGTGAGAGAGGAGAATGGGGCACTCTGCAGACCTCACGAACTTCGAACGTGGTCAGGTGATTTGGTGTCACTTGTGTCATGCATCTGTACGCGAGATTTCCACACTCCTAAACATCCCCAGGTCCATGGTTTCCAATGTGATAGTGACGGGGAAACATGTAGCGATGCGTACAGCACAAAAGCGTGCAGGCCGACCTTGTCTGTTGACTGACAAAGACCATCGACAGTCTCGACAGGGTCGTAATGTGTAATAGACAGACATCTATCCAGACCATCACACAGAAATTCCAACTGCTTAAGGATCCACTACAAGTACTATGACAGTTAGGCGGGAGGTTAGAAAACTTGGATTTCATGGTGGAGAGACTGCTCATAAGCCACACATCACGGCGGTAAATGCCAAACGACCCCTCGCTTGGTGTAAGGAGGGAAACATTGGACGATTGAACAGTGGAAAAATGTTGTGTGGAGTCGCGAATAATGGTACACAGCGTGGCGATCTGATGGCAGGGTGTGGGTATGGTGAATGCACAGTGAACATCATCGGCCAGCATATGTAGTTCCAACTGTAAAATTCGGAGGCGGTGGTGTTGTGGTGTGGCCTTGTTTTTCATGGAGGGGGCTTGCAGACCTTGCTGTTTTGCGTGGCACTATCACAGCACAGGCCTACATTGATGTTTGAAGCACCTTCTTGCTTTCCACTGTTAAAGAGCTTTCGGGGATGACAGTTTCATCTTTCAACATGACCAAGCACCTGTTCATAATGCACTGCCTGTGGCAGAGTGATTACATGACAATAACATCCCTGTAATGGACTGGCCTGCACAGAGTCGTGACCTGAATCCTACAGAACACCTTTGGGATGTTTTGGAGCGCCGACTTCATGATAGGCCTCACCAACTGACATTAATACCTCAGCATTCTGTGAGCTGCCATTCCCCAAGAAACCTTCCAACACTTGATTTAATATATGCCTGCGAAAGTGGAAGCTGTCATCAAGGATAAGGGTGGGCCAACACCATATTGAATTTGTGGGCGAAGCAAGCTGGATATTTTTGCTTCCCCTCTCGTTTTGCCATCTGCCTTCTTAAATTTGTTTTTTGCTCTTTTAACTAATTACCACTAACATACGTGAGTGTAATCTGTATTTTCATGAAAGAGAAAGGTTGGCCCTCAGTTTTAAAGAATATAACACAAGATCTAATATTGTGCTTAGTTTTATGGATGTAATTGATTTTCTAATTTATTTTGACTATTCCTAATTAATACTTGCATTCTAGGATGAAATCAGTGATTGTTTCGTAACTTAAATTCTATTGTTGATGTACAAACAAATATAAATTCTGTACTAATTATAAACATTTGGAGGAACAACTAATAGTATTCTTAAAGGAACTATTTGGCTCTATTCAAAAACCTGTTAGCAAAGCCAGCCCTTAATTAATTCCAAATTAATTAACAGTTTTTTCAAAAGTATTGTTTGCGTAATGATATATGTCAATTTTACCATTTAAATGAATAATTCAGCCTAACTCTTGTAGTAGAAGAAACTGTTAAAAAGAACCAATTTTTCAAAGTATTCAGTTAATTTAATGAGTTAAGTTTTAATTGTAACTTCTGTAAATTAAACATCGAACAATGTGTAGTTTCAGCACCTCTTATTGGGACGATATATAAGGGCGTGATTTTTGGTCCTGAGGCAGTCAGTCCACAGCCGAGTTTCAGACGAGAGTTAGAAGGAGTTGTCAAGGAGATATGATTTCGATTCATTTTTGAAGCTATTACTGCTGTTTGTCAGACATCTTATTTCATCTGGTAATTTGTCGAAAATTTTTATAGCAGCATATTTTACCCCTCTCTGAGCAAAGGATAGTGTAAGTGTTGCTTAAAACAACACTACGAAATACGTGTTACACAATTAGGTCATGTGTTAAAACAATGACAGAGTCTCCTCCAAACGTACCTTTCTATTCTTCAAGAACTGTGAACTCTGTGGTTAGGTTTTTACGGCTCATAGATGTTCAATAGTAAACTATAGTAGCAGTATGTGGAGGTTTGCCTGCAAACTATTAATGAGGCTTGTGGAAAGTTAAAACAATAGTGTACTGGCCACAAATAACAGTGTATTATTGGGGCATTGTGAACAGTGAAAGTAAACTAATGTGAAATGCAACTGTGCACCTGTCGGCTACATTGTTTATAGTATTCAGTGATGTACTTCCACGGACCATTTTTCAGCCAGTATCACAACGCAGTACGTCGACACAGAGGACTACAAACGAAGAAATAAAGAAAGTGAATTGTCACATTTGGTACCCTAAGAGAGGACTAATGTATGTGAGGACAATTAACTAGAACTCACAAACTTTGACAGTGAATTGTGCACTCAAATGGTTTACAGTACAGTTTAAATGGAAGAGATGATGCAGCCAATCACGACTTGGGTTTCATGGCCACAGTAGGACAGCTGCCAATCAGCAAGCAGGTTCTATGGAAGAAGCCACTGAGTACAGGAGCAGCCAAGCAGACACAGGTGGACACAGCTGACCGAAATAAACAAGATGCCTCGCCGAGAGAATTACAACTTGCAGCAGACGAAGAGTCGAGATGACAGCCACAGCAGAGCAGCAGCAGCAGACGAGTGATTAAAAATTAAGGTAATTTCGTAGCAAAAGCTGTTTTGTACCAAGTGATACATAATGAGTGGTCTTAATGAACAAGACAGTATGATGGGAGACAAGGCTTGGTTCAGTAGATGATAGTGCTTATCAATCTGACATGAATGTAACTTTGAATGATGGGGATGAAAATCCTATTGTAGATGAAATGATAAAAGTGTCCTCTACATTGTCTGGCGATGTGAGCGAAATAGGCGAAAACAGTACTGAAGTGGATGAAATCATTAAGGTTAAGGAGGAGGAATCTAGTAGCGAAAGTCAGCAAGGGCAACAGTTTATGGCAGATGGAAACTTGGGAGCAATGTTAAGGCAAATTATGAGTAGTATGTGTATGAAAGAAGACATCAGTAGCATGAAAATAGACATTAGTAATATGAAAACTGAAATGACTAGCCTAAAAGATGGACGAAGAAAGACATTAAAAGGAAATTAAGGTAGTTAGCTCTAGCCTTTCAGAATTAAATAAGAAGTTTGATGCAGTAATTAAAGATTGTGACAATACTAATGAGAAATGAACATTGAGTTGTAAATGTGTGGAAGAGAGAGAAACTTTGTGATGACTATAGTAGGAGGGTGCAGGCTTCTGAAAAGTTCTGTGCTGAAAACAGGGTTAAACTTTAGAACGAAATCGATCAGATTAAAAATGATTTTAAAAAGGAGGTAGAAACCAAGTGTGCCATAGTGGTAGAGGACAAACTGGTGAAAGTAAATGAAAATGTAGATTCAAAATTAACTGAAATGAAGATAAACGTGGAAGAGGTACAAATTGCAAAGCATATAGAAACTGTCAGTGGGTCTGATGCTGACAGTATTTGTAATGATGATAGCAATGACGAATCCAGTAGTGATGAGGATGACGTATTTGAATTTATAATTGATAATGATGGCAATGTGTTAAGTAAAGAAACAATTTAAAGGGGGATAATATTAGTCCTAACGAAGAGGTCAAGTTTGAGATTGGTAATGAGGAAGAGGGCTATGCTATATGTCATTTGACTATGTCTGATAATCATTTTGGTAAGCAGGATGATAGTTTTTCCAGCAAAACGATTAATGAGGACTTGCTGTATGAAGAAGATCACATGGTAAGTAAAAAGAAAATGTGGTACCCTGTAATAACAGAAAGTCTATATGGTATACATGTTAAGTGTTTACTGGACAGAGGTAGTGATTCATATGGAGTTTCACACACATTTTTTTGAATCTATTAAGAATACTGTTAAGCTATGAATGAGTGTGCAACAAGAGGTACTATTAACTGTGGAATTGGCAGGACAGGTGTGTGTGTGTGTGTGTGTGTGTGTGTGTGTGTGTGTGTGTGTGTGTGTGTGTGTGTGTAGCAGCAGCGGCAATATGCAGTAACAAACCATCTTAAATACGAGATCTTAATATTAACTGGAGTATAATAGAAGTGTTTGTGTTCAGTGTAAATTCAAATTGCTCTGAGCACTATGAGACTTAAATTCTGAGGTCATCAGTCGCCTAGAACTTAGAACTAATTAAACCTAACTAACCTAAGGACATCACACACATCCATGCCCGAGGCAGGATTCGAACCTGCGACCGTAGCGGTCGCTCGGCTCCAGACTGTAGCACCTAGAACCGCACGGCCACTCCGGCCGGCTGTTCAGTGCAATTAGTATATGGATATCACTATATACCTACAGAAGTGTGTCATGTAGAGCATTTTCTAACATTACGAAATTACAACTTTAAACATAATGAGATTTTCACTCTACAGTGGAGTGTGCGCTGATATGAAACTTCCTGGTAGATTATAACTGTGTGCCAGACCGAGACTCGAACTTGGGACCTTTGCCTTTCGCGGGCAAGTGTTCTACCAACTGAGCTACCTAAGCACGACTCACGCCCCGTCCTCACAGCTTTATTTCTGCCTGTACCTCATCTCCTACCTTCCAAACTTTACAGAAGCTCTCCTGCGAAACTTGCAGAACTAGCACTCCTGAAAGAAAGGATATTGCGGAGACATGGCTTAGCCACAGCCTGGGGGATGTTCCCAGAATGAGATTTTCACTCTGCAGCGGAGTGTGCGCTGATATGAAACTTCCTGGCAGATTAAAACTGTGTGCCGGACCGAGACTCGAACTCGGGACCTTTGCCTTTCGCGGGCAAGTGCTCTACCAACTGAGCTACCCAAGCACGACTCACGCCCCGTCCTCACAGCTTTATTTCTGCCAGTACCTCATCTCCTAAACATAGTCATCTGCAGTAATGTATGTGGAAAGATTAAGCAAGGTTTGTATGTATACCACCCTTCAGGCTAGAATCTTAAGCAATTTGATGGAATACAGTGAAATAATAGTTTTTGTAAGTGATAGTTTTGTCTGATCAGTAATGAGAATTAAGTTTGCCTTAGCATAAGGATCTGTTACTGTGGAGTGTTTTTTAGTAGAATCAATTTTGCATTAGATAAGCTGAGCAGGTGTTTATTTATTAGTTAATGAAGCAATAACGACATAATAAAATAATGAATTATGTTATGGTCTTAACAGTTAGGGAGCCTGTCTCTGTAGTAGGGTTATTTTTGCAGAATTCACTCCACTAGTTAACGAGGTAAGAAATGTAAGTAAAATAATGGAGCTGACAGACGTGATTGAGTAATGAAAAAGATAATTGTATACAAACAAATATGGTGTAACTGTATTGATGATCTAGTTGTGTACTAGGCAACATTGGGTACTGTGTATATTGTGCAATTCATGCCACTGAAGCTGGGAATGAGAGCTTAACATAAAGAGCAATATTCTTGTGAGGTACGCGTCATATAATGCTGCATCATTGGATCTATAAGTTATCTGAAAACTTCTGTTTGTGTTCTGAGAAATTATAAGCTTGAGTTGGTAATAATGGAATGAAGAACAATAATTTTCCTGACTAACTGATAACTGTGGTGTTAGACTGATGTGAATATTCTGACAGGTCAACTATTTGGTAGCATTTTGTGAGGATTTAATTTTCTGGTTGAATGAGAGTAGTGCTCAGAGTTGAGTAGACAAGTGGGGCTATGATTTGGTACAACCTCCATCCCCTTAATTTTGATTTGAGTAGTAATTAAATTATGTAATGGTGACTCTATTCTTTTTTCATAACATAATGGTTAATAAATCTATGTCACTGCACATCTTGAGTTTTTGCTATTTTGCAAATGGGAAAGAGAGCCAATCTTTCAGGTTTAACCAGTTTCAGACAGTTATGACTTAGAGTAATGTTTTGTAGTGTAATGTGCACTTGTTTTGAAAACTTTAAGTCCATACCTTTTGTACTATTGTCAATTTTAGTGCTAATTATTGTAATGTTATGAGAACTATGAAAAGTATTTATTTATGATGTAATGACTATCTTTTTAGTTTGAAACATTTTTTTAGACTTAAGTTAGAAGTAAAAGTAATTGTACTAAAGTAGGATATTTCGTCTGATTTTTTCCATGTACTGTAGCGGAGGAGAAGCACCTCCAAGGGAAATGATAGCAGTGCATTTCCTCACTAACTGCCACTTGGACCTGTTGAAGGCGTGGACAACTTGGTGAGAAAGTGTGTAAAAGCTCATTAAAATTGGGAAAGTGCTTGTGAAAAATACTAAACAATGAACAAGTGAAATTTTCTGCCCAAAAGTGAACTGCAATGTGCAGTGTAATTTAGTTTTTTTTGCAACCCATGAGGATTTATTTTGTTTAGCAAAACAGGACCTGTACAAAGTGATATGTATCTTAAAATGTTATCTTTGCTTACCAAAAAAAAAGTCATCACTTATGAAGAAGATGCCTAATTTTTTGTTAAAAGCATAACTAGTGGATATTTTGTGCAATTGTACAATATACTGTATGTAAATATGTTGTATGGGGATTTTCATATGGCCATTTCATATAAGTATAAATTTGAAAAAAAAAAAAATGTACTGTAGTTTTTGATAAGATTTTGTAGTTAATATTTTTTTGTGTGTAGACTTTTAACCCACAGTCTGGGGTCACTTGTGGTCACCGAATTGCCCAGTTAGCTATTTGCAATATCTATCTGGTCAATCCAATGAGGGGGTGATGTGGCAAAGCAAGCTGGGATATTTTTACTTCCCCTTGTTTCACCATCTGCCTCCTTCAATTCATTTTTTGCACTTTTAACTAATTACCATCAACATATGTGAGTGTAATCTGCATTTTCATGAAAGAGAAAAGTTGGCCCTCTGTTTTAAAGAATATAACACAAGATCTAATTTTGTGCTTAGTTTTATGGATGTAACTGATTTCATAATTTATTTGGACTATTCCTAGTTAATACTTGCATTATAGGATGAAATTAGTGATTGTTTCGTAACTTAAATTCTATTGTTGACGTATAAAGAAATATAAATTCTGTACTAATTATAAACGTATGGAGGAACAATTAATAGTATTCTTAAAGGATCTATTTGGTTCTATTCGAAAACATGCTAGCAAAGCCAACCCTTAATTAATTCCAAAGCAATTAACAGTTTTGTCAAAAGTATTGTTTGCATAATGATATGTGTTAATTTCATCATTTAAACAAATAATTCGGCCTAACTCTTGTAGTAGAAGAAAGCGTTAAAAAGAACCAATTTTTCGAAGTATTCAGTTAATTTAATGAGTTAAGTTTTAATTGAAATTTCTGTAAATTAAACATCAAGCAATGTGTAGTTTCAGCACCTATTATAGTGAGGATATATAAGGGCCCGATTTTTGGTCCGAAGACAGTCAGTCCACAGCTGAGTTTAAGAAACGTGTTGATTAGAATAACGACAATGCTTCAACTTAACTGTGAAATACGTGTTACACAATTAGGCCGTGTGTTAAAACAATGACAGTGTCTGCTCCATACATACCTTTGAATTCTTCAAGAACAGTGAACTTTGTGGTTACGTTTTTACTGCTCATAGATGTTCAATATTATGAGAAGGAAAGTAGGCACAACAAAAAGATTTTCTCACTTAAAGCTTTCATCCAATGGCGTTTCCAACAACACACACACACACACACACACACACACACACACACACACACACATTGCAAGCAGCAGTACCAGTGCCTTACAGGAGTGGCAACTGGGTGGGGGAAAGGAGGAGGCTGGGACGGGGAGGGGGGGAATAGTATGGTGGGGATGGTGGACAGTGAAGTGCTGCAGTTTGGGCGACAGGCCGGGGAGAGGTGGGGAAGGGGAAGTAGAGAAAATGGAAACACATAGAGAGGAAAAGAGAGAAATAAACAACAACAAAAAAAAATAGAAAAAAAAAGACTTGGTGTGGTGGTGGAATGATGGCTGTGTAGTGCTGGGATGGGAGCAGGGAAGGGGCTGGATGGGTGAGGACAGCAACTAATGAAGGTTGAGGTCAGGAGCGTTACGGGAATGCAGGCTGTATTGCAGGGAAAGTTCCCACCTGCGCAATTCAGAAAAGCTGGTGTTGGTGGGAAGGATCCATATGGTACAGGCTGTGAAGCAGTCATTGAATTGAAGGATATCATGTTTGGCAGCGTGTTCAGCAACAGGGTGGTCCTCCTGTTCCCTGGCCACAGTCTGTCGGTGGCCATTCACGCAGACAGACAGCTTGATGAGATAGGTGATGTTAGTAACTGGACTGGAGTAGACGGTGGCGGGAGGATGTATGGGACAGGTCTTGCATCTGGGTCTATTACAGGGGGATGAGCCATGAGGTAAGGGATTGGGAGCAGGGGTTATGTAAGGATATATGAGTATATTGTGTAGGTTCAACAGGGCCATGACTTCCTAAAATCATGCCTTGAAATATGATCCATTCTGTTTGAAATTTTGCCCACCACATCTGGAACAACTTTCCGTTGCCCTCCCAATCTCCACAATATCCTTATCAGACCCTATGTTCCTTCTGCGCCCATCTCTCAACCCTTTGGCTCCTATCCCTATGACTGTCCCTGCAGCAAGACTTGCCCTATGTACCCTCCTACCATCCCCTATAACAGCCCTGTAACTGGCAAAACATATCCTAACAAAGGGAGAGCCACCTGCATGCCCTACAACATGACATTCATGACCTCGGCGCCTGTTTCTCCACAAGCACCATATGAAATCTTCCATCACACACAAGTTTCTCAGTACTACACAGGTGGGAAATAACACTACAACATGTCTTTGGTTCTCACCACCCACCTGGGCTTCATTTACGTTAGTTTCTTCCATCTCAGCCTTACTTCGCTGTAACTACTCTTTGCTTCACTCTGTTTTAGTTTTGTACATATTTCATTGTCTTTCCCGTCTATTTCTCACTGCTGTTCTCCCACCTCTGTTACATACAATGCACTTAGTTTTTCACTTTTATTAACTTATGGATGATGTTCAAGCAGTAATCTCTGTCTGTCTATTGCCCTGTGTTCCACCTTTTAAGCTCTCAGGTTTTCAAATCTCATCCTATGAAGTCCCCAACAATCAGTTTTTCCTTCTCATCCCTTATGGTAAGTCTCCCCTGACCTGCAGTTCTGGGTGACTTTCCCGAAATCAACCCCTTTTCCTAGACCTCTCCAGTCCTTTTCCTTCACTTCTCTTCCTTCCCTTTCAATCCTTCTGCCAGAAGAAGGAGCCACTGGCTCTGAAAGCTTGCCAGTTACAATAATCTTTTATGTGTGTGTTCTGTTACCGCTTGGTGGGTAGATTTTCTATCTATCCAATTAAATAATTTTGTCAGTAACTGATTGTTTTTGTTGTTATATCAGAAGAAAACAATGAGGATTCCTTTTTCTTTGTTAATAATTAACATACTGACCAGTTACTTTATTTCAATAGGAAAATGTACATATGAAAAAACTTTAGCATTGGAAAATATAATATAACTGGATAGATATAAAAAATTTATTCCTCAAGTGGCAGCAGGAGAACTGCACATATAAATGTTGAGGAAATTTGCAAGTTTTGGAGGCAGTGGCTCCTTCTTCTGGCAAAAGTGTTAAGGGGAAGGAAGAGGAATTAAGAAAAAGGACTGACAAGATTTAAGAAATGGGTAGAGTTTGGAAAAGTCACCCAGAAACCTCAGATCAGGGAAGGCTGCCCGAATGGGATGAAAAGGAAAGACTGATTGTTGGGCACTGCAGCTGATGAGATTAGAAAATCTGAGAGGTCAGAGGTGGAAGAAAGGGTAATAAGCAAGACAGAGGTTACTGACAAAACTGCATGCAAGCGTTAAAGGAGGGGAAAGTTAACGACATTGTCTGTGGTAGTGGTATACGTGTGTGTGTGTGTGTGTGTGTGTGTGTGTGTGTGTGTGTGGAGGGGGGGTTAAAAGGCCAGAAAGTAAAAGATATGAAAAACCAAATGGGACTGAAGAAAGGAATAGTTACTGAGAAGAAATACTGAGACTGAAGAAATTACTGTAAACTAAGGACAGGTGAGTGGCGAGAAATGAAGACATGTCATAATGCCCACTGCCACCTGCGGAGTTCTGAGAAGCTAGTGTCCAGGGGAAGAGTACAGATGGCACGTACAGTGGAATAGACACTGAGATCACAACTATAATGTTATAGAGCATGCTCTGCAACAGCATATTGGTGCTGCCAGTGTACATCCTCTGTCTATGCCCATTCATCCTGACAACTTGGTGATAACCATACCAATCTAAAAAGGCCAGACAGTGTTTACATAACACCTGGTACATCACATGTGTCATCCACAGTTGGCCCTCCTTTTTGTAGTGTATGTTTTGCCTTATACACAGCTGGTATAGGTGGTGGTATGAGAGTGCATAGGGCAAGTCTTACAGTGGGGACAGTCACAGGGGTAAGAGCCGTAGGGTTCAGAAATGGGTGCAGAAGGAGCACAGGGCATTGTCTGACCAGGATTTTGCAGAGACTGGAGGGTGGGTGGGGGGGAGGGGGGTGAAAAGCTTGTAGGTGCGATGGGAAAATAGATCTAATTTCAGGGCACGATTTTAGGAAGTCATAGCCTTGTGTAAGTATCAGATCAATACATTTGAAACCAGGATTGTACTGAGTGACAAGAGGTGTATTGCCAAGCTGTTTTTGAAGGAATCAGCAGGAACATGATTAGATGTGAGGGCCGGAAATTCCGCTTCTGAATGAACTCACCTCGGCCTTCACTGGACGTAATTACCCCACTAGCCTCAGCAACTTTTCCAAACTTTATCCATTTCCTTAAGCTCATTAGTCCTTTTTCTTTATCCCTCTTACTTCGCTTTCAACCCTACTGCCAGGAGGAGGAGCCACTGGCTCCAAAAGCTTGCAAACAATGCCTATGTATTGCAATGGTGCTGTCTCACTTATGGATTACAGTGGACATACAAGTTTGTGAAAGTTTATATGTTGTAGATAATGTGCAAATCTTTCTTCGTTCACAACACTATTTGCTCATATAACCTAAACACACATGGCAACCAAGAGTTGACGTAAACTTATTTGTAACTTTTATATAAGTAATCACGTAACTAGACTGGAGTAATACTAAAGGAGTGTTCATAAAACATAAATTTGCTTAATTATGACACTGAGCTCATCGTGTTGCCACTGTACTTACATTTGTAGATATTTGGTAATACATGCATATAATTTCAATTTTGAACAGATTTCCAGCTAACTAGTATGTATATTAACTTATCTGTCCACCTGACGTTTACTAACTTTCCATGCATTTTGTATCTGTTATGCCCTGGGTGTCATTCAACTTTAATGATATTGTAAAATTCCTTAAAAAAAAGAGACACCTGATATGGAGCTTAAACAAGAATACAAAAGTAAAGGAGATGAAAGTGAATGACCAGACAAAAAAAAAAAAAGAAAGGAGATGAAGATTAATTAGATTTGTTTGGGAAAAAAATTGCAAACAGTTACTCTTTATAGGGCCCCCTGTAACAAATCTAGGCCTTTGCTGTTTCAGTTTGGCATGTGTCTACATAATTCCGATACTTAATTTTTTTCCCTTGTTACATGCATATTCTAGCTGAATCTCATGCATAAAGTTTGTGTGCGCGTGCGTGTGTGTGTGTGTGTGTGTGTGTGTGTGTGTGTGTGTGTAACGTAACAGCCTTATATTTCAAATAGGAGTATATGAATCGAGAGATTTAGTCATACTCAATACACTATATCTTTCATTTTGTTATTTTATACTTATGTTTATTCCTTTCACAGTTGTCATTCACTATCTGAAAATATTTGGAATAATTAAATGTCCTCTAAATAACAAGTCAGTTGTGCTTTACAAAATTATGATGGTTTGGAATTTCATTAACACATTCTGTTAAAACAATAATTTCTCATCCATGAAGAAAATCATTCATTCGTGTAATATAGTTTCATAAAATGAATCAATAGAGAGTTCTAGCAAAAACACTGTAAATGTGATTAATTATTGGAAATGTAAACAGTTCAGTAGATAATAATCTTTAACAGGGTTGGTAAGATAGTTGAATATATCTAATAATGTAACTTTAGGAGTGAAGTCTCTGTAACTGGTAGTAATTAAAATAGTGAAGCACTTCAGTAGCAATTTGCATATCTAAAAAGCAATATTCAAAATGAATATTTTATGAAATTTTGCATAAAAAATCAAATTATGATATAAACCTGTGTTTAACATACTCGTTTTATGGTAAAGCTTACTGCCATGCTCAAGTTTTCATGAACTTTTAATTTTTCATTATAACTTTACAAACACAATTAATCTAAAAATGAGTTTGGCATCATAGACTTTTACATTTCTATTTAAGGACTGGCGCACAGCCAAGTGGCAGTGGTTGTCAGTACATTTGTTGTATAGGATTTGTCCAGAAAGTAATGTGATTGCATAGAATTATTATTATTATTATTATTATTATTATTATTATTATTATTATTATTATTATTAATTTGATAGGTTCAACAACTTAAAATTCTTCAAAGTATGAGCCTTCTACATCAATACATTTTTGACAGTGTGACTTCCATGTATCATAAGGTTACATATTGCTGACATTGTCAGTTTGGGGGCGATCTGCAATGTATGATAACTAAAGCAACTTCACAAGTCAAGATCACTATAAAATCATTTTACTGGATGACCAGTTTCGACATAGCTATGCTGTCATCATCAGTTCTTATGCCTTTTTACATGTTGTACGGAAATTTTAGAGCATAAGATCCAATGATGACAGCATAGCTCTGTCAAAATTGGTCATCTCATAAAATGCTTTTTTAGTGCTCCTGGCTTGTGAAGTTTTCTTCAGTCATCCTATCATAACCTTTCTGGAACACATCAATTGGGATGCTCTTCAGAGAAGCCATCAAAGTACCTTGCATGCTGACACCAGCTCACGATACTTTTCTTTGGGGTCCCTTTTCAACCAACGAAACACAAAAACATCCGCGGGGGCCAGGTCGAGACTGTAGAGTAGCTGTGGCACCATTGTCACATCAATCCGTGTCAGGAAGGCGGTGACAACAAAGGTGGTGTGAGCTGGTATGTTGCTGTGGTGCAACTTCTATGAAGGGTGGAACTCCTTTTGGATGCAAGCAACCCTGTGATTTAGTCTCTGAAGCACTTCCTTGTAAAATTAGTGTTTTTTGGAGAGATATTTATACACACATATTGCCGTGCTATCCACAATTGTCCTTGTTTTGTTGTTGCTGGGTACACTGTACTAGTATAAGATGATCTGTGGTTGGGGGGGGGGGGGGGGGGGGCGCCAAGCCATCATTGTGAATTCATTGGTGTGTCATCCAACCACCCACAAGCAATATTAGACCAATAACATGTTACATCATCATGTTGAAATGTAGCACATCCATCAGGGTATTCTAGTGTCAGCAATGACTGCAGGTCCAAACCACACATTTAGGCAATTACTGCATAATGTTGGTAAATCACAATGAGAAATACTATGGCTTTAGCAGTCAGTAATTAACATATTTTTGTTTCTCACACACCTATAGTTAATACGACTGACAGTGGATATTGAATGGATACAAAGAAAAGCAGCACAAATGACCACAGATTTGTCCATCAATAGGAGATATCATGAAGATGCTAAAAGAACTGAATTGGCAAACACATGCAGATAGACGGAAACTATCCCAAGAAAACTACTTAGAGTGTTTCTAGAATCAACTTTAAGTGATTAATCCAGGAATTTATTACAACCTCTTATATATTGCACAGATAGGATCTCAGAGGCAAGATTAGACTACATGCAACACGCACAGAGGCATTTAAGCAGTCATCCTTCCTGCTAACCATACTTGAAAGGAATGGTAAAAATCTGTAGTAACTGGTGCACTGGAAGGTACCCTCTGCCATACATTGCACAGTGGTTTGCAGAAATCACTCTACGGAGTGAGCAACTGGTGACTCGGAAAAAAGGAGCTGTTGCTCTTTGGATCCAAAATGTGTCTCTGGTGATATAAGTGAGAGCAACACGGAGTCTATGGCAGTCTGCTACAACAGTATCCCATACTGAAACAGTCACTGTGGCATAGGCCATTAGAGTAAGAAACTTCCTTCAAGTTGCAGAAAAACATGCTGTAAGTAATGCATATGTATGTGTTTACATACCTTACAGTTTTTGTCATCCATGAAAAGAATAGAAAGTGAAGAACGACCAGCTCTT